>NC_054831.1:96506453-96837286 GCF_018345385.1 Vulpes lagopus | reverse complement strand
TTTTCATTCTTTCATCTGTTAGGTCCAGTTCATTATTGTCACCATCCATATAGGCCAGTTCTTTTTCATGGAAGATTGCAAGTACCAGTTTCCAGTCTTTCTGTACATCATTATGAGTTATGGGTGCATCTTTCTGCTGCTCTTTCTCCATTTTTGGTACCGTGCTTACACCAAAGGCCAGAGGCTGCCCAAAACTGTGAAAAACGGAATCTGCAAAAACAAAGATCATTGAAATGCAAGCACAACGTGAATCTATAAATGAGACTGGTGTCTTACTTTCCTTGACAATCAAGAGCTATTTCCATGTGAAGTGCATTTTGTATATTTTTCAAAACCAAGAGCTTGTATTTTTATGATAAGTTATTGGGGTTTCTGATATTTGAGAGCCAAAGCTCCCAGATAAAAGAGTCTAATTAGAGCCCAAAGCAGGCAGTTTTTCAGCTGCTTTTAAACTTAATCTAAAGGTTTTATTTAATACATTTTGTTACAGTGAAAGGAGGAAATGAAACAGTATAGTACTTTTCAAAGAAGTTGGGTATAGATGAAAAATATCATTAGATATTTTGAACACAGACAGAGATCCATGCTCTACTATAGATTCCTTCTACCAACTCTGAAATTCTAACTGTGGGTTCTGGCTTTGTTGCTTGTTGATTATATTCAGAAGACACTCTGTTTACTCTAGAGTTGTTCTAAAGAGCTAACACTGGTGAACATTAAGTGAATTTTTGATAAGTTGTCATTTAACGTCACTAACAGTAATTTTTAATGGATCTCTTGTGTAGCTACCAATAGTTCTGCTGGTAAGACTTCCCTACAGCACTTTTGTTGTATATACTCTTTGGAAGTAACAGTTCTTTCGGTTACTACATCAATGCATATGACACTAAGGTTAGGTTAATATTTTGAAAACAAGATGATTTGTTCTGTGGCTTAATGAACACTGTGCTGTTACTATTTTATAGTTAACTTTGTATATTTCTGGAAGGAAGTGAAATTTGTCAATGGAAAAAGTAGGCTGTAGCTCAGTGGGAAAAATCTGTGGTCTGTTGTATGTTACAATGTCACTTTCTCATATTGTCTTGGCTTTAAGGATTATCTGGTTAAATATGTTTTGATGAGGTATATAAATGTTCATATCATTAGCACACTACAAGCACTCTTAAATCATAAATGATTTCGGACTGCCCATTATACACAGTTTCCAGAGGTGGGTTTAGAGTCATTTGTGAAGCAACTGGAAGCAAATGGTGGCACAGAAATTCTCTAGGGACTACTTGGTTATGTAAGGATCTCTAAATAGAGAAGAAAGAGAGAGGCCGTTTAATAGTTGTTATAGATACAGTGCATGGAAAGCCATTGCCTGGAATTATGAATTAATAACCTGGATTTATATAAACTATATAATGAAGACCTGAAACTCATTTTTGCTTAGTTTTGTTTCTTCACAATTACTGCTTTATAAAATTCTCTTGTTCTCACGTTTTCTTGTTGGCAAACCAAAAATACCGGTCAATAGAGTTTTGCTCCAGAAGCAATGATATTTGGACATTTCTGAATTTTTCCCTATTGCTTTCATTCTTGTTATATTTGTACTCAATTTTGAAGAACTACTTATGCTTATATGACTTTCAACAATTAGTCCTTATGGGCGACAGTTATGTAACACACAGTGATAGCATTGTACATCAAAGCTCAGGTTGTTCATCCTTGTAAACTCCTGTAGTTAGGCATATCACCCCAAACATTTAATCTATACCATGGCCTCTTCTCTCACACTTACCAGATTTATAAGGCTATTTGCCTGTAAGTGACCTTTACTTATTTCACTTGCTTACAATATGAGAAGGTGAGAGTTGATAAAGGGGGAAATATCTTATTTTTCTTAAGTAAAAAATTAACAGAAAGCAGAGTTAAAAGAACAGCAGCTATAATTTATTTCTCTGAGGGTCTCAGGGTTCCTTAACTCTTTTCCCATTTTAGCTCTTCACAGCCAGCCAACCTATGCTAAAATGAGACGGTGTCCTAGGTACTTTACCCAATGCACACAACTCCCAAAGACCCAAGCAGGGTAAAGACCAAAAGGAAGCCCAAAGAAAAGATGGGCCAGGAGAGTTTGGTTTTCATAATAGTTTCTGCCCTGCATTGTACAACCTGTTGTAACCTTCCTGTTGTCTTTAAGATGTCTGATTTGCTTGTGAACTAACAGCAACATGTGATGGAACCATGTTCTAAATGATGTGACTAGAAGTGGAGAGCTGGAACATTACATGAAAAGAAATCACAGCTAGCACAAGTATCCTCCATATAAACATCATTAGATCAAAATGAATATCACTGGATGTAGGTTGTACATGGACATTGTCTTATTAAAGGGCTCTGTGGGTCACACAGAGTTTCTGTTAAGGTTTCATCCACTTTTCAGGACTTTATTGCCTTTAGATTTGCTTACGTAACAAAGAGACCAGTTAAAAAACCTGGTTTACAACATGAAGTTCTATGAATCCTTGAAAACCTATGTCTGTACTGTAAATAAATACAAATACAAAATTTTAAATGTCTATGGGATGCTGCTGGTCAATCTTAACTGAGTTGAATTCTTAATTGGGTGGAATATATCATTCCCTAAATTATAAAATTATGAGTTAATGTTTCCTCAGTTATCTCTTATATCTGTTAAATTTTTAAAGACTATGGAAAACTCCATGGATATTGTCAAAGTTTGTGTTTGTGTGTGTGTATGTGTGTGTGTGTGTGTGTGTGTGCGTGTGTGTCTATTATAATACATTTGTGGTAGTGTGGTGTGTGCCTCTTTTATTTTGGAATCCAACTGCATATGTTTGCATGCTAGGTGATTTTAATGCTGAATACTCATTTAACCAGAGCATTTTCCACATTTGTTGCATACTTGGTATATTCAGAGCCCCGCTAGGTATTAGAGTGATACAAAGATACCTTGGGCACAGAGGGGCTTCCTGAAACTTACCAACTGACAGAGGAAATTATGTGACAGGGCATCTAGGTGCCATATGAGTGAACTTTCTGCCACTCAGAAAGCAGGGAAGGCTCTATGAAGGACTTAGATCTTGTGTGTTTAAGGTGTACAGAATTTCAAAATGGGTGGTAGGTTAGTGAGCATGGAATTGTAAGTGAAAAGAGATAACAGATCAAGGCCCAGGGAGAGGAAAGTTTAGGAAAAGGCCAATAGACCAAATGAGAGTGAGGCTTCCCTGCAGTTCATACAGAGAGATGAGACCAGAAAAGGAGGCAGGCTCAGACCTTGGAGGCACCTGGCTGTGGCACATGGGCTTGATTCTCCAGGAAATTGATAACATTCGACTATTTTTGAGACAGATGAGATTTGATCTAAGCAGTACTTAAGAGGCATCTGGGAGGTGGGTAGGGTGGTGGCTTTAGATACTAACAGTAGAGCTAAATTTGTTGATTAAGGATGGGTGGAGGAGAGCCAGCATGTGTACCTAGAAAAAAGGTGGGTGTGAAAGAGCTTCTGAAGGGAGAGTCTCATCTGGTTTGACCATGGATGGGATGGTTAGCAGGGTCTAGGGAAGTGGTGGGGCAGTGTGGAAAGTGGGCTGAATCTGAAGCCATGAAACATGGATGTTAGATGCCAGGTGACCTTGGGCAAGCTGGTTAACCTCTCTCAGCTTCTGTTTCTCCATCTATTAAATGAGAACAATAGTACAAGTTCTCCTTGCTGTATTGTTCTGTGGCTTAAATGAAATAATGTATTTAAAAGCACTTTTTAGTAATTGGTAAAAATATGAACATATGCACAAAGAATACAGATTCAGCAGATTTAAATGGGGAGGAAAAGAAGGTGAGTCCCTAGCCCAAAAGAGAATAAAGGTTATGGTTATTTCTGCTTTAGCTGGAGTAAGGTATTCATGAATGCAGAGGGGATGGGATAAATTGAGGGAAATTTTTTTCTTTTAAAAAAGCAGCATAAACATGTTTCTTTATTCTAGAAATGACTTGAAGAGTGAAAAGGTTGCATAAACTGTGGGAAACGGATATGCTTAGGGATAGACACAGATTTTGAATATTTCCCAGCCTCCAGCAGAACCCCATTGAGGCTAGAGACCATACATTTGTAGTGGTCCCAGGTTGCATAATTGTGTTAGGCCCAAAATCATGTGGGCATGGAGAACACTTGCATTGACCTAAGTGGGGATTTGCAAGGAAGATACAGCAGAACAAGGGAGGTTCTTGAGAATGCCAGCAGGATTGGATGCAGTGATGCATTATGGGAGCTGAGAGTGAGACTCTTAAAGGATAATGGTGCTTATTGAGTTCCTTATATGTCTCATGCATTAAGATTCTCACAATATCCCTGCAATATAGATGCAATGAGGTAGTTACAGATAAGGCATTGATGCTTTATATTTATGTAAATATACCATTTACATATATTTTGACCAAGATCAGGAAGTTATTAGGTGGTAGAGCTGGATATCAAACCAAATCTCTTTGATTTTGAAGCTCTTACTCTTAGCTCTTATGCTATGCTGCCAAGAAAGGTTGATGGAATAAGGGAATGAACTGATTTGTAAGTTTAACTAGGAATGATGAAAACCTAAAAATAACAGTTACTTAAGATAGAAATTCTTTCTCCTATAAGGTTCCAGAGATAGGCAGTCAGAGTTGGGTTGGTTGCACTATAGTATCAGAGACCCAGGGACCTTTGGTTTTGCAGGTCTCCATATGTGGCTTCTATTCCCATAGTCAACTCATGACCCAAAATGGATGTTGGAACTCAAGCCATCAATACACAGATTTCAGTCAGCATGAAGGAGAAGAGGATAAGAGAAGGAACTGTTCTCTCCATTTAAGGACCTATAATAAAAGTGATACAAGAGTGTCCAGAATCTAGTCATATGGGTCACACATAGTAGAAGGAAATCTGGGAAGTGTACTCTTTATCCTAGCTGACTCTCAAGCTAACATCAGGGATTCAATCACTCTCGAAGAAGGAGGGGAATGGGAATAGTGGGGGCTGTCATCTGCGGTCAATGATTCAAAGTGCAGAGGTAGTACTATAGGGCTCTGGAAGTGAGTGGCTGATTCAGGAAATGTCTGATGGGTATTGGAATTGAACAGATTGATGAAGGTTAGGCATGATGTTGGATGGAATGTCCACATGAATGTTGAAGAGCCTCAATGATGATGAGTCTTAGAATGAAAAATAGCTAGATGATAAAGTACTCTGAATGTGGGATATCACCAAGAAGACAGTGCATGACAATAATGAGAAGAGCAAAATGACACAAACCTCAAAATCTGGGGTGGTGTATGAATGGGGTTCTTTTTAAAAATAAACTTAATTTTAGAATAGATTTACAGAAAAATTATATAGTGCAGAAAATTGCCATATATGCATACCCAGTTTCCCTATTAACATATTACATAAATATAGTACATTTATTGCAATTGCTGTCCCAGTATCAATAATTTATTATTAACTAAAGTCCGTACTTCATTCAGATTTCCTCAGTTTTTACCTACTGTCCTTTTTCTGTTCCAAGATTCTATCCAGAATGCCACTATATTTAGTTGTCCTATGTCCTTAAGCTCGCTTCGGCTGTCCTGGTTTCCCAGGTTTTTTTTTTTTTTTAAGATTATTTATTTTAGAGAGCAGGGTGGGGGTGGGGATGGAGAAGGGCAGAGGAAGAGAGAAAGAATCTTAAGTAGGCTCACAGGGAGCCCAAAGTGGAGCTCGATCTTCCAACTCTGAGATCATGACTCAAGGGGAAATGAAGAATCGGACACTCAACCAATGGGGCCACCCAGGTGCTCCAGACTGTCCTTATTTTTTATGACCTTGACAGTTTGGGGGAATACTAGCCAAGTATTTTGTAGAATGTGCCTCAGTTGGAATTTATCTGATATTTTTCTCATGATTACCCAGGGGTTATTAATTGTTAGGAGGAATTGTTACCAGGGGTTATTAATTGTTAGGAGGAAGACAGAGGTAAAGTATCATTCTTCTCACATCATATTAAGGGTTATATACTATCAATATGACTTTTCATTGTTGATACTAACCTTGGTCACCTGGTTGAGATAATGTTACTCTTTTTTCTCCTTTTGTACTTTGGAAGGAAGTCACATGTAAGGGTAACTGCTTGAGTGCAAAGTAGCTCCACAAATTATTTGGAATTCTTCTGCCAGGGCAAGTTGCCTGTTCTCTCTCATTTATTTATTCAATGATCTGTTTATATGAGTATGGACTCATGAATACCCATTTGGAACTTGGAGATACAATCTAATATTATGTTACTTATTTAACTGCTGAAATTCTTACAGCTTTAGCCCTTGAGAGTTCTTCTCTATGGCTCCTGTGTCATTTTGACATGTTGCCCCTTCCTTACCTTCTAGCACTGCAAGATGCTCCAGACTCATCTTGTGTATTTCCTGCCCTAGTTCTAGAATCAGCCAATTCTCTAAGGGATCCTGATCCCTTTCATTGAGAAATGGTATTAGAAGCCAAGAGCTGGCAGTAGGTGTGCTCAGGGTTATGAAGTATCATTGCTTTTAGGCCCTCTCAGTGACAGCAAAGAATTGTATGTGTGTATACTAACTAGTGCACACTTGTATTTCTATATGTAATCATCTGTATATATTTAAGGTAAAAATGAATTCGTGTTGATATCTCCAATTCTGTTACCACATGGATCATTCTAGCCTCTGCCCCTTGCCTGTCTGTAACTCCAGTAGTGAGAAACTTGGCTCTCACATCTGTCATGCATGTACTTAATAGTTCAATTCTAATATATCAACTTTATCAACTAGAGTTCTTGTTTTTTATTTATGGACTCCACTCATTTCCAGAATTGCTTAGGTCAGCACCTTTTCCCCTTCACCCTCTTCAATGAGGTTGTGTCATATATTTATAATACAGTTAGGTTCTTTTGTTACCATTCTGCATTCCTTCCTGGGACTCTCTCACTTTCTAAATGATTTTACAAGTTTGACTCCGTGCTCTAAAGCTCTTTGAGTTTTGACAAATGTGTGGTGCCATATATTCATCACTACAGTATGATACAGAATAGTTTCACTGCCTTAGAAAATGCTCTGTGCTTCCCTGGTTCAACCCTTCTCCACCCTGAGCCCCTCAGAGGCCCCTGCTGATCTGTTTACCATCTGTATAGTTGTGCCTTTTCCAGAATGCCATATAAATGAGAATGTTTTTAAGTTTTTATTCAAATTCCAGTTAGTTGGCATTAAGTGTAATATTAGTTTCAGAGAAGTACAATATATTGATTCAACACTTCCATACATCACCTGATGCTTATCACAAGGCACTCCTTAAGCCCCATCACTAATTTCACCTTTCCCCTACCCAACTTGCTTCTAGTAACCATCAGTTTGTTCTCTATTGTTAAGGATCAGTTTCTTACTGTTTTTATTTTATTTATTTTATTGTGTTTTTCCCATGACAAATGATGTTTAGTATAATCGAGTCCTTTTTGTTCCTCACATGGGGATGCTTTTATTTTCTGATCTTTGCCAGTTTCCATATATTCCCCAGTCTTTTGCAAGTGCTTTCTTCTCCATGAAGTTTTTAGAGATATTTTAAGCCCTCTTAGCAACACCTTCCTCTTTTAAATTTCGGTTGCACTATATCATAATTAGTCATACTCACATCTAACTTGTTCAAGCTTAATTACAGATTCACCATCTTTTCCTGTGATTATGAAATCCAAAAGGTCCTTAAACCCAAAGATTACAAGTTTTCAGCACAAATATTTGGTGGTCAAGTCTGACTTAGGCACTGAGAGACCCTTTGTCTTTTTATTCATCCCCATAAAGTAACTATTAATATATTTCCCTGCAGAAATACGAATGTTTTTGTGGGATGCTGCCCAAACCCTGCTGTGATGTTGAATACTCTATGGTTAGGTACAACATAATCCCCTCAGAAACTAGAATGTACTTAGTAAATCTCAAGGAAATGGAAGTATTTTAATTTTCTAGGGACAGGTAGAAGGGAATGAATCTAAAGAGTCTGAGAGTTACCTTTGGCTCCTGAGATCAGAGGGGACCTTCACCTTTCTTCTGATATTATTTCTGGAGAGGTGGTACTCCAAGAGAAGTGGCTGCATAGGGCATTTGGTCACACAGGACCAGGAAAAGCCTGGGCTTTTGGAATGACCCTAATGTAGAAAGAAGCTGTTGAATGCACGGAAAGAGAGAGGGAAGGTCAACAGACATCACAAGGACCATCTGGAAAGTCAGATGACAAAAGGCACATGTCCACCCTTCCTCCCCACCCTACTGTTCACCTTCCCATACCTTGAGAAAACTGGAAAGAATGGAGGGTATATTTTCATTTGTTAAAATAAACAAGGTCAAACCAGTAAAAAATAAAGGTCAGGGTTAGAAATTGGGCTACTATTTTTTTTTTTTTTTGGAGTCATGTGTTTGTGGACCAAGAATCCTATCTGACATGTACAATTACATCTATTCCTCACAGGGAAGATTTTATTCTTGGTCTTATGCTTTGCATTTTATCGAAATAAACTCTCCTGGGTCTCACATCTTGGAGGTCTTTGAATCAGCATTCAAACCTGAGGCTACTGACTGAGAGCTCAATGCAGTGTCTTCTGGTTTCTGTTAGTTCATAGCCCTGTGGTGTCCTGTGGACTGATTGCTGACATTATGGTTCCTACCCATGTGTTTTTCTCTACCTGTGTACTGTGTAATCTTCCAGCTTTCTTCCTTGTACCGTTTTTCAGGTGAATCAAGATAAATTCTTTCCACAATTCCCCTACTCTTTGTAAGAGTAATCACAGTTGTCAGGAAATAAGCTCTCTAAGACTGATTTTAAGAGTATGAATCAGTTTCATACCTACAGGCAAAATAGCCTCGCGTGGCAATTCCTCATTTAAAATATTCTCAGGGGCACCTGGGTGGCTCAGTTGGTTGAGCGTCCTACTCTTGGTTTCATCTCTGGTTGTGACCTCATGGGTGGTGATCTCATAGATTGAGAGATGGAGCCCCGAGGTGGATTCTGCGGGAAGTCAGCTTGAAGATTCTCTCCTGCCCTTATCCCTGACTCAGGCTCTCTCTCTCTCTCTCTCTCTCTCTTTCTCTCAAATAAGTAAATCTTCAAAACATTCCCTTTGTCACTATTTAATTCATTTACTAGAGAGCAGTTTTGCATAAAACAGCATTATATTTTGACCTAGTCAAATCAAACAGAGTTACTTTAAGGGAGTAGCATTTAATTTCTTTCTTTTTTTCTTTTTCTTTTTCTTTTCTTTCTTTCTTTCTTTTTTTTTTTTTTTAAGCATTTAATTTCTTATTCCTGGCTACAAGAAGGAGGAGAGTGTCTGTTGCTGCTAGGTGGTGGTGGTGGTGTGATATGTGATTGTTTTTCCTATCTAGTGGCCTGCTTCCCCACTTTGGTAACCGCCAGTTTCTTCCTTCTGGGCCACTACTGACTACTGTGGGCTAATGATGCAGACTCCTGGTCTTCTCTCGTAGCGTGGGACACAAACATCTCCAAACTGAATATAACGACAGCTTTTAGAATTTCTTATTATCTATGATTCATAATCATACTATCATTTTGTGTAGGAGTCTTTGTTATTTCTTTCTTTTTTTTTTTTAAGATTTTATCTATTTATTTGACAGAGAGAACACAAGCAGGGGGATGGGCAGGGGGAGAGGGAGAAGCAGGCTCCCCACCTAGCAGGGAGCCAGACTGGGGGCTCAATCCCGAAGTTCTGGGATCGTGACCTAAGCCGAAGGCAGATGCTTAACTGGGTCACCCAGGTGCCCCTTCGTTGTTATTTCTTAATGGGCTCTAATACTTTAGGGTTGTGAGACCTGTACTATAATTAACCTTATCTTTGTTTAATTCATTATTGTATGCTTATGTAACTTTTTCCTTTATTTTCTTTTTTTCAGCTTTATTGAGGTATAATCAACAAATAGGAATTGTACATATTTAAAGTGTACAACTTGATGTTGGTATATTATGAATTGATCACCATAATCAAGCTCAGTAACACATTCCTTATCTCACATAAATACCATTTTCTTCCTTTCTTGTGGTAAGAATACTTAAGATCTACCCTCTTAGTAAATATCAAGTATACAATACTGTTAACTATCGTCACCACACTGTTCATTAAATCTCTAGAACTTATTCATCTTGCATAATTGAAACTTTGTACTCTTTGACCAATATCTCCTGCTCCCCACAACCCCCCAGCCCCAGCCCCTGGTGACTACCATTCTACTTTCTGCTTCTATGGGTTTGACCATTTCAAATTCCACATATAAGTGAGATCATGCAGTATTTGTCTTTCAATGTTTGGTGTATGTCACCCTGTATAATATCCTCCAGGTTCATTCATGTTGTCACTAAAGACAGGAGATCCTTCTTTTTTAAAGCTCTATAATATTCCATTGTATATACACACACCATATTTTTTAAATCCATTCATCTGTCAATGGACACTTCAGTTGTTTCTCTTTCTCAGCTATTGTGAATAACACTGCAGTGAATATAGGAGTGCAGATATCTTGTTGAAATAATGATTTAATTTCCTTTGAATATATACTCGAAGTGGAATTGCTAGATCATATGGTAGTTCTTTTTTTAATTTTTTAAAGGAAACGCCATACTGTTTTCCATAATGGTGGTGCCAGTGTATATTCCCATCAAAATTGAAAGTGTTTTCTTTCTCCTCATCTTTGCAAACGCTTGTTATCTTTTATCTTTTTGATAATAGCCATTCTAATAAGTGCACAATTGATACTGTAAGCCAGGATGTAACTAGGAAAGTTGCTCAAATCAGAGGGTTAAAAGCTATCAGCAGAAGGGAGGAGGGGAAAGGGCAAAAGCGGGAAAGGAATGTGTTTTGTTTTGTAAAACCAACAGTTCCAGCCCAGTGCCCCATTGCTGTTTCACCTCATAGCCCCCTGGTAGCTAGGTATTTTTGCCTGATAGTCCTTTATGTGAGCCAGTTTGAACCAGACTGGAGCTGAGGACCTACACAGAAACCCCCCTGAGTTGTTCCTTTAAAAAAAAAATATTTATTTGAGAGAGAAAGAGAGAAGGAGAGAGAGCACGAGTAAAGGGGGAGGGGGCAAAGAGAGAGGGAGAAAGAGACTCCCTGCTGAGCAGAGAGCCCAGTGGGGCAGATACCAGGACCCTAAGATAATGACCTGAGCTAAAATCAAGAGTTGGTCGTTTAACCAATTAAGCCACCCAAACGCCCCTGATTCCCTTTTTAAACATCATATAGTAATATTTTACCAAATGTGCTTTTGTTCCCTTTGACAGGGTAAAATAAACAATAAACAACATCTATTTTTTCCCACCAAAAAAAAAAAAAGAGAGAGAGAGAGAAACTTAGATATTATGCTATCAAATGAATAATCTACATTTAAGTACTTCTAGTTGCCTTGCTCTGAACTTTTAATAAAGTCATGTCTCTAATACAATAAGATTGTAAAATTGAAGAATAAAAGCTACTGATCTAAAATATTTCAGTAACATTAGAGTATAGAATTTTAATTTTGTTTTATTTTTAGTTCTTTTTAAGCAGGCTCCATGCCCAACATGGAGTTCAAACTCAGGACCAGGACAAGATTTGCATGCTTTACCAACTGTGCCAGCCAAATATCCCAGATTACAGAATGGTGGGGGTTTTTTGTATTTTATTTATTTATTTATTTATTTATTTATTTATTTATTTATTGTATTTTATTTAAATTCAATTTGCCACCATATAGTATAACACCTAATGCTTATCTCATTACGTGCCCTCCTTAATGCCTGTCACCCAGTTAAGAATGTTCTTAAATTAATTTCTTCAAATGTATCCTTTTAGGGGATATGTTTTTATGGCTTTACATATCCAGGTGGCAAACATACATAAGACATTCTTATAACCAAAGGCAAAATGGGCTAATATGGAAAAAAAAGACATGGATTGTACAGATAAATTACTCTACCCTGATATGTGAAGTGAGAAGATGGGACAGACCATTGCCATGGCTTATAAGTAGGTAGGTGTGATTCTTCAGTTTTGTGAGAGCTACATTTTTAATCCTTTCCCTCTAAGGAGTTGGTGACTGAGTAATGTATTGATCCTTTCACAGTTTCTCCTTTCATTACGTTTATAATAAAAGAAGAAAAAAGTTGTTAGATAAGGCAGAAATGTGGGGTTTGGGTGTTTAGAGGCAGTGGAACAAAGAAGGGTCTCTGCATTTGCCTAATTAAAAGAAAGATTTCAAGAACACCAAGACAGGCCCATAATGGTTCTATTATTAAGTCATCATATTTTTTTTACACTGTTTACATTGTGAAACTCCCAATGCTTGACTGATGGTAACCTTGCCTGCCCTGTGGAAAACAAGCAATTTTGTTCTAGTTTAAGTATAGAGTGAAAAGAAATATAATTATTTCTACTATTTTGTTTTTTCTCCCACATCTACTCTTAAATTATATCACTTTTGCCCACCTCAACTTAATAGGTAACACAGGTTAAAAGTAGAAAATGGGGAAAACACACAAAACCCAATTGGAAAGTGAAAAATATACCATATTCTATTCATTAAAAGAAATCTACTGTTAATATTCTAAGTTTCAGGTAACTATTGGCAAATGCTACATATCAATCAACTTCAGAGTCCTGGTAGTTTACAACAACAAATAATTATCTTTCCACTTGTAGATCTGTGGGTTGGTTGGACTGGTTTTGGGTGGACGCAGGTGGGTTTGTCTCTAAGCAACAGATGTGGGCTAGAGCCCCTTCATGTGATTTATATTGGGGCCCCAAATATGACCGAAGAACTGAAGGGTATTACGTTTTTCCAGGGAAATGCTATGAAAGCTAGGCTGGGGAACAGTGGTTGGGCTGTAGGTGAACAACATTGGCCTTAGGTGATAATTACTGACACTGAATTTATTATACTGCTCTTTCTACTCTTACATGTTTAAACTGTTACATAACCAAGAGCTAAATTTGTATCCAGAATACTGCTTTTATTATTAAAAGTTTCTTTAATGCCAATCTTTAGTATCTACATACTGTTGCAGCAGTAGTAGTAACAACGGTAGTAGTAGCAGCAGCAGCAGTAGGAGGAGCAGTAGCAACTGTAGACAAACAGTAGTAGTAGTTGTTGTTGTTATCTGGTAGCAAATACTGTATATCAAGTATCTAGCCTGTGATCCTGTAATGGCCATGAGCTGCCCTTCAGATCAAAGGGCCCATCAAAGTTCCAGCAATTTTTATTGATGCTCCTCACTTACATTTGTTTGATTCACTGTGTTTTACAGTAATAGATCTTGACAAATATGTGGAAAGTGTCTTAATAGTAGACCCTCCAGGATCACCACATGAGCCACTCTCCCCACCACCTCCCTCAGGAATAATCATATCCAAAGTAACTCTATGGTTTCTTTGTTCATACCCAATCTGCTCCCCTGTGTACTTACTACAGACTCCCAGAATTTGTTGGCACTATAACTAGCCATTTCATTCACCTGTTAAGCCTCAAGAGAACCCCTGTAAGTGGGGGACTGGGCCTTCTACCTCTAACCTGACCCTATTCCATCCACAGCTGCATCCAATAAGATACCAAGTCCTCAATGAGGAACTATATTATCATATTCTCTTCCGGTCTGAGCTCTAAGGAGCTCATAGCCAGTAGGACCATATCTTCTTTTTCCCACATGCAGAATCCTATAGGTCATCTTCTCGGTCATCAAACATTATTGTGAAATCCCACAGCCACAGGGCATTTCACTGATGGTAAACTCAGCCATAAGATCAAAGAGGGTCTGCCTCCAGCCCTAACAAGATTTCACCCGTAAGAATAACTCTACCGGTGGAATGAGGACAGAGTTCCTAGAAAGTTTGCTAGCTGTATATTCTAAATTCTTTGATTTTTAAGCACCTGTGATCCCACCAAGTCTTCTACCAGATACAGGTCAATCAATAATCTTAATCAGTAGCCAAATTACTTTCTTTGTAGTGCTAATAATTATTTGTTTTGGTTATTTACTGTTGCACAACAAATTGCCCACACTTGTAGCATTAAAAGACAATCAGCCATTTGTCATGCTCTCAGGTTCTGTGAATCAGATATTCAGATGGGACACAGCATGCATTGTTCATATCTACTCTGAAATCTAGGGCCTCAGTTAGGAAGACTTAAAAGGCCAAAATGTCCTGAAAAGCTGAAGGCTGAAATCTGGAGGCTTCTTCATTCATACATCTGGCATCTGGGCTGGGATAACTCTAGGGCTA
The DNA here is from genome assembly GCF_018345385.1 of Vulpes lagopus. NCBI lineage: Eukaryota > Metazoa > Chordata > Mammalia > Carnivora > Canidae > Vulpes > Vulpes lagopus. The sequence goes on along the minus strand of NC_054831.1, from coordinate 96,822,995 downwards.
GACTCAGCTGGCACCATCATTCATGCATCAACATTTGACCTTCCTGCAGCTCAGCTTTTCACAGCACGGTGGCAGGGGCCCAAGGGGGGAGGACCTAGTGAAGGAACTGCGTATGTAGAGTGAGCATTCTAAGCAAATTGGGGCAAAGCTGCAAGCCCTTTTAGGACCTAATCCCAGAAATTACTCGACATCACTTCTTCCAAACTCTGTAGGTTGAAACACGTCACAAGCCTACAAGATTCACAGGAGGAGACATAGAGGTCACCTCTTAGTGAGAGGTGTTTCAAAGTGTTGGGGGCTAAAACCACCACGTGGTTTCAGACTTCAGTGGGAGCTGTGGTGCCTTCAGAACTCCCCAGGGAGGTGCTTTGCTATGGGTGTGGTAACTGACATGTGTGCATCATAACTTCCATCCAGCATTGACATCTGAACAGAGTGCTTTAAGAGTCTTGCTTTTTTTTTTCCCCCAAAATAGCACCAGCATTCTTTCTCTGAAAGAAAATGTATAGTTCAATCAACTCACTTGTGTTTTCAGAACTTTTTAAGGACTCAATTCTCTTCCATATCTTCTGGAGCATTTCAAATATATCATTAGTTTTGGCATTAGGGAGGGAGATGTTTCCTCGGGCCATCCAGCCTCCATGTTCTCATATTAAATGGATAAGCCAATTTGGGTGACAGCCCTTGCAGAGCAGAACAGAAGCATTTTTTGACCCCACCCTCCTGCTGCAGTGGCCACACCGGGGCCCTGGACTCTGTGTCCTCAGTGATTGGAAGTAGCCAGAGAACTACACCAGCTCCCATCCTGTCACCACAGCCCCTGATATCAATCCTTTCACATAATTATAGGCTACTTCTATTTCATCCCTGGCACCCTTCTTGTGTCCAGTCTTTGCCTATTTTTCTAATAACATCTTTGTATTTTTTAAGCAAAGCCTCTTTTTTACATTTATGTAGCAACACTTTGCTTCATTTTAAAATGAAACCTGTTTTAATTTTTTTAACTTTTCTTTTTTCTAAAGCTACAATTTTCACAATAAACACATATATTTTTATAATTTTGGAAAAAAACACACATCCATGAGGATGGCTAGTATTTAAAAAAAATGACAAAATAACATGGGTTGGTAAAGATATGAAGAAAGTGGAACTCTTCCTATGGAGAAAACTATGATTGTTCCTCAAAAACTTAAAAATGCAAATACCATATGATCCAGCAATTGTACCTTTAGGTAGATACACACAAGAATTGAAGGGACTCAAAGAGATATTTGCACACTCATGTTCATAGCAGCATTGGGGTTTTAAAAAAATATCTAATTCATTTATTTGACAGCGTGCACACAAGCAGGGGGAGCAGGAGGCAGAGGGAGAAGCAGGTTTACCACTAGGCAGGGAGCCACACTCGGGGCTCGATCCCAGGACGCCCGGATCATGACCCGAGGGGAAAGTAGACACTTCACCAACTGAACCACCAAGACACCCTGCAGCATTTGTTTTATTAGCCAAAAGGTGGAAGCAACCCAAGTGTGCATCAACCGATGAACGGGTAAACAAAATGTGGCATATTTTGTGGCCAGTAGAATATTATTCATCCTTAAAAAGGAAAAAACAATGTTGACACAGGCTAAGACATGGATGAACTTTGAGGACATTACGGTAAGTAAAATAACCCAGTAACTAAATGACAAGTACTGTGTGATTCCACTTACATGATGTACTTTGAAAAGTCAAATTCATAGAGACGAAAGTAGAAGGGTGGTTGCTAGGGGCTGGGGGAAGGGAGGGGCAGGGAGTTATTTAATGAGTACAGAGTTTCAGTTTTGCAAGATGACAAGAGTTCTGGAGATTGGCAGCCCAACATTGTGAATGTACTTAGTACCATTGAACCATACACTCAAAATGGTGAAGATAATCGCTTTTATGTTGCCTCCTTCCCCTTGGCATTTACCTTGCCTGTCAGATTTGGTGTCAGAGGTGTGTTAAAGTTTTTTAAGTTATGTGAACATATTTGTTTTGAAAGTTATGTAAACATATTTGAGTTATGTCAGTGTTTTTAATGAGTTGTAAAGCTTGTAAAAATCTCTCACAATGCTTGAAATAGCCTGTGAATTGTGTGTGGTTCTAAGGAATCATTCAGGTTGATGTCACTGCTGACATTCTTCTCTCCTACATTCCCTGTCCCCACCTCACCATAGACCTTGTTCTTTCCCGCTCTGCTTTCACCATCACCCCTGTTCCCTCTTCCAAACCATTTCCACAGCTGGCACAGAGCAGGTTTTGGGTGATGCCACATCTTATGGTGGTAGAAGAGCAGATCCTCTGGAGGAAGGGTTGGGTCAAGGTAAGCCCTGTGCCCAGCAGCCCCATTAGCCTCTCATCCATCCTTCCCTTCTCCTCACCAAAGAGCTAAACAAATTTCTAGCCCCCATTCCATCTCTGTCCCTTCCTCCAGAGACCTCTACCCTACGTTTAAAACCAAACGGTGTTTGGTTTTAGTCTTTGTGTACGTTTCTGCGCCTAAACACTCACCATGATCATCTCTTATCACAAAGGAAACGCCTTTGTGTTTCTCTACTGGATGTTAAAGAAAACCAGGGAGCAGAGAGAGTAGGGGCTGGTCGGGAGAGCTTAGGGAGGAGCCCATTAACTAGATTTCCCCTTTGTCTGTAGAAATCTTTCCAGAGCCCTGAATGGGTGTGTGCTAGCTTCAGGGGCAGGAAGTGACAGAAAGTGACAGTGATGTTTCACAGCCACAACCCTGTAATGCATTACTTGGCAGGTCTCTGCACTACTGCAAAGAGCCTTCCATCTGATTGCTAACACGCATCCTTTCCCCAGCCCATTTTTTTCTGTATTAGCCATTATTCGTCTGAAAATGCAGATCTAATTGTGACTCCCTCTCCTGCTTAAGCCGTTTAATGGCTTCCCATTACTTGGAAGATAAAGACTAAAACCTCTAACTTGCCCTCAGGGCCCTATGCAGTCTGCATCTGCCCAGCCTCCCTGCCACACAGATAGTCCCGTAGCCTAGCTGAATAAAGACCTCCACACTGTTTGGGCTTCTCAAGTTCCTCTCTTAACCTCTGTCTGAAACCTGCTCAACTGACCATATCCCTTACTTTCTGCCGCCACCACCACCACTGGCCCCAGCATATACACAAACCCCTTACCCCTGAACTGAGTAACTATTTTTCAGTTCATGTTTTTTTTTTATTTTTAAATTCAATTAATTAACATATAATGTATTATTGGTTTCAGAGGTAGAGGTCAGTGATGCATCAGTCTTATATAACACCCAGTGCTCATCACATCACGTGCCCTCCTTAATGCCCGTCATCCAGTTACCCCCATTTCCCCACCCACCTCCCCTCCAGCAATCCTCAGTTTGTTTCCATGATTAAGAATCTCTTATGGTTTATCTCCTCTCTGATTTCCTCTTGTTTTATTTTCTCCTCTCTTCCCCTATGATCTTCTGCTTTGTTTCTTAAATTCCACATATGAGTGAGATTGTATGGTAATCTTCTTTCTCTAACTGATTTATTTCACTGAGCATAATATCCTTTAGTTCCATCCACATCATTGCAAATGGCAAGATTTCCATTTTTGATGGCTGAGTAGTATTCCATTGTATATACATATACCACATCTTCTTTATCCATTCATCTGTTGATGGACATCTGGGCTCTTTCCATAGGAAACAGTAGACAAAACCAAAACACAACTTACAGAATGGGAGGAGATATTTACAAATGACATATCAGATGAAAGGCTAGCATCCAAAACTATAAGGAACTTATCAAACTCAACACCCAAAGAATAAATAATCCCATTAAGAAACAGGCAGAAGTGGGATCCCTGGGTGGCGCAGAGGTTTGGCGCCTGCCTTTGGCCCAGGGTGCGATCCTGGAGACCCGGGATCGAATCCCACGTCGGGCTCCCGGTGCATGGAGCCTGCTTCTCCCTCTGCCTGTGTCTCTGCCTCTCTCTCTATCTCTCTGTGACTATCATAAATAAATAAAAATTTTTAAAAAAATTAAAAAATGTGGCTTACATATATCAGCTAATGGCCCATTGTGAAAACTTAAAAAAAAAAAAAAAAAAAGAAACAGGCAGAAGACATGAACAGACATTTCTCCAAAGAAGACATACAAATGGCCAACAGATACTAGAAAAATGTTCCACATCACTTGGCATAAGGGAAATACAAATCAAAACCACAATGAGATCCCACCTCACACTAGTCAGGATGGCTAAAATAATCAAGTCAGGAAATGACATATGTTGGTGAGGATGCAAATAAAGGGGATCCATCTTACAGTGTTGGTGGGAATGCAAGATGGTATAGCAGCTCTGGAAAACAGTGTGGAGGTTCCTCAAAAAGTTGAAAATAGAGCTACGCTACGACCCAGCAATTGCACTCCTGGGTATTTACCCCAGAGTTACAAATGTAGTGATCCAGAGGGGCATCTGTACCCCAATGTTTATAGCAGCAGTGTCCACAATAGTCCTATGTTCAAGGAAGCCTTCCCAACTACTCAGAGTATATCAAGTCCCCTGTTGTACACTTAGAACTCTAGAATTCTAGAATAGCATGCTTATTTTTAGAGCACTTACAGTAGTTTTAAATATTTGTACAATTGTCTGGTTCATATTTACCCTCCACCTTAGACTGTAAGCTCCATGAAAGCCTCAAATGTGTTTGTTTTGCTTCAGATTTTATCCTGGCTGCTTAGCTTAACCCTGCACAAAACATACAAAGTGAGCTTGAAATATCTTGTAGTAAACATAAAAGCACTTCTTAAAGACGACAAAGGACATATTGAAAGAAGATGAGAGCTGGTTTCAAAGAGACAGATAACAATAATGAATCATGATTTGTTAAGTAAGCAAAGATTGATGAGTCCCTAATGATTCTCAAAAAAGCAGCAGATGGGAAAAAAGCCGGAAGGGGAGTAAAGGGGACAAACGCTCTTTATTTTATAGTGGAATGTCAGCTAAGAAACGTAAAAGGAGGGCAGCCCCGGTAGCGCAGCGGTTTAGCGCCACCTGCAGCCCAGGGCATGATCCTGGAGACTCGGGATCGAGTCCCGCGTCGTCGGGATCCCTGCATGGAGCCTGCTTCTTCCTCTGCCTGTGTCTCTGCCTCTCTCTCGCGCTCTGTGTCTCTCATGAGTAAATAAAATAAAATCTTAAAAAAAAAACATAAAAGGAATGGTAGAATTAGAAAATTGCTATTTGCGGGGTGCCCGGAAATCTCAGCAGTTGAGTGGCTGCCTTTGGCTCAGGGCGTGATCCCGGGGTCCTGGGATTGAGTCCCACATCGGGCTCCCTGCAGGGAACTTGCTTCTCCCTCTGCCTATGTCTCTGTCTCTCTCATGAATGAATAAATAAAATCTTTAGGAAAAAAAAAAAAAGAAAATTGCTATTTGCAACCACTGTTATAATAACTGATTACCAGTGGATGTTAAAACCACTGGATATAAGCTTGTTGGGGAACAGGCTATTCATATGGTCTCATCGATTCACCCTACAGATTATTTATTAAGTATGAAGGAAAAGGATACCTTCAAAATGAAGAGTTCAGGTGGGTGCCACCTTAACTAAGTGATTAAACTCTGCAGCAGAGATAATAGGACCAAATGACGCGATCTTCCTGATATGATGCAATTGGAAGGATGCAATCTTATCAACATGGTGTTCTTGCTAAATATTTAAGATGAATCTAATCACAAGGAAGCCTCATAGCTTTTGTCGTATTATGCAGCACACTCTGGCCTTTGCAAATGTGTCAGTATCTTGTAAAAAGGAGGCAGACTATTCCAGAGCGTGACAAGTAAAAAGACAAGTAAATGCAGTGTGGGATCCTTAAAATAGGTAATTTCATTTTCTTCAAAAAGAAATTTTGAGGTAGTTGGAGAGGTAAATGGTATTATGGTTAAGTAGAAAAATGCCCTTGTATTTAGGAGCTGCCTTTTGAACTCTGCGGGTTCAGCAGGGGAGGCTGGGTCTCAACAATTGATGAACATATGTGGAGAGTACGGAGGTGTCACTGGACTAATCTTTGAACTTTTTTCTGTAGGTTTGAAATATTTCCAAATAAAAGTAGAGGAGGTAAGTGTTAGGACAAGATGGCTGTAAGCCTGTTCACTAAGTAGGCTTGCTGGAACTTCTCTATGCCTAAATTGGACAGACTTGCCTTGTCCTAGTCACCCCTGGACAGCCACAGGTTTCTCCTAGCTCCTGTTCCCCGTGCGCCTTGCCACAGGGCCTATTATCATAAAATTCATGGTTCACGGGAGCAGAACAGATTTAATCAACTTTGTTGGCAAGCAGATCCCAAAGAAAACCCAGTAGGGCCTGAGCCAGGCTTGCTGTTTCACTTCCTAAACTCACTGTTCAGAGAAGTTCCATGGCCAGAAATATGCTTCTAGGGCAGTGGTTCTCAAACTAGACTGCACATTAGAATCTCCTGAAAATCCGATGCCCAGGCTGTTCAGTCCCAGGACAATTTAAAAACAATGTATGTGAAAAGGAATCCAGGCATCAAGAGTTTTTTGCTGTTAGTTTTTTTTTTTTTTTTAAGATTTTATTTGTTTATTTGAGAGAGAGCAGGAGCAGGAAGAGAGGCAGAGGGACAAGCAGGCTTCCCGTGGAGCAGGGAGCCTGATGAGGGGCTGATCCCAGGATCCTGAGATCACGACCTGAGCTGAAGGCAGACGCTTAACCATTTAACTGACTGAGCCACCAGCGTGCCCCCAGTCATCAGTGGTTTTTGAAGCTTCCCAAGTGATTCCAATGCAGAGACAAGTTTGAGAACCACTACCCTAAAGAAGTCTATGTGGAAATAGTATTAAGTGAGGATCAGAGTATTCACTGGGGTCCCCAGATTGTGATAGGATATAGGCTTAGAAGGCAAAAACTTATTAGCTTCATGAGCTATTTTGTAGACCTCATGGGATTTTCTGCATAGACAATCATGTTATCTAGAAATAAAAACTGTTTTAGTTATTCTTTCTAAACTGGATGCTTTTTATTTCTTTTTCTTGCCTCATTACACTCACTAGTTAGACTCTCCAGTACAATGCTGAATAAAAATCAGACATCCTTGTCTTGTTCCTGATCTTAAGGAGAAAGTGTTCACTCTTTCACCATTAATCATAATGTTAGCTGTAGGATGTTCGTAGATTCTTATTAAGTTGAGAAAACTCCCTTCTGTTCTCTGGTTTGTTGAGGTGTGTGTGTGTGTGTGTGTGTGTGTGTGTGTGTGTTTGTGTGTGTGCATGTGTGTGTTTAAAATCAGGAATGGATGTTGGATGTGGTCAAATGCTTTTTTATTTTCCCTTATTTAAAAAAGAACTTTTAAAAATAGAAATTTCCAACATAACAAAACTACATAGAATAGTAATAGGAGCCCTCATGTCCCCATCATCAAGCTAGGTAGAAATGCAAATTCTCAGGCCCCCCGAAAGTCTTACAGAATAGAAATAGGAGGGTCCAGTAATCTGTGGATTAACAGGTCCTCTGAGTGGCTCTGATGCATGCCAAAGTTCTACAACCACTGCCCTAGAAGACCAAGGAGGATAACTATAATAGATAACTATAATACAAATATCATGTCTAAAACTTTAAACTGCAATTCCTGATTATCTGTAAATATCTGTTCAGTGTTCCAACTCCCAATTATCTCATAATTGTTTTTCAAATGCTTTCATTTTTATTATTTTTACAGTTGGCTGAATTATAGTTCAAATAATGTCCACGCAGTGTGATTAGTTCATGTGTCCCTTAAATCTCTTATGGGTTCTCCCTCCATCCTCTACTCTCCCCCTTCCCTGCAGTTGCAAACACCTGCTCATTATAGACTCTCCCGAATTCCAGATTTTGCTGGTTGCATCCCCCCATAGTCTCCCATCCTCTGCATTTCCTGAAAATTGGTAGCTGGGTCATAATAATAAGGTGTGGTCAGGTTTAGGTTCTTTTTGGGGGACAGGAGGCAAGAATAATTGGTCAATGGAATTGCTGTCCTTGTCTCTTTAAAAAGCTCCTGGCCGAGACTTGGTTCTAGGTCTGTGCATTGCAGATCTGTAGTTACTCTAGGTTCTGCTCAAGGCTGTTTCATTGTACCTCCTCTGCTCTCATCTCCTTGGGTTATTTACTTTTCTTGATCCAGTTTGGAGACCTGACTTGACACTGCTTATGGCCTTTATTGAACATTCCTTTAGGATGCTACTTCTGGTAGCTTCTTCAGCTTTGAGCATAGAACCCACAGGAGGCACTCCCTGCTGTAATGCTGCCCAGGCCCTCAGGACACTTCTTGGAGGGCCTGCAGAACCCTACCTGTGGTTGTCAGCTGGTGTGTGGGAGAGGATCAGATGATAGCATTTCTGTGATTGATCCTCTTGTCCCTTTTCCCCAGAGCAGCTACTTGCATGAGCCTGGAGTCAGGAGTGGCATCTGTGTTTTCATAAGTTTTGAAGGTTCCAGAGTGTGGACACGCTTGGAGGGGCCACTTCAGAGTGAAATCTGCACCACGGACACTCACCCTCCTGTTCCCTCCTTGGAGCTGGAATCAAAACATTGTCCTATTGTTGATTCCAGGTGCAGCCCAGCCAGAGATTTTTTCAGAAGAGAGCTAGATAAAAAAAATGTGGTCAAACAGGTTTGAATGTCTAGAAATTCTCTCTTTAAATGAAAGGAGAAAGTCACAAATGGTATATCCAGTCAAGCTGGAAACTGAGTGCTGCGGGTTTTTTTTAAGATTTTATTTATTATTATATATATATATATATTTTTTTTTTTTTTTTTGAGAGAGAGAGTACACAAGTGACGGGTGGGCAGCAGGGAGAGGGAGAAGTAGGCTCTCAGCTCAGCAGGGAACCCAACGTAGGACTCTATCCCAGGACCCTGAGCCGAAGGCAGACACTTAACCAAGTGGCCCACCCAGGTGCCCCTGAATGCTGTGTTTTATCCACTAAATGAAATCCTTTGATCCCTTCCCTCTCCACTTTCACAGCTGGTGCTTGGGTTACCTTGTACATGGACTAAATTCCTAGTATGTGACTTGGCTCATGTTCCCTCTTTGGTGTGGGGTAAACTCCTTGTTACTTTTTTTTCTTATATAGCCAAAGACTCATGACAGTTATTCTTGGGGTGCGGAGACCAGAGCAGGTGTAAGAATGTCTGCTCAGGAGCTGTCCCTGTTTGGTTTCTTGATTGGAGTGCTGGTTGCAAGGGTTCCCTTTGTGAAAATTCCTCAAACCCTCTCCAAATCATGTGTGCGCTTTTGTCTATATAGGTTACAACCAATGAAAAGAGAGAGAAGGAAGGAAGGAAGGATGTAAGAAAGGAAGGAAGGAAGGGGAAAGGCATCTGTGTTGGGAATGAACAAGAGAAAAATATGAAATAGAAAATAATCATCGTTGGCAGGGGCAAATGCTTAAAATGGTTTTTAAAAATATATATCCCAGGTAGTTTCAGTTTCTTGACTCTGAAAGAGAAGAAGAGTGGCAGTGTTGTAGGCAGACACAATAACCATTGTTGCCTTTGTAAGCCCTTCCAGATAGCTCAGCGAGCACGGACAGCCCGCCCCAACCCCAACTCACAGGCCTCCCTTGTTCCTCAGCATCTCCTGCCACGCCCTCCGGCTTCACCCCTGCTCTGGCTGAGCAGGGCTCCCCTGGTCCACTCCTCACTCTCCGGGCTCCTGTGTTTGTCTGTGGTGCAAGGGCCTTGGCTTTCAGGACCCTCTGCTGCTGCTGTAGGAAATACCCCATTAAAGATCTTACCTTGTGGGAGGCAAGCCCTGCCCCTGCATACAGTTGTGTGGCAGTGAGACTCGGCAGTAGTGTTTCCTGAAAGTTCTGCACATTTTCCCCCTTCCTCTACTTTTTTTTTTAAAACTGAGTTCTTTTTGGCTGTATTAACTACATTTGCTATTTCACAGGCTATTTGCGAGGAATCTTTTTTTTTAAATTTTTATTTATTTATGATAGTCACAGAAAGATAGAGAGAGAGGCAGAGACATAGGCAGAGGGAGAAGCAGGCTCCATGCACCAGGAGCCCGACGTGGGATTCAATCCCGGGTCTCCAGGATTGTGCCCTGGGCCAAAGGCAGGCGCCAAACCGCTGCGCCACCCAGGGATCCCTGCGATGAATCTTTTTAAAATGCAGATCATGTCATCCTGGTTTGGAGATCTTTCTTTCTTTCTTTCTTTCTTTTTTTCTTTTTTTCTTTCTTTCTTTCTTTCTTTCTTTCTTTCTTTCTTTCTTCTTTCTTTTTCTTTCTGCTTTCTTTCTCTTCTTCTTCTTCTTCTTCTTCTTCTTCTTCTTCTTCTTCTTCTTCTTCTTCTTCAAGATTCTATTTGTTTATTCATGAGAGACACACGAAGAGAGGCAGAGACACAGGCAGAGGGAGAAGCAGGTTCCCTGCAGGGAGCCCGATGTGGGACTCAATTCCAGGACCCTGGGATCAAGACCTGAGCCAAAGGCAGACACTCAACTACTGAGCCTACAGGTGCCCCTGTAGATTTTTCTTAAAAGTGAGCTTAGGTTCTATGGGTCAAGACAGTTTATCTGCTGATACTGGAATTTATTATTCGACTATTTGGGAGTTACCCAAAAGTTCAGTAACATGCATTGATCTGTAATTCTGCTGAGGCTAATGTTGGACTCTGGTGCCTTTGGCAGTAAAATGGAAGAGAAGTCTCTGAAGGATGTCCAGAGCTTAAGCCTTACAGAAAGGGAACCAAGAATGGGGCCAGCTCCTAATCAAGGTGTCACCAGCTCAGGGCAGGCTGGGAACATATGGTAAGTGAAGTGGCAGGAATGGGTAGGGAAGCCTAGATTCAGGGATGAAGCAGCAGGATTGAGGGCCAGAGAGACAGGTCAGTCAGAGTTGTAAGTTCAAAGGGCTGAGATGGGATAGTGGAAAAGCCACCATCTGTTTGCTCTCTATTTTTTTCTTCCTCACAGTCCTCACATACCTCTAGGGCTCCAGCTCACCCACTTCTGTCTCCCCTGCCCTTTTGATCTAATATTTTCAACCACAAGTCATCTCTATTTGGATGTTTCACTGCCAGTCAAATGCTGCACCTCCAAACCCCAACTTCTCTTGCAAAGCCTTTGGTGTCTAGGAGGGACAGGTCCGATGACTCAGGTGAATCCTCAAATGCTAGTAAATATTTTCCCCGTAACGTGCATAAACATGAAGAGTAGAGAATGTCAAGGGCGTATTGGGGGTGGGGAGAATCCTGGTGGTTGCCCGGGCTCACCTCCAAGCAGGATGACACACTCTTGCATATCAGCCTCGAGGGTGGGAGTTTTAAGGTTTTGTCTCATCAAAATTAGAAATCTGGGCGAGTCATGGATTCTGGAGTCACTGGTAAGGAGTCAAACCATAAAAACAACCCTATGGAATATAGATACCTGTAGGTACCTCTGTGGATAGAATCCATACAACTGAATTTTATTTTTATTTTTTTCTTAGATTTTATTAATTTATTTGTCAGAGAGAGCACAAGCAGGGGGAGTGGCAGGCAGAGGGAGAGGGAGAAGCAGGTTCCCCGCTGAGCAGGGAGCCTGACTCCAGGGGGCTCAATCCCAGGACCCCAGGATCAAGACCTGAGCCCAAGGCAGATGCCCAACTGACTGAGCCACCGAGGCATCCCCATAAAACTGAATTTTAAGCAAACTAGTGTGGTGATTCTTATGAAGAGTCAAATCTCTTCTCTTTGTTCCTTCTTGCTTACCCAGATACATCCTGTTTCACTGGTGGCTGATGGTCCAGTCTTTCTGCCAGTCTTCTAGGTGACATTTAGAGGCCATTTGGCTTTTTCCTCTCTCTCATCCCTATAGCTAACCATTCATTAAGTACTGACATTTCTACTATCCCCTCTCCTACCATGTGCTACATGTAGTGCATTTATTGAAAGCTTGTGTATACAAGATATATCAGTTATCTATTGTCATATAAAAAATTACAATACATTGAATGATTATAAACAATATTGATAGGGACGCCTGGGTGGCTCAGCAGTTGAGCATCTGCCTTGGGCTCAGGGTGTGATCTTGGGTGTAGGGTTCGAGTCCCACATCGGGCTCCCTGTGAGGAGCCTGCTTCTCTCTCTGTCTGTTTCTGCCTCTCTCTGTGTCTCTCATGAATAAATAAAGAAAATCTTCTTAAAACCCCGCCAAAATGATACTGATCTATTAGCTTACAGTTCAGTAGGTCAGAAGGCTGGAGTGGGTGGCTGTGCTCTCTGTTCAGATGTCAGAAGCCTAAAATCAAGACCTCCACCAGGCTAAGTTCCCCAGTGGAGGCTCTGGGGGAAAAAAAATCTGCTTCCATGTTCATTCAGGGTAACAGAATTCAGTTCCACTTCGAATCTCTGACTTCTGCAACCAACTGGAGAAAACTCTCTTCTTAATAGGCTCATGTGATTAACTCAGGCTCATCTAGATAATCTCCCTATACCAAGGTCAGTTGATTTGGAACCTTAATATCATAGGCAAATTCTCTTTGCTGCAGTACCTGAGGTCATATTTGACAGAAAAAAATAGGAGGAGGAGTATGTACAATTGGCCTGGGAATCATGGACAGTACCTTGGAATTCTGCTCACCTGCACAAGGGAAGTAGAATTCTAAGAAATCTGCATGTATTTCTTAAATAAGTCTTTCAATAGCCCTATGAAGCAGATACCATTTTCTGTTTTTTCAAGATTTTATTTCTTTAATTGACAGAGAGAAAGAGAGAGCAAGCACAAGCAGGGGAAGCAGTAGGCAGAGGGAGAAGGAGAAGCAGGCTCCCCACAGAGCAGGAAGCCCAATGTGGGGCTCCATCTCAGGACCCTGGGATCATGACCTAAGCCAAGGGCAGATGCTTAGCTGACTGAGCCACCCAGGTGCTCCTATTTCCTTTTTTTTTTTTCTTTAATTAAAAACTGACACACAGGAGAAGAGTCTTGCCCAAGCTTTCATAGCTGTGTTCATAATGCTCTGCTGCTCCTGGATTTTCAGCTCTGTGTTCATTCAATGACCTTCTAAATGGCTTTCCTGTCTCCATGATCTTCTTCCCTGAATTGATCTGATATTCCTTGGCCAGACCAATGTTAGTTACAATTTTTTTTTGTCATCCAATGGCTTTACTAGAAATAAAGTATTATACTTAGCTATGGCAACAAAGAGGCACTGTCAGGATGTGGGAGAAAATAAACCTATACCCAAATATGAGAATCCAGTCAGCTATATCCCTGGCAAAGCTTTTATTATGCTAACTTTGAACTGTAATGGTTTGATTGTGAAGTGGCAAGAGCGGGGGTATGTGTGTGCGTGATTTTAACACAAGGCATCACGTATGGATTGTGTTTCCTCAGACTCAAAAGGGAGGAGCCGGTACAAATAATTGTTTTTAAAAAAAGACAAAACAGAATAGTAGGTTCAGTAGCAAATTGTATAGGTTATATTGAAAATATAAACGTTAACTATTATAGTGCAGAGTCTATGCATGTAAGGCATACACTTAGAGACAGAATGAATTGATCTTTAGGAGATAAATAACTTATAAAGCTTAGTTTTACTTGCTCATCCATTTATTCTTTCAACAAGTACTTGCTGAAAGGCACTATGTGCCAAGCCGTGTATCAACCACATTTATTGTTTTCTCCAAGGTATTTCAAGCTTCTGAACTGGTTTTCCTGCTTTCACTCCACACCTACCCCCATTCCAGTCCATTACCCACACAGTGGCCAGAGCGGTACTTTAAAAAAACCTATTGAGATCTTGACATGCTCTCAAAACTTTCTAAAACATTTTCAACCAATTTGGAGTAAAAGCCAAATCCCTTGACCCATAATGTGACCTAAAGAGCGCTTCTCTTTGTGTCCAAACCCATCCCCCCCACCCCTTTCACTCACTCCACTCCAGTGAACACAGGCCTCCTTTCCATGTTCCCCAGATGTGGCAATCATGTGTTCACGTCAGACTTTAATATGGGCCATTATTCCATCAGCTTAGAAGGTCCTCCCCTAGACAGCTACTCCTTTATTTGACTCAGATTGTTTGCTCAAATTTCCCTGGCCACCTGAGCCAAAATAACATCCCTGTCTCCACCATCCTCTCCTTTTTCTTCTTCTAGTTTTCTTCCTGACACTCAATTACTGCCTGATAAATTATATATATATTTTTATGTGTATAGTTGGCTTGCTGCCTCCTCCCCCTACTAGGATGTCAGCTTCTGGGAACAGGGACTTTGTCTTTTCTCCTGAAATAATATTTCAGTGACTGGAACAGTGCCCAGCACATTGTAGGAACTCATGCATATCGAATAAGTGAATGAATCCATGTAAATCTCTATTTTTTGCGGTATTTATTTTTTAAATGCTGAAATAAAAATGAGTTAACAGTTTCGATGAAATAGCATGGTGTTACATTTTCCAAATATCTTTAGCCTTTCTTCATTGACCGTATCTCCAAAGAATATGATGCCCCTATTAGTAAAGAGTATTAATATAGTTTCGGGGCAGGGGTGGGGAAGAGGAACATTTCCCAGTAGAGCAGTGATAATACAGACCAATAGCTCTGGAACTCAAGTCACAGGATTTTACAACTTTTAAGAACCTCAGCACATGGACTGTCTTCATGACTTCAATGCCAAGGAACACAGCTGAATGCAGTTGCAGTACAATCTAAATGGCCGAAGTCCAACGTAAGCAGTCAGTGATGTGGGTTTCAGCAGAGGAGTTCTTTCAAAACGACCCATCCAACTGGCTGGGAGACCTTCCAGGCAGTAGAAGGATTGAATGTGACAGTCAGGAACTCTCTTGGCGGTGAAGGCCTTGCTCCCAACCACTCCCTACTCAGTGATTGAGAAACACAATTTCCAACCCCATAATACACTTGATGCCTATGCTGCTTTTTGCTCCACAGCTTGGCATTTCCTAATGTCAGTGGCAAGTGAGCTGGTGATGGTGAAATTGCCAGTACTCAATACCTTATAAAGATGTTCTGAGGCTGAGTCAAAGCTTCTACAGGATCCTGTTGGCCTTGCACTTAAACATGGTTGAGAAGAATGTGCACAGAAATTTCCCAATCATTTTTATGTGATGCTGAAAGACTGGTAGCTTATCAGCAGCCAAATTTAAAGTACATTCGCAAAGACGGTGGCCTCAGATGTGTAGATCATTTGGAGATACCATTTTCCAGTAAAAGGAATTATCTTGTCTATATCTCATGATGGACTCTTGAGAAAATGCTCAGGAAGGCCTGGCATTTTGTTTCAAATCCCGGTTCCACAGTCGTGGCTGGTGGTGACAGGCCCCAGATGGAAAAGGTTCTGAAGTCATTTTCTTCTTCCTCTTGTGCCCCATTGGAATCTTTTGAAAAAGGATTCATTCGTTGAAGGAAAAAATTATCTTTATATTGTCTTTACTGCTTTTTCTGATTGAAAAAGTAATACATACCTGTCATTTCAGAATTTGGGGAGGGGGCTTTCTAAAATGCAGTTAAATAGGAGGGGTGTTATGAAGTTGGGAGTCTGGTCTTCTACCCAGATATTTAAAAAGACTTCATTTATCTGAGAGAGAGAGAGAGAGAGAGGAGAGAAAGAGGGGGAGCTTGCAGAGCTGGGGGGTGGGTGGGAAGGGGCCGAGACAGCAGAGGCAGAGGGAGAAGCAGCCCCCAAGACCCTGCTATCATGACCCCAGCAAAAGGTAGCCACTTCACTGAGCCACCCAGGCGCCCCTGACCCAGGTTTCTATGATGATAGCTTATCCTGGGTATTCACTGAGGTGACCAAATAGCAAGCCAAATAGCAAGCCCCGCCCCCCCCGCCTCACATTTGAACTCTGAACTCGAGTTGCAGGTGTAGACCTCATTTATCCCTTGTAACAACAGCAAATCAGACCAGCGGTTCCCAGGAGGAAGATCCTGAGCAGTGAAACAGACCCAGCGCCATGGCAAAGGTCAGAAGTTGTCAGGCTGCCATCAAACACAGAATTCAAGAGGTGGAGGACTCTACCGAAAGGACAAAAAAGGGACGCTGAATCGGGGCTCCTGTGCAGCTGCGTGGTGCACTCCCGGGAGCCCGGGGCCCGCCCCCAAGCTTCAGGGTCGCCCCCTTGGAGAGGCCGTCGCTCGCTTCATTTCCCTGCCCGCCCGTCCCACCCGACTGGCAGCACCGGCCTGGGTGCAGCGGACGTGGGACCCCACCACCCGGGCCGCCCTTCCCGTCACCAGCTCGCACACCCGCGTCCACCCGGTGCCCGAGGGGGCGCGGGCGGGGGGGCGGGGGGTCAGGAGCCCCGGGTCGGCCCCGCGCCGCGCTGAGGCCCCGCCCCGCCCCCGGCCCCGCCCCCGGCCCCGCCCCGCAGCCCCGTCACGTGCCGCCGCGCCGCCCAATCAGCGCCCGCAGCGCTCGGGCTCGCGATTCAAACTGCGGCGCGGGGCTCGGCTCTGGGGCGGCTGCCGCCGCCGCCGCCGCCGCGGGTACCGGCCATGGAGCACCGCCTCGTGGGCCCCGGGCCGTACCGGGCCACCAAGCTGGTGAGTGGGCGCGCGGGGCCTGGGCCAAGGCGAACTGGGCCGCGCTCGCCCCCCGCGGGGCTCGGGTTTGGAGGCGCGACCTGCGTCGCCCAGGGCGGCCCGTTGTCTGCACGATGCACGATGCACGAGAAGGGCTGCCGGGTCTGGAGCTCGGCACGTCGTGGGTGGGGGCAGCTTCGTCCCCCAGACGTCGGCCTGGTTCTGGGCAGCGAGGGATGCCTTCCGATTTAAAGCGCCCGGAAGTCAGGGTGACCCCACCCCACCCCCACCCCGTCCCGACCCCGCCCCCACTCCGCCCTACCCCCACCCGGTCCCGACCCCGTCCCGCCCCGCCCCCCGACCCCCACCCCCTTTGTCCTCTGGTAGCGAACGCCGGCGGCCGGAGCGGAAAGCCCCAGGCCGTAACCTCAGGCCTCCCCCCGCCACCCCAGCCAGGCAGGGCGTGCTGCCTCCGTCCCGAGGGCCACGGTGGTGACCCCGAGGTGCCCCCCTCCTACCGCAGCCCGGCAGTGGGGGGGCCTGGCCGCCCTTCCGGCCCGGGCGGTCCCGGTTCTGTCCCCCCTTCCTAACCCAGCGGTTAAGCCCAGGGAGGTTGTGAAAGAGTCCTGACAGACCCCGGGGCCCAGGTGCTGCGCCCTGCCCTGGGAGCGGGGCTGTTCAGGGCTCTGAGGCGCAGTGGATTTCTTTGCGACCTGGAGCAGGTCATTCCAGTGATTTGCTGTTTCAGAGGAGTTACGTGGTGACGGTTTGGCAATGCCAGTGACCACTCGCAGGTTCCTAGAGGCTTTTCTGTGGACGCCTGCTGGTAATTTGGGAGGAAGGGACCTGGCTCCTGGGTCTGTTACCACCTCTGGCCACCTCCCATTTGGGAAGGTGTTCTGTGCACCCTAACGGACATCCAGGAAAAGATAGGAACGAGGTGGGAGGAGTTACTGCACTCCTCTTTGCAAAACCATCTACCTAGCACAGGCACTCAGAATGATTCATTCATTAAAAAAAAAAAAACAAAAAACTCGGCAAATATAAATTTAGCTTTTCCTTTGGTCAAGCTCTAAGAGGTGTGGATGGTGCTGACAGGGAACAAATAGGGGCTTTTTAAACAATAGTGTCTTCATATCTACTTCCACTTCACAGGTGCTTCTATCGTTTGAAACCATCTGGGATCAGGGCTGTTGGTAGGTCCGTCTTGAGGGATGAGAGAGCGATTTGCTTCATCAGGGACTTTCAAAAACGTAGCTCTCCTTTGTGGAGGGAAAAAACACATCCCTCTCTCCCAAATTCACACCACTTATGCAAGGGAAACAGCAGCTCAGGATCTTGGGGTAACTAGTTCTCATCCTTCTTGCTTTAAACTAAAAAAAGTTACACCATAATCGGAATGGTTTTTAATCTGATTCACTGGATTGTATGAATCACCACTTTTCATAGATGCATAATACCTATATGATAACTGCTTCATTCTGATTCATGTTAAGATTTTATCAAAGGAGGTTTTTTTTTTTTTTTTTTTTTTTTTAAGATTTTATTTGAGAGAGCGTGCACACAAGCAGGGGAAGATAGAGACACAGAGGGAGAGGGAGAAGCAGACCTTGCTGAGCAGGGAGCCCAGTCCAGGCTCCATCCCAGGGTCCTGGGATCATGACCTGAGCGGAAGGCAAATGCTTGACTGACTGAGCCACCCAGGTGCCCCTTATCAGAGGAATTTATAGAGAAACGTGTTCTTTGTTGTCCAGAAGCCATCAGCCCTCAAGTCAAGTTTGGCCAAGACTCATCAAGTTAAGCAGGAAATTTAATTATGTGAATAATTAACAAAAGCTCCTCAATTTTACCAGAATTTCCCAGGTAATGGGTTCAGTTGTCAGATTTATTCTGTTTGTGACCCTTGATCTTAAACTAAGATTTTTGAAAGCACAGAAAACAATAGGAAATTCTTTTCAAAAAGTGAAACTTCCTGCTTTATCAGTGAGACCTGTCATCATTGTAGATGCTCTAACCTCATTATAAAATGTATAAATGTTTTCCAGAGCATAATTCAGTTGTGCCTTAAAACTTTTCCCAGGTAAATCACAAAGTTTGTGATTAGACCTCTCTTTTCTTATCTTCCCCAGCTCACCTTTCCATCTCCCTCTCCCCACTTATCATTTCCCCCTTGTCCCAACATCACCCTCAACCCAGTCTTCAGAAAAAGCTTGGGAAAATCTATTAGCATATAAAGAGCAGGCCTTTACTTCCTCCTTTCATGACTCCTTACTTTTTCAAAATATGTACAGCTCCATTTTCTAAAGTACCAAAGTCTTATCTGCAAATAACATTTTATGGACTAGGTGAGTTTTTTTTTTTTTTTTTTTTGACTAGGTGAAATCAAATGGCAGGGTCTAAGTCATTAGATGGTGAATATGGAAGTTGATTAGCAACTAACGCATCTTCATTGAAATAGCTTTCACTTTTGTAACCCACATATAAATACAGTTGGCCCTTGAACAATGGGGGGTTTAGGAGTGCCCACCCATGCGCAGCTGAAAAATCCATCTATAACTTTTTCTCTCCCCCAAAGCTTAACTACTAACAGCTTATTCTTCACTGCAAGCCTTACTGATAACATAAACAGTCAATTATCACATAATTTGTATGTTGTATTATATACTGTATTCTAATAACAAGCTAGAGGAAACAATGTTATTAGGAAAATTGTAAGGCAGAGAAAATACGTTGACAGTATGGTGCTGTATTTTTTTTTTTTTTAAGATTTTATTTATTCATGAGAGACACAGAGAGAGCGAGAGGCAGAGACACAGGCCGAGGGAGAAGTAGGCTTCATGCAGGAACCTGATGTGGGACTCGATCCCGGGTCTCCAGGACCACGCCCTGGGCTGAAGGCAGGCGCTAACTAAACTGCTGAGCCGCCCAGGGGTCCCCACTGTGCTGTATTTATCAACAAAAATCTGCATATAAAGTGGAGCTGTGTGGTTTAAACCCCTGCTCAAGGGTCAACTGTAGTTCATCATTTTAATGGAGGAATGGGAAGGGAAATTGCTTTTATAAAAACTGCTTTAATCTACTGATTCTTTGAACTTAATTCTGAGTTACCTATACCATCTGATGTAAGTGGTAAACTTTAAAACACTTAGAACTGTCATTGAATCTGAGAACTAGAATGGACATGAACGATTGTCTAGCTCAGTTTCTTGAGGCCTAAAGGGGTGAACTGGCTTAATGAGGTTTGTCTTGCTCCAGCGTCTGTAGCAAGTACAGCTAGATGTAGAGTTTGGTTGTCTCTGCTACCAGGCCAGGTGCTATATCATTATAGGACCATTGTCAAAATATTTTGGTACCAAGAAGGAAGGAAATGGAATAAATATCCTGGAGAAAAGAACGGGAAGCACATTTCAACGCTCAGTGCTGTATTTTGTCTCGTGATGTGAAGTAAAAACAATTTCATGATTCCTTATTTCAGATCCCTAGTTTAAGGGATAAGTAAGTAAAACAACAACAAAAACGTTTTTAAATCACAAACAATTGTGTTTGTTCCCTTTGCTATAAAGATTATCTCTTCAGGGGCACCTGGGTGACTCGGTTAAATGTCTGCCTTGGGCTCCTGGCTCAGCGTAGAGCCTTCTTCTCCCTTTATTCCCAGCTTGTGCTGTATTTATCTCAAATAAATAAAATCTTAAAAAAAAAAAAAAGTCTATTCAAATAATATGTTGTGGGAAAAAAAAAATCACTTTCTCAAGCTCTGTCTTGTTCTTTGTTGGTATACAATATTTTCCTTCTAAGTATGACTTAGAATTTTGAATTATTTTACAAGTAATGTAATTCTTCTTTCTTGACATAGTAGCCAAATAACAACATAACTATTTTTGGAAATAAGTGGAAACAGAGACTATGTTTTAGAATTGTAAATTGTTTTATGGATCAAGTAAATATAATCCATAATGATAAATGCCATTAATAATCAACAGAAATAGGGATCCCTGGGTGGCGCAGCGGTTTGGCGCCTGCCTTTGGCCCAGGGCGTGATCCTGGAGACCCGGGATCGAATCCCACATCGGGCTCCCGGTGCATGGAGCCTGCTTCTCCCTCTGCCTATGTCTCTGCCTCTCTCTCTCTCTCTCTGTGACTATCATAAATAAATAAAAATTAAAAAAAAATCAACAGAAATAAAAAACATCAACAGAAATAAACTCATTTTATAAATATTTTAAGAGATATGAGCTTTGATAAAGATGTCTTAGTAGAAAATATCTATTGTGAAATGAAAATCAGCTATCAGCAGGATCAGTGAAAACCCAATCATAATAGATTTTTTTTCCTGTGTGTAGAATGCATTGAATGAGAAGTTCATACTGAAGAGGAAAAGTATGAGAATTCAAAAGAGATTATAGATGACCTTGACTATCAGAGATTTGAACTTAGTATTAACTGACTATAATCATAATGTTGTAGTATTGCTTAGGAAGATGGAAACAGCTCAGTGGGATAAAAAGGAGAGTTTAGAACAGAATCAAGAAAGATACTATATTAGGTAACAATATTTCAATTCATTGATAAAAGGGTGACATAATTGGCTCTCCATTTGGAATAAAATAAAGTTAGAGATGTCCTCCTCCCACCATAAAAAATTCTAGTTGAAGATTCAAATATTTTTTAAAAATCCCTATAAAATATTAAAAGAAAACTTCGATAAATATTTTTAATACCTCTGGATGGGGAAATCTCCAGCTTCCTTCCCTTAAAGGAGGAAAGCGTGAAGCTATAAAGAAAATAAAGATATATTTGTTTCATAAACATCATCATTATCAACAAAATCTTCATATAACTAGAGACCACCTAAACAAATTGATAGGCCAGGAGAAAATATTTCTAATATATTTTTAAAAGGATTGATATTCCGTATTTATTCACTCAGTACACCTTTAGGAGACACATTATACCATATGACAGGCACTGTCCTCAGTTGTGGGGATGCTGAACTGAGCAAAATAGAGTAACTTTCCTGACTTCTATGCATTTTGACTTAAGTGCTAGATTTAAACATTAAAAAAAAGGTTGATTAAAAAAAGGGAGAGACAACCCAATAGAAAAATGTCACGTCTCAGATGAATAAATGAGAATTACTGAAGATGAATTTAGGAACATGCAAACAAAATATAGAGATAATCCTTTCTTGACTACAGATTGGCAGAAATGAGAATGATAAGTGTCTGGTGATGGCCAGTGATAAAGCAGCATGCTCTTATATTGCTGGTGGGACTGTGAATTGTTATATCTGATTTAAATATGCTGATAATCTTTAGAAATCCATTCTATCAAAAATAAAAGCTTTGGTCCTTTAGGTTATTTGTGTATTTATTTTGAGAGAGACACACACACACACACACACACACACACACACGTATGTGCAAGCAGGGCAAAGGGAGACCAGGACAAGCCAACTCCATGCAGAGCATGGAGCCTGACCCCACTTGAAGTGGGGCTTGGTCTCAGGACTCTAAGATCATGACCTGAGGTGAAATCAAGAGTCAAATGCTTAACCGACTGAGTCACAAGGTGCCCCATGGTCCTTTAGGCTTTAAGAATAATATTTTAAGACCACAAAGTGGAAACAGATACATGCCCATAAATTAGAAAGTGGTTGAGTAAATTATGGAATTTATTCATTCATAAGAATGGGCTAGATCTACAGGTATTGACACAGAAAGACATCTGTGGTGTGTTCTGTGCAAAAATAAGTTGGGTAATGTGTACAATAGAATTGATCTCATTTCTTCTTTTTTGTTTTTAAGATTTTATTTTTTAATGAATGAGGACACAGAGAAGCAGAGACACAGGCAGAGGGAGAAGCAGGCTCCCTTGAAGGGAGTCCGATGTGGGACTTGATCCCAGGACTCTGGGATCATGACCTGAGTTAAAGGCAGAAGCTCAACCACTGAGC
The DNA here is from genome assembly GCF_018345385.1 of Vulpes lagopus. Taxonomy (NCBI): domain Eukaryota; kingdom Metazoa; phylum Chordata; class Mammalia; order Carnivora; family Canidae; genus Vulpes; species Vulpes lagopus. Next base: position 96,800,523 of record NC_054831.1, on the reverse strand, counting down.
CACCTGGGAGCCCCTTGATCTCATTTTTTAAAAAAGGAAGCAAACAACAATAGTAATAATAACACATATCTAAAAAAGGAAAAATTCTATATGTGTGTGTATATGTTTAATAGGTATGTGAGATTGGGGAGAGACAGGGCAGGCTCTTTTATGTTTGTTTCTGCATTTAATTTGTTACAATGTATATTATTACTTACCTAATTAAAATAAAGGAACTACTCACTAGTTGGGAGTTAATTAATAGGCATATTTACTTCTGTTTTGAAATATTGGATCCCAGGGACCCTTGTCTTCATTATCTTTACTGGGTAGTGTGTAAAGTACTGTGCATTAAGTTTAACTGATAATGATTATGGTAATTCAGTCAATGAAAAATGAATGAAAAAAAATTTTTTTTAAAGATTTTTAAAATTTATTCATGAGACACAGAGAGAGAGAGGCAGAGACATAGGCAGAGGGAGAAGCAAGTTCTCCCAGGGGGCCTGACTCAGGACTCGATCCCAGGACACTGGGATCATGACCTGAGCCAAAGGCAGATGCTCAACTACTGAGCCACCCAGGTGACCCTGAAAATCTTTTTTATTAACTCTACTTCCCCACTCCTAACATGCTTGATCAGGACTAACATGAAGGGTATGTGTCAGCAGAGATTAAAACAACAATGGTTAAAAACACATGGAGATGGTTTAAAATTGTGTTTATAGGTAGAGGTGGTATAATGAAATGAGTACAACTCAGCGAGTTTTCATGTGAGCACCCCATGTAACCGACACCCATATCTAGAGATGCAGCATGCCTAAGACTCCATAGGTAGCCCTTGCCTTTCTCGGTCTTGACCTCTGTACAAACTAATCACTGTTAGGATTCCTAATACTGTGGATTAGTTTTGCCTGCTTTTTAACTTTATGTAAATGGAATCATACAGCCACCCAGGAGCCCCATGGAATTATATAGTTTTTACTTTTCTTCTGGCCTTGTTATATCAAGATTACATTTTATTTTTGATACTCATTTATGTTAATGCATGTGGCAGTAGTTCATTTTTATTGCTGCTATGCAGTATTCCATTGCATGAATAAGTCACTTTTTTTTTTTTTTTGGAGAGAGTTGAGGAGAGAGAGAGTAAGCAAGCATGAATGGGGTAGGGGCAGAGGGAGAAAGAGAATCCCAAGCAGCTGAACGTGGAGCCCAACTTCGGGTTCACTCAGGACCCTGAGATCATGACCTTTTGTAGAGGTTGCCAGCCTGTTTTCCAAAGCGCTTGTACTGATTTCTGATCCCTCCAGCAATGTATGAGATTTCCAGTTGCTCCCCATTCTCACCAGCATTTAGTGTTGCCTGTCTTTTTCATTAGAGCCATTTGTAGGCATGTAGTGGTATTGCATTGTGGATTTCTTTAGCATTTCATTTCTAACTAATAAGGTTGAATATTTTTGCATATATTATGGTAAATTTGAGGATTTTTTTTGTGAAATGCCTGTTCAAGTCATTTTCCATTTTTTTCCTAGAAATTTTTGTTCCTTTTTTTTTTTTTTTTTTTTTTAAGATTTTATCTATTTATTCATGAGAGATGCAGAGAGAGAGAGAGGCAGACACACAGGCAGAGGGAGAAGCAGGCTCCACGCTGGGAGCCTGGACTCGATCCCAGTTCTCCAGGATCAGGCCCTGGGCTGACGGTGGCGCAAGAGCTACCCGGGCTGCCCTTGTCTATTCCTTCTTGATTTAAGTTTTTTGTTCTCTTGTTTTAGAAATTCTAGTTAAATGTTATCCTGCAGTGGCTTGCCTTGTTTCTTTTGTGTTTTTAAGATGTTAAAAACTGTTTAAATCTGGACCAACTTAATTTGGAGAATAGCATAAAGCAGTGTCAAATGAAGTAGAAAGATTAATATATACATAAGGCAAAATGATATTTAAATTTGGCTAGGAGAAAGACATGATTCGGAATCAGAGTGTAATTAAATTGCATCAAGTTAGAAGGTAGTTCAAGAAAGTAGAGAAAGTGAAAGACCAATTAAGCATTTGCTTGTTGAATCCCTTCCGTGTGTTGGGCACTGTGCCCCATGGCCAGGTTGCGTGCTTACACACACGTGGCTTTGGTCCTGCAAGCCTCTGGTGTTGTGTAGAAGAGAAGTGGATAATAGTTGCAGAGGAGGCTGGGCAGGAGGAGTGATGAAGAGAAACCTGGAAGAAAAGGCCTGATCAGAAGGGAAAACAAGGAGCCAGAAGGGGGAAAAAAACACAAAGAATATATACCAAGATCAGAACTGGAATTGTTAGAAAAAGATTTTCTGATATCAGTAGGAAGAGAGGTGGAAAGTAAAGATTGTGCAATGATCACCTGAAAGAGAAGAGTGGGAGAAGGGGAGAATGGTTTATGAGAGTAAGACCATGAGTTTCCAGGATTTTTAGGAGGGCTGGCAGGAAGCCTAGGGTCCAAAAAAGATGCTGGTGTAATTATGTAGGAAGGATACCATATGTGAACGTTTCATTTAATCTAGGGAAGGCTGATGAAGGGGTGGATGTCTAGTTTTATTTTTTTTAAATAGGAAAATATTTTGCAGAATTTTAAAACATGTTTTGACATCAGACACTATGTCTTGTACATCTTTTTCTCCTTATAATGCTTTTCATGTAATAAACAGTACATATTTGCTGAATGAGGTGAAATCATAATAAACATAGGGCTTCAAGAAGTGAATTACACAGCACTGGGCTCAGTTTTACCCATGGTTTTGATCATTTGTTTCTTATTAATGTAAGAATCCATTAAGTTCACATAATGGAACAACTTGATGGTAAAATCTCCTTAAATACTCACTGAATGAATGAGTAGAATACATTTTTAAAAGTTATTTTTTAAATTTTGAGTGAGAAGGTTGTAAATAAAAGATTATCAAGGCTTGGGGCACCTGTGTGGCCCCATTGGTTGAGCAAACAACTCTTGATCTCAGCTCAGGTCTTAACCTCAGGGTCTCAAGTTCATGCCCCACCTTGAGCTCCATGCTGGGCATGGAACTAATTTTAAAAAAATTCAAGTGTCTGTCACCGAGGCAGTCTTCATCGGAAGAAATGCATTCATTGTTTTAAATATTTGGGGCGTAATAACCTTTAAAAAAAAAATCTGTTCATTCCTGAATGTCCTTCTCCCTTTCTTCCCCAGTGGAATGAAACGGTGGAGCTTTTCCGCACCAGGATGCCCTTACGGAAACATCGCTGTCGTTTCAAGAGTTACGATCGTTGCTTCACAGCGGCGGAGGCTGTGGATTGGCTGCATGAGTTGCTGAGGTGCAGTCAGAACTTTGGCCCCGAGGTGACCCGCAAACAGACGGTCCAGCTGCTGAAAAAATTCCTCAAGAATCACGTTATTGAAGACATCAAGGGAAAATGGGGTCAGGAAGATTTTGAAGATAATCGTCACTTGTATAGGTAATGGTGACGAGTAAACTCGACGGGGGTGGGAGTTTGGGGAGGGGGACTGCATCTGGCCAGTCTCTGGAAACTTCCTCACATGGAAGACTCTCTCTTGTCCAGTGGTGTGATGCTCCTACTTGGGATTTGTTGAGTGAGGAACTCCATGTGTGGTTACAGTAAAGCCTGTTGCAATGGTCTGGGGTCTGTAGAGCATGCCCTTGCCTTGTGCACACCGGCCAGGATGGCTCCAGTACTTCTTGAAGATCTCAGAGGGTGAAAGAGCAGCTCTGGGTTGGGCCTTTCTAGCAGTGAGAAGGGGTGTATTCAGGAGTCAGTGGCCAAGTGGGTCTGATCTTTAAGCAGATCTCAGGGCCTGTATGAAGAGCTGTACTAGAATTCTCTGATGTCCCTGATGAACCCCAGGCATGTATGTCTGCTTTTTTCCAAATGTTTCTGTTCATGTTTTAGTGATATTTTGTGATTGGACATTTACCACCTGATCATCCAAGGAAAGAATTCATGTTTTTCTGCTTAGACTTTCCTTTTCCCTACATGCTAGGCTGTCTCATTGATAGAGGTAGAGGGGACCTCCCTAAGCTTCAGGGACTGGGACAATATTAAAGAGGAATGAAGCTGCACTGTCCTGAAAAGAGGAGTGTGCGGTTATCGACAGAGAGGCCCACCAGAGGGCTGAGAAGCAGAGGGGGATTAAAAGAAGACATGGAGAATATGGACCCTTAATATTTGCTTTCTTTTCTTCTGAAAGAAAAATGAGGGATGTCTGGGTGGCTCAGTAGTTAAGCATCTGCCTTTGGCCGAGGGCTTGATCCTGAGGTCCTGGGATTGAGTCCCACATCATGCTCTCCACAGGGAGCCTGATTCTCCCTCTGCCTGTGTCTCTGCCTCTTTCTCTGTGTCTCTCATGAATAAATAAATAAAATCTTAAAAAAGAGAAAGAAAAAGAAAAATGAGGGATGTTCTTACAACACATTTAGTAAGGCAGTTTGGGGCCACTTAAAACCCATGGTTTTGAGCAGAGAAAACCATCTATTCCTACCCGAACTATTTTTTTTGAGTCCTTTGTGGACTAGCTGCTGCAAAAGGTTGCAGGGCAGTTGTGAGGGTGGCCACCAGCACCAAGGCTAAGACCAGACATTGCTGCATGTTTAGCTTCGGACTTCTTTATAGAATTTCATTGACAATCTCTGGCTTCCAGATATAAGGATTGTCATCGGGGCAATTAGTTGTCTCTCCATTTGGCAGTTATTTCTGGCTTGCTCATCCAACTTTTAATTAGGATCTTGGGTGATCTTAGCTTATTCTGAGACCGTAGTGCTTGTTAGCATCAGGCAGTGGAAATTCTAGCTCTGGTTCTGCATGCCATGCTTCATTGGGAATTCGTAAGTGATTATTTCTCTTGGGAAACTGTAATTGCTTGTACCCCATCACAACTTAGCTAGAACACTTCTAAAAGATTCTCTGGATGAGTAATTTCCAATCTGTTCTATTGTGACCTTAAGTGGGGTAATATCCATTGTGCCCCAGGAGGCTTCCAGAGTCCTCAGGAGAGTAAAGTCGGAGCATGTTGTAGGAGCCGACCATCCAGCGCTGACTGTCCGAGCATGCTTCGTGTCACTATGAAGAAAGACTTCATCGTGTGTCCCCCTTTAAAATATCAGGTGCACAAGCACATTACATTTGTCCATTAAATAATATTTATCCCTTTACATTCCTAATACCTGTGAATCATAAAGGGGGTAGTATTTTCTTCCATTGTTTGCCATCTGAAAACTCAGAGCTTTCCATTTTCCTGGGTGGCAGTTCTATGAGTTAACTACCAATGTTTGCTAATTTCTTAGATTAATCTGGGATGAACTCTATTTAGATATGTAGAATCATTTTTAAGGAGCATGTGCCTTGAATGGAGAATGAGCTAATGAGCATGGAGGCAGCTGTTGGACGCATGCAGCTTCGGGACTGGCGTTCAGGATCCTCACAGCTGTGTGCCAGGGCTCTGGGAAGAGTAGGGAACATGCTTCTAAATATCAAGCTTTATGACTGGCCTTTATAAGTAGTATCAAGGAGGCTGGAATGGGAAGCCAAGCGCTCTTGCTGCAGGTAAGGAACTAACATATTCAAGGACCAGTGATGTGCTCTTTTGTCACATTATCGTCATTTAATGCAACATGATACAGTGTGTTATCCTGGTTTTAAAGATTAGGAAGTTAATAAGGCCAAAGTTATTAACTTCTCCAAAGTCTCTCCGCTGGTAGTAGAAGAGTCAGGATTGGAATTGAGATGCCTGTGTCTGACGCCTGTGTTCTTATGGTGTGCTAGATCACCTCCATTTTCTTCACACGAGGTTGACTTAATTTATTAAATAAATCAGTGATTGAATGAGTTAACACACAATAATAAACAAGAAATATTTGGCCTGGCCAACATGTGTTTGAATGTTTATAGAATTCCTGAATTATTTTAAGTCCTAGGTAATACATGAAATGATCAGCTGTGTTCAAGGAAGTTGTCAAATAAAGGAAGTAAGGTAAACATAATCAACCAAAGCACTTATAAATATAGCAAGGGGTGGGTGGTTTCTTGGGTCTGTGAGTTAGAGAAAGTTACATGAAATACCAAAGGCTCTTAGAGCATTTTTTAAAGATAGAAAATACACACACACACACACACACACACACATACATACACGCATACACACAGCGTATGTTGGAGAATTTTGTAACAAATTATGAGCTAAGCTTTTATTTTGGAACGTGTCCAATCTTATTTCTAGTTTTAGAAGACTGTGTGTCATGTTTCTTCTGTGACTACGTTTACATTTGTTAACTGTGATTTTTTTTCCCTCAAGAATCAAAGAGATAAGTATAGATAATAGAGTGAATTTTAGCATTTAAGAAAGGAAAGATCCTAATATCTAAATGTCCGTAAATCAGAGATGTTGCAGAGAAGTGCCTAGAACTAGTTACTGAACCACCTGAACCACGTCCTTCCTGTTTCTAATGCCAGTGTCTGGAAAGAGTTCTGAATTTGCTGCTACTGAAAACTGTTGTAGTAGATTTCACTAAAAGGTCTACATGGTTGAGCCAACTGCTGTCATCTGCGTTGAACAAAGTTTCCTGGCCCTACACTTCTGATAAGGAGACGCAGTTATATATATTTGTAAAAGACGTTTCAGTTTATGAAGCAGTTTCCCTTCCATGATCTCATTTGATCTTCATGGCAACCCAGGGAGCTGGACAGGGTGGATATTTCCTCCAAAGAGAACCAGATGCTTTTCTCTTTGAAACATCTCAACCATGGGATGCCTGGGTGGCTCAGCAGTTAAGTGTCTGCCTTCAGCCCAGTGCGTGATCCTGGTGGAGTCCCGGGATCAGGTCCCACATCAGGCTCCCTGCATGGAGCCTGCTTCTCCCTCTACCTAAGTCTGCCTCTCCCTCTTTGTGTCTCTCATGAATAAATAAATAAAATCTTTAAAAAAAAAAAAGAAACATCTCAACCTAGTACCCAGGAATGTTCTAGTTAAGGAAATTCCAGGCTGACCATCAAATCTGTCCCTTTATGTATGTGAACAGGCAATTATATAGAAGTATTTAAACCTATTTAAACCTATTGTAGGGGATCCCTGGGTGGCTCAGCGGTTTGGCGCCTGCCTTTGGCCCAGGGTGGGATCCTGGAGTCCTGGGATCGAGTCCCGCGTCGGGCTCCCGGCATGGAGCCTGCTTCTCCCTCTGCCTGTGTCTCTGCCTCTCTATGTCTATCATAAATAAGTAAATAAATCTTTTAAAAAAATAAACCTATTGTAATGGGTTACATAAAAATTGAAGTGGCTTTTATGATAATTGCTTGTTTTGGATGATATAATGAGGAAAGTGTTTGGCCTACTGCAGATCTTTAGGAGGATGGGGTTCCCGGTCTGGGGAGTTATGTAACCTTGACCCACTCTCATTAGCTAGCTCTGGTGAATAGTAGTAATTGGAAGGTGTTTCAGTTCACTTGCTTAGGTTTAGGGGTTGAGATCCGATATGTAGAGAACCATTTCTTTTTATTTTCCTCCCTCTCCCTGTTCCTTTTTCTATTTCCTTCTTTTTCTTTCTGTGTTTCTACCTCTTGTGTATCTCATGTTCCTACTTTTTACTTTTTTCTCTTCATTTCCCTCTTTGCGTTCTTTCCCTCATATTTGCTTTCTTTCTGTCCTATTTCCAAAATATTAATTTTAATTTGAAACTAGAATTTGTTATGTAGATATTGTCAGCCTTACTGAATGCTACTTTCACATTCTTAATTTAAAAAGCAAGAAGCATGCTGCCCAGTTTTAAGATTTCTACATAAAGCTACAATAATGGAGACTGTAGTATTGGTAAAGAGATAGACGCTTAGACTGGCACAGAATCGGTGGTCCAGAAACAAATATGGCCAGTTGAGTTTTTTTGTTTTTATCTTTTTAAGGTTTTATTTATTTATTCATGAGAGACATACTTAGAGAGAGGCAGAGACATAGGCAGAGGGAGAAGCAGGCTCCCTGTGGTGCCTGATTTGGGATTTGATCCCAGGACCCCAGGATCACGACCTGAGCCAAAGGGAGAGGCTCAGCCACTGAGCCACCCCGGCTTCCCGGTTGAGTTTTGATAGAGGTATAACATTTAAGGAAAAAGAATTGTCTTTTCAGCAAATGGTGTTAGAACAATTGGATATATATCCTCTGTATGCAAAAAAAAAAAAAAAAAAAAAAAGAATCTCAAATATAAACTGCATACTTTATGCAAAAGTTGATTCAAAAATTTAAATGTAAGACTATAAAAATTTGAGAGAAATAGCAAAAATCTTTACGTGCTGCAGTTAGGCAAAGAGTTCTTAGACATGACACCAAAAGCATGATTCATAAAAGAACAAACATAATAACTTGAACTTCATCAAAATTAAAACCTTTCCTCTGTGAAAGACACTGTTAAGAGGATGAGAAGACAAGGTACAGATGGGGAGAGAATATTTGAAAACTACATTGATGACAGTGGACTGCTGTCAAGAATATACTAAACTAAGCATTAAGAAGACAGCTCAATTAAAAAATGAACAGAATACTTGGATAGCTACTTAGCACTTGAAAAGATGTTTAACAAGATTAGCACTAGAGAAATGCAAATTAAAACCATGATAAGATACAACTGTGTGTCAATTGGTTTGGCTAAAATAATAAAAATACTGATAATGTCAAGAGCTAGAGAGGATGGAGAGCAATTGGAAATATCATCTCTTCTAGGCAGGAAGCTTGGATTGTCACTTTGGAAAGCAGTTTGGCATATTCTTTTAGAGTTGACCATATATTTACCATTTGACTCAGTATTCCCAGTCTTGGGAAAAATAAAAACCTGTTTTCACCCAAAAACTTGTACATGAATATTTGTAACAACTGTATTAATAATTGCCAGTAGCTAAAGACAAACCAGATGTCCTTCCATTGGTGAATGGATAAATATTTTTACGTCTATACGATGGAATGCCATTGTGTGCACAGGGTAGATGTTAGGTAGGTGGGTAGGGTGGGGTGACTGTAAAGTCAGAGGAGGAGGTTTGGGGAATAATGGAACTGTTTTGTTTCTTGATTGTGGTGGTTATATAAATGAAAACGTACGTTAAAATTGATAGACTTGTGTACCAAAAAAAAAAGTCAATTTTACTGTATGTTAAAAAATATTTTTTTAATGCTGGAGATTTGAAAATCTGTTTGTACCTCTGGTGAAAGAAATTTGAATTTACATTGTTTAGGTATGTGGCTCTTAAGTCATTCTGTGGCCCTGGGAAAAAGTTTTCCTTATCCTTTTGAAGGAAACAGTTTGAGGACCCTCACCTTCAAGTTAATGGACTATTGGCTCCCTCTAGTGGGCATCCTTTACTTTTACAGTAAACTCAAAATTGTGTATGTGCTTTTGTTTTTTCTTTTGTTTTTATTCTTTTCATCATGTCCTGGGTTGTTGTCCTGTGATAGCTGGATATATTTCTTAGTCTTTATAGGCATCAGTTTTTCATCTATAAAATGACAGGGTGGCCTAGATCTTTAAGGACTTTTAAAATTCTAAATGTTTATGATTCCAAATATTGAGTACTTTTCATATGTGTTTTCAATCTAAGACAGTGAAAGAGATAAAAAAGAAACATGGCATGATTCTTTTCCTCCTTAACTTGGCATTCTCTTGAGAGATAGAGTATATATTTATGAAGAAGTAGCAGAACCAAGGCGTTATTTAATTAATTAACCCAAATGAACTGGAACAAATAATAAATTAGAGGTGCTGCACTGACAGTCCTTGGGTTGATACATCTGTTTTGAGTGGCATAGTGTTTTTAGTCATGAAAATTTTTTCCCATCTCATTTTTATTTTTCAATTTGGTATTTTGTGAAGATGATACTTTAAACTTTACAAAGTATAAAAGTATATGCAATGAAAGGTTTCCTTTTCTCTTCTCTCTTCCAGCTACCCAGTTCCTTTCCCCAGAGGCTCCTAATATTAAGAGCTCTAACACAGTGTCTTAAAAAATTATGAACTTGAAGATCTTCAGATGGGGCAAGTCCACTGCATTTGCCGTACCTCCCACCATTCCCCTACATTATACCAGACCGTACTGTGATTGTGCTGTCTGCCTGGCGAGTGCAGGAATTTTTTTGGTGACCCACTTGGTGTGGACTGGAGTGTTTTGAGGCCTCATGGAGCAGGAGGGTGGAGGATTTCAACCTGAGTCCTGAGAAGGACTTGAGATGTAGGATCTGGATAATGAGAAGGGTTGGGAAGGGAGAGGATATTTCAGGTGACAAGTCTAGCAAGACAGAGGCTCTCGGTCAGGATGCCTCAGTGGGCTTTACTGGGAGAGGAGAGGAGACTGGCCTGGTTGGACAACTCTACAAAGTTGTCACAGTATTATTCATTATATTTCCTATGTTGTACTTTTTATCATCATGACTTACTTATTTTATAACTGGAATTTTGTACCTCTTAATCTCTTTTATGTATTTACCCATTTATCTACCCTCTCCCCTCTGGCAAGCCCTGGTTTGTTCTTTGTATTTATGAGTCTATTTTTGTTGTTCATTTGTTTTGTTTTTAGGTTCCATATATACATGAAATCATACGGTATTTCTCTGATTTAATTCAATTAGCATTAATACGCTCTAGATCCATTCATGTTGTTGTAAATGACAAGATTGCATTCTCGGCCGGGTGGGGGCCTGGCCTCCCCGGGGGTGCCCCCTGGCGGGCTCTCCCCTGTGCTTACTAATACATCCCCTTCCTTAAACCCACCAAAACTGGACCAAGTGGCCTCTCTTCTCCTGGGACCAAAATCTGGGGGCCTCGCCACCCCCCACCCCTATACCTCTCCTCTTTCCCTTTGGCTCCTTTTTGCCCTGAGCCCTGCCCTCGATCCGTTGCTTGGCCAGGGCTCGGGGACGCTGCCTCCTGGCCTTCCCTCCACGAGGATGCCTCGCCCCTAGCTGTGGCTGCAGGGACTTAATTTATAGGGAGAGGCCTGTGGCGGTGGCCACCCCAGCCACAGCTGTGCCGCGCTCACCACACAGCCGGGCAGTTGGTAACATTCCATTCTTTATATCTATCTATCTCTCTGTCTTCCTCCCATCTTCTTTTTATCTGTTTGTCTGTTGATGGACACTTGCATTGCTTCCGTGTCTTGGCTATTGTAAATAATGCTGCTGTAAACATAGGGGTGCATATATCTTTTCAGTTAGTGTTTTTGTTTTCTTCAGCTGAATATCCTGAAGTGGAATTATTGGGTTGTATGGTATATCTATTTTTAATTTTTTGAGATACTGTCATACTGATTTCCACAGTGGCTGCACCACCTTACATTCCCACCAACACTGCATGAGGGCTCCCTTTTCTCCACATTCTTGCCAACACTTGATATTTCTTATCTTTTGATTCTAGCCATTCTGATAGGTGTGAAGTGGTATCTCATGGTTTTGATTTGCATTTCCCTGATGATTAGTGATGTTGAGCATCTTTCCATGTGTTGGCCACTGATTTATCTTTGGAAAAATGTCTAATCAGGTCTTCTCATTTTAAATTGGATTATTTGTTTTTTGCTGTTGAGTTATAGAAATTCTTTATATATTCTGGGTATTAACCCCTTATCAGATGTATCATTTGATGTATAACAAAAAGGCCACTCACTGAGGTTTTTTTTGTTCTGTTGATGGTTTCCTTTGCTGTGCAAAAGCTTTTTTGTTTGATGTAGTATCAATAGTTTATTTTCTGCTTTGGTTTCCCTTGCCTGCGGAGACATATCCATAAATATGTTGCTGTGGCTGATGTCCAAGAGATTGCTGCCTATCTTTTCTTTTAAGAGTTTTTTTTTCTTTAATCCTTACCCATGTTTCTTTCCTATGAATTCATGATGCCTAGCGATGATCATTAATAGGTAATGGAGCTTCATGAATTGAGAATCCAGAAGAATCTGGGGACATAGCTCACTGAGCTCCCCTGAGAAGAAGAGGAAGCTCTTTCGTCCAGAGAAGGTAGATCGAACAGGAGTAGTTCTTAAATACTGTTTACTTTGACACAAAATAACAAGGATCACAGAGGCAGCAAACAGATTTTCTCAATTAACCGCACGCTGTAAATCCTGAGAAGAGTAGGGATTTGCCTTGAGATGTAGGCTGTAAGAGAAGACTTGTGAAAGCTGGGAAGGTAGGGCATACCACACTCTGAATTTGATAAGCTTGCCAACTAGACATGGGAGAGGCTAGACAGGTGTTCTGTGGGAGTGTCAGAAAGCATAGTCTGTCTCAGAATTTTTATATATCCAGTGTCCAGTCAGCATTTCACTTGATTAGTACTCACTTTCTGGCTTCTTAGCATTGTTAAGATCCTTGTGAATTAGATTCTCAGGTATGCTGCTTCTTGCAGTCTTCCTCATTTTGTCTCCTTTTCCCTTCTCAAGTATCAGGGAGCCCCTATTATATGCCAGCTACAGTGTTAAATATTTTGGATGCATGACTCACGCTTCAAAGACTTCCAGTTTAGTGAGGAGGACAGATAAATTCGAATTCATTGCCACAGATGCCATGCTTAGGTTGTGCTGTAGGAGGGCTGAGGAATCAACTCTGCTAGTGTAAGTCAGAGAATACTTTGGTCCAGAGGTGACACTTGGGTTCAGTCTTGATGTATCAGTGGGTGTTTGCCAGGCAAGGATGGAAGAGAGGTCAGTCAAGGTGGAGGGAAATGCACATGAAAGCAGTCAGTCATCATAAGTGAGCTTGGAGAATGTAGAAACTTGTTGGGTGTGATTGCACAGGGAGTGGTGGAGGATAAGGCTCTGAAAGAATTTGCCTTATCTGTGTCCCCCAAACCCAGCACAATGCCTAGTATTCATTGAGAAAGAAGTTCAAAGGTTAGTAAGTGAGGAGTTCCCTTTTTACTGGGAAGGAGTTAAACAATAATTACCCCACCTATTCCTGAATTAGAATGGCTCATTCTTTTCCCACATCAAGTGAGCTGTAGTTAGGTATAATATGAAGTCATAATGGAAGGACTGTAACAAACACACAGGGTTTGGGGTGAGGCAGGCCTGGGTCTGTTCATTCAAGCTCTCTGAGCAGAGAAAGAGTTGCCACCATGGGGCTGGATGTGAAATGAAATTAATGCTAGGGTTGGGGTGCACCTGGAATGCATAAAGGAGAAGGGAGCAAAGGGTTGGGTGGACAGTCACTCTAATGCAGTCTGACCTCTGGGAAAGACCACAGGCTGCATTTCTGAGAAAGTCTTGACCAGGCTGGTGGGGAGTCCTTGGACAACGGTTGCTTGCTAGAGGAGTCCTGTGTCTTCTGGTAGAATTGACCTGGCTCTACCACCCACCGGGTTCAATGTGCTGGAAGTATCGTGACAAAACGTGAAAGATAGCAGTGGCTAGAGGCTGACTGCTGTCCTAGAGGCTGCTGGCTTCTTGAAAGGGGCTGTGAACCCATGCACCTCCTTGCTTGGTGGAGTCCATCACTGGTGGTGCACACATCTGCTTCTCCACACACGCTCATGGGGCTTTCTTCCTGAGGCAAAATCCAGGAGATGGAAATTACTGGGAAGAATCCGTCCCTTGTTGCTCAAGTAGCCAGTCTCATGGCTGCAGCTGGTTCTTATCCTCTTCTCAACTTGCTGTTGTAAATTCCCTTACCCTCATCTATCACTCTTGACTGGCTTTGGGTGGCTTACATAGTAGTGTGACCCCAAAGTTCATTCCTGAGAGTGTCCGAACCCTTGGTCACCATGCACTTGGGCTGATGTTTCTGTACATGCCCACTCAGTTGAGTGAGACAAAGAAGTATCAAGAGGTGGCAGAGGTATTCTTGCCCCCCTGGAGTAAGAGCAGCTCACCCTCCTGCTGGTCAGGACCAAGAACCCCTGTCATGACTGGAGTTCCTTTTCTTGTCTGCTGCTCCCTGTCACAAGTGCCCTTGCTGTATACCCTGGTAAGAATACGCATGTCTTTTGGGTGCAGGACCTAACTGCAGAGCCAAGAGTTGTGGGGATGGGTCACTGGTAAATAGGGCTGTTCTTACTTACATTCCTTGATCTTGGGCCATGTATTCGTGTGGATATAGGACAAAGCACCATGCAGAGTCCTCTGACTTAATATACTATTCCTTCATCCTGTATGTCCATCTTTCTCCAATGCAAAACTGTCTGGATTACTGCAGATACATAATAACTCTTGAAATCACTTAGTGTGAATCCTCCAGCTTTATTATTTTTCCAAATTGTTTTGGCTACTTTAGTTCTTTTGCTTGTTCACATACATTTTAGAATCTACTTGTGTATTTCTGTACAAATTTTCAATGAAATTGCATGGAATCTGTAGATCATTTTTTTGGGGGGGGATTGACAAATTAATAAAATTGAGTCCTCCAAATTATGAACATGGTACTGTTCTCATTTCATTTAGGTCTTTAACTTCCAACTGTGCTATGTAGCTGTGCATGTACAGACAGTGCACAAATTTTGTTAGGTTTAGAATTAAGTAGTTTACATTTTTTGCTGGTACTGTAAATGATGGTAGTTTTCTTTGTAAATTTTCACATTTCTTTATCTAAGCTGTAAATATTGTATATGTTTTCTTCTATTGTAAATAGGATTTATTTTCTAAGTAGTTACTGTTAATAAGGTAGGAGTGTCTTTCAGACCAGATCACGTCTCTCTGCTCCTTAATAATATTCATTTGATCCTTTAATCATAGTGGAATCTTTGTTGTTGTTTGTTGTTTTATTTAAATTCAAGTTAGTTAACATATACTGTAGTATTGGTTTCAGGGGTAGAATTCAGTGATTTATCACTTATGTATAATACCCAGGGCTCATCCCGACAAGGGCCCTCCTTAATACCCATCACCCATTTGGCCCATCCCCACCCCCAGCCTCCAGCAGCCCTCAGTTTGTTCTTTATAGTTAGGAGTCTCTTAGGGTTACCCTCCCTCTCCGTTTTTATCTTATTTATTTTTCCTTCCCTTCCTCTGTGCTCATGTTTCGTTTCTTAAATTCCACAAATGAGTAAAATCATATATTTTCATTCTCTGACTTATTTTGCTTAGCATAATACCCTCTAGTTCCATCCGTATTGTTGCAAATGGCAAGATTTCTTTCTTTTTGATAGCTGAGTAATATTCCATTGTATATAGATACCACAAATTTTATCCATTCATCAGGTGATGGACATTTGGGCTCTTTCCATAATTTGCCTATTGTTAATAGTGCTTCTATAGATGTTGGTATGCATGTGCCCCTTCGAATCAGCATTTTTGTATCCTTTGGATAAATACTGTGCTATGTAGCTGTGCATGTACAGACATGCTGTAATAAAATTGCTGGGTCATAGGGTAGTTCTATTTTTGACTTTTTGGGGAACCTCAATACTTTTTTCCAGAGTTAACTGTTCTAGTTTGCATTCCTACCAATGGTGTATGAGGGTTCCCCTTTCTCTGCATCCTTGCCAACATCTGTTGTTTCCTAAGTTGTTAATTTTAGCCATTCTGACAGGTGTGAGGTAGTATCTCATTGTGGTTTTGATTTGTACTTCCCTGATGGTGAGATGTTGAGCATCCTTTCATGTGTCTGTTAGCCATCTGTATGTCTTATTTGGAAAAGTGTCTATTGATGTCTTCTGCCCATTTATTAACTGGATTATTTGTTTTTTAAGTGTTGAGTTTGATAAGTTCTTTATAGATTTTGGATACTAACCCTTTATCTGACGTGTCATTTGTGAATATCTTCTCCCATTCTGAAGGTTGCCATTTACTTCTGTTGATTGTTTCCTTCCCTTGCAGAAGCTTTTTATTTTGATGAAGTTCCAATAGTTCATTTTGTTTTAGTTTCCTTTGCCTCTGAGATGTGTCTAGTAAGAAGTTGGTGTGGCCAAGTTCAAAGAGGTTGCTGCCTGTGTCTTCCTCTAGGATTTTGATGGTTTCCTTTCTCACATTTAGGTCTTTCATCCATTTTGAATTAATTTTTGTGTTTGGTGTAAGACAGTCTAGTTGCATTCTTCTGCATGTGACTATCTAGTTTTACCAACACATTTTGTTAAAGAGACTTTCTCCATTGGATATTCCTTCCTGCTTTGTTGAAGATTAATTGACCACAGAGTTGGGGGTCCATTTCTGAGTTCTGTGTTCTGTTCCATTGATCTATGTGTCTGTTTTTATGTCAATACCATGCTGTCTTGATGGTTACAGCTTTGTAGTACCCCTTGAAATCCAGAACTGTGATCCCTTCCTTTTTGCATTTCTTTATCAACATTCCTTTGGCTTTTCAGGATTTTTTCTGATTCTATACAAATTTTAGAATTGTTTGTTCAAGATCTGTGAAAAATGTTGGTGTTATTTTGATGGGGATTGCACTGACTGTATAGATTGCATTATAACAATCTATAGACATTTTAACAATATTTGCTCTTCTAATCCATGAGCATGGAATTTTTTCCATTTCTATGTGTCTTCTTCGGTTTGTTTCATAAGTGTTGTATAGTTTTCAGTGTATAGGTATTTTACCTCTTTGATTAGGTTTATTCTTAGGTATCTTATGGGTTTTGGTACAATTGTAAATGGGATGAATTTCCTGATTTCTTTTTCTGCTGCTTCATTTATTGGCATATAGAAATACAATAGATTTCTGTATGTTGATTTTATATCCTCCAGCTTTGCTGAGTTCATGTATCAGTCTGGCAATTTTTTGGTGGAGTCTCTTGGGTTTTCTACATAGAGTATTATGTTGTCTGTGAAGAGTGAAAGTTTGACTTCTTCCTTCCTGATTTGGATGCCTTTTTATTTCTTTTTGTTGTCTGATTGCTGAGGGTAGAACTTTCAGTACTGTGTTAAATAATGGTGGTGAAAGTGGACATCCCTGTCTTGTTCTTGACCGTAGAGAAAAAGCTCTCAGTTTTCCCCCTTTGAGCATGGTATTAGCTGTGTGTCTTTCATAAATGGGCTTTATGATGTTGAGGTGTGTTTCTTCTCTTTCTACTTTCTTGAAGGTTTTTATCAGGAAAGGATACTGTATTTTGTCAAATGCTTTTTTCTGCATCTCTTGGGAGGATCATATGGTTTTTGTCCTTTCTTTTATTTATGTGGTGTTCATGTTAATTGATTTGTGGATATTGAACCACCTCTATTTGCCCAGGTCTAAATCCTATTTGATCATAGTGGATAATCCTTTTAAGGTACTGTTGGATTCAGTTAGCTAGTGTCCAGTTGATAATTTTTGTGTCCATCTTCATCAGGCATTTTGGTCTGTAATTCTTTTAGTGGGGTCTTTGGTTTTGGAATTGAGGTAATTCCTCATAGAATGAGTTTGGAAGTTTTCCTTCCATTTATATTTTTTGGAATGGTTTGAGAAAACCAGATACTAACTCTTCTTTAAAAGTTTGGTAGAATTCCCCTGGGAAGCCAGACAGCCCCCTGTTTTGTTGGGAGATTTTTGATTACTAATTCAGTTTCTTTGCTATTAATGTGTCTGTTCAAATTTTCTATTTCTTCCTATTTCAGTTTTTGTAGTTTATATTGTTTCTAAGAATTTATCTATTTCTTCCAGATTGCCCAGTTTGTAGGCAGATAATTGCTTGTAATATTCTCTTATAATTATATTTCTCCAGTGTTGGTTGTAATGTCTCCTCCTTCATTGTGATTTTATTTGGGTCCTGTTTTCTTTTTGATAAGTCTGACTATGGGTTTAACAATTTTTGTTAATTCTTTCAGAGAACCAACTCCTAGTTTCCTTGATCTGTTCTACTGTGTTTTTGATTTCTGTGTCATTTATTTCTGTTCTAATCTTAATAATTTCCCTTCTTCTGCTGGTCTTAGGCTTTATTTGTTGTTCTTTTCCTAAGTCCTTTAGATGTATGGTTAGGTTGTGTATTTGAGACTTTTCTTGTTCTTTTTTTTTTTTTTAAGATTTTATTTATTTATTCATGAGAACACACACACACACACACACACACACACAGAGAGAGAGAGAGAGAGAGAGAGAGAGGCAGAGACACCGGCAGAGGGAGAAGCAGGCTCCATGCAGGGAGCCCGACATGGGATTCGATCCTGGGTCTCCAGGATCACGCCCTGGGCTGAAGGCGACGCTAAACCGCTGAGCCACCTGGGCTGCCCCTTTTCATGCTTCTTGAGGAAGGCCTGAATTGCTGTATGCTTCCTGCTTATGACCACCTTTGTTGTGTCCCAAAGGTTTTCAACTGTCATGTTTTCATTTTCATTTGTTTCCATGTATTTTTATTTCTTCTTTAATTTCCTAGTTAACCCATTTATTCTTTAGTAGGATGTTCTTTAACCTCCATGTATTTGTGGTCTTTCCATATTTTTTTTTGTGGTTGACTTCAAGTATGGTCTGAAAATATGCATGGTGTGATCTCAGTCGTTTTGCCCTTATTAGTCCTTGGTTTAAAATCTGTAGATTCCTGTAGATTGTCTTTATTTCTTTCAAGTCCTTGTTGCTTTTGTTTTCTTGCACACTCGAAGTATATCTTTTAATATTTCTTGCAGGGCTGGTTTAGTGTTCATGAACTCCTTTAGTTTTTGCTTGTCTCAGAAACTTTTTATCTCGCCCTCTATTCTGAATGACAGCCTTGCTGGATATAGTATATCCACGTGAATATATCATGTGCTTTTCTGGCCTGCTACTAATAACCTCTTGTGTCTACTCTTTCAGGTGAAGGACCTTTTGTTCCTAGCTGCCTTCAGAATTCTCTTTATTTATCTTGGTATTTTGCAAGTTTGATAATGATATGTCTTGGTGTTGATCTGTTTTTGTTGATTTTGAGGGGAGTTTTCTGTGCCTCTTGGACTTGAATGCCTGTTTCCTTACCCATATCAGGGAAGTTCTCAGCTATAATTTGTTCAAATAAATATTCTACCTCTTTTTTCCTGCTCTTCTTCTGGGACTCCGATGATGTGGATATTATTGCACTTTGTGCAATTGCTGAGTTCCTTGGGTATATTCATGACCTAATAGCTTTATTTCCCTCTTTAGCTTCATTATTTTCCATAATTTTATCTTCTCTATCACCTATTTGTTCCTCTGCTTTTTCCATCCTCATTCTGATTACAACTAGGCAGTTTTGCATCTTAGTTACAGCATTTTTTATTTTGGCCTGACTGGTTTTTAGGTCTTCTATCTCTGTAGCCAGGGTTTCTCTGGTGTCTTCTATGCTTCTTTCAAGCCCAGCTAGCATTCTTCTGGCTGTTGTTGTAAATTCTTCTTCAGATATATTGCTAATATCTGTTTTGGACAAATACCGGGCTTTGATTTCTTCTTAATCTTTTGGGGGAGAACTTCCATTTTGTTATTATGTCTAGGTTTCTGGGCTTTTGTTAAAAATTTATTTTTTACTTTAAAAAATTTTTAATTAATTAATTTTTTTTTAGGTTTCTGTTTTCTGCATCTTATGAAAGCTTGTTATGTTTCCTGCTCATGAGAGTAATATTAAGAACAGGTCATAGACTGTCCAGGGCCTAGCAATTCATGTAGTATTTCTGGTGTATGCTGTGTGTACCCTGCTGCTGTGTTTTGGCTTCTGTTTCCCAGACATCAGTCTTCTAGAGTTCCTCTTTGCTTGCAATGGGGAGTGCTTGCACCTTTACCTGGGTGCACTTTGATTGGTTTATTAAGACTAGTTAAAGAAAAGAAAAGCCTAATCCAAGAACAAAGGACAAGTAACAAAAAAGGAAACAAAATCTATAAGCCTGATTCTGAAGAAAAAGGAAAGAGAGAGAGAGAGAGAGAAAAGCCCGATACCAAAATTGAGAAAAGGAAACAAACCAACAAATGAACAAAGAAACTGTAGACCTGATTCCAAAGGAAAAAAAAAAGAGCAAACAATTCAAAATACAAAATACAAGAAAAAAAAAAAGAAAGGAAAGAAAGCCTGGTCTTATTTCCACCAGAACTGAAGCTGACGCTTTGGAGCACTCTGATCAGTAGACTTGGTACACGTGGGGGTGGCGGGTCGGTCTGAAGCGGAGGCCACTGCCCTGGCTCCTCACACCTGCCCTGGTAAGGATGGCCCCGCTGGGCGCAGGGGGACAGGTTCGGCGTCAGTGACCCCAGCCTTCAGTGGGGGCGCGGTGCTTTCTCCGAAGGCCCCTGTGTGGGGAGGGCTGGTGGGACGTGATGTCTCCCTGTGCCCCCCTCCCCGGGGGGGGACCTCGCAGGAGAGCAACCAGTCTCCGCTCCTGGGTCCCAGGCTTCGGTCAGATCCCTGCCCTCGACCTCTCGGCACGGCTGAGCCCGGCGCCACGGTTGTCCCTTTGGCTGGGGGCTGGGATTCAAAACTCCAGATCTTGAAGGAGCGGGCCCGGCGCACGCTGCGCGTCCCCGGAGGGGAGAGCGGTGGCGGGGCCTGTGCGGAGGGAAGCGGGGCCGGTCGTCGCCTCTGCGCTGTGGCGGCCGCTCGCTGCCCCCCGGCCCGCTGCCCCCCGCTGCCCCCCGGCCCGCTGCCCCCCGGCCCGCTGCCCCCCGCTGCCCCCCTGCCCGCTGACCCCACGGCCCGCTGCCCCCCGCTGCCCCCCGAGCCCGCTGCCCCCGCTGCCCCCCGGCCCGCTGCCCCCGCTGCCCCCAGGCCCGCTGCCCCCGCTGCCCCCGGCCCGCTGCCCACCGCTGCCCCCCGCTGCCCCCTGCCCGCTGCCCCCAGGCCCGCTGCCCCCCGCTGCCCCCCGGCCCGCTGCCCCGGGACCCGCTGGCCCCCCGCTGCCCCCGGGCCCGCTGCCCCCGCTGCCCACCGGGCCCGCTGCCCCCCGCTGCCCCCGGCCCGCTGCCTCCAGCTGCCCCCCGGCCCCCCGCTGCCCCCGCCTGCCCCCCGCTGCCCCCCGCTGCCCCCCGGCCCGCTGCCCCCCGCTGCCCCCCGCTGCCCCGCTGCCACCTGCCAGCTGTGACCCCGCTGCCCCCCGCTGCCCCCCGCTGCCCCCGCGCCCGCTGGCCCCACGGCCGCTGCCCCCCGCTGCCCCGCCGCTGCCCCCGGCCGCTGCCCCCGCTGCCCCCCGGCCCGCTGCCCCCCGCTGCCCCCGCGCCCGCTGCCCCCGTGCCCCGTGCCCCGCTGCCCCCCGCTGCCCCCGGCCCGCTGCCCCCGCTGCCCCGCCGCTGCCCCCGCTGCCCCCGCTGCCCCCGCTGCCCCCCGGCCGCTGCCCCGGCCCCGCTGCCCCCCGCCCGCTGCCCCCCGGCCCGCTGCCCCCCGCTGCCCCCGGCCCGCTGCCCCCCGCTGCCCCCCGCCCCCCGCCCGCTGCCCCCGCTGCCCCCCGCTGCCCCCCGCCTGCCCCCCGCCTGCCCCCCCGCTGCCCCCCGCTGCCCCCCCGCTGCCCGCCCGCTGCCCCCCGCTGCCCCCCTGCCCGCTGCCCCCCGCTGCCCCGCCCCTGCCCCCCGCTGCCCCCCGCTGCCCCCCGCTGCCCCCCGCTGCCCCCCGGCCCCGCTGCCCCCCGCTGCCCCCCGCTGCCCCGCTGCCCCTGCCCCCCGCTGCCCCCCGCTGCCCCCGCTGCCCCCGGCCCGCTGCCCCCCGCTGCCCCCCGGCCCGCTGCCCCCCGCTGCCCCCCGCTGCCCCCGCTGCCCCCCGGCCCGCTGCCCCCCGCTGCCCCCCGGCCCGCTGCCCCCAGCCCCTTCCGGATGCGCTCCAGACGGGGTCCCCGCAGCCGGCCCCTGGGGCGCACCCTGGCTGCCCTCGCCGCTCTGCCGCCGCCTCGGCGCCCCGGGCCCTTCTCTCCCCCACCGCCCGCCTCTGGGTCTCAGCCGCGGGCTCTCCCGGCTGCTTCCCTAATCCCGGGGGGGGGGGGGATCCCCAGTCGCTGAGCGTGCGGGCTGCCGGGCCTGGGTCCTGGGCCCGCCCCCGGGGCTCCTGCGCGGTCGTGGGTCGTGGACGGCGGGCCCCCGGGCTGCAGGCCGGCCGCTCTTCGCAGCCTCCTCGCTTATTCAGCTTCCCCCAGACGCTGGACGTTGCTGGTACAGCCTTAAGCAGGAGGGCGAGATGCAGTCCTTGGCGGTCTTCCGGGATGCGGATCCTGTACCCCCGCTGGTCTCGGCCGGCCCCGCGGGCTGCCGTGGGCTTGCCCGACCCCGGGTTTCTTGGGAACCAGTGTCAGGTCACCTCCGGTAACAGTCACTCTCCGCCTGGCTTTTCTTGCACAGAGCCTGAGGTTTACCGAGGCAAGGAGGCAGGCTGGCCAAAGCGGTAGATGCTGCGAGTTTCTGCTGATGCTAAAGAAACAGTTTTAGCATACATTATGGGAAGAACTTTGTTTTTGCATTGTCATTTATGCCTCAGATTTATTAAGATTTATAAACGGTGTTTTCCTTGCAGTTTAGATGCCTTGGAATATTTTGTATTGATGGATTAAGTAATACATTCTACTTTGTTTCAAGTAAGGTCATCAGAGGATAGTAATTCTGGAATGGTTTATTCTATTTTTTAAAAGATTTTATTTTTCAGTAATCTCTGCACCCAACATAGGGCTCAGACTTAAAACCCTGCAATCAAGAGTCTGCTTCATTCCCTGAACCAGCCAGGCATCCTAGGAATGGTTTGTTTTTAATTATTTTTTTTCCAACCAAAATTTGGCAATAGAGGTGGCAGTACGAGACCTGGATTGTTGTAGTGGATGATTAGCCGTGGCTGATTCCTCTTCCGGTCTCATTTTATTTGGTGTACAACTAGATCATTCCTAAGCGACTTTATATTTTAGGGATCCAAGATCCTAATGTTAGGATTAAATTTAGAATCCTAAAAGCAAAGACGAATATAGTCCACTAGGGGGAGCTCTGCTCTTTTTAAATGTTCTCCTTTGTATTTAAAAATAGATTTCATGCAAGAGTGTATACACTTTATCTGCATAATTTATATAAGAATAATAAAGTGAATACCTGTTTACTGACAATTTGCACATTCTTCTCCAAGAGATCATCAATATCCTGTCTTCTGTGTTAATAATTTCCTTGCTTCTCCTTATTGTTTTAACACTCACGCTTGTATCCATAAGCAATGTATTGCTTTAACTCTTGAATATTTTTCTCTGTTTTGAACTTCATAATAACAGATATCAGAGAGTATGTGTTCTTCTCTGACTTGTTCTTTTCTTTCTCCTGGTTTTTGAGATTCATCTATGTGGATGTCTTTTTGGTTATGGAATTTTCTCAGCTACTTTATATTCTATCAGTATATCACAGTCCATTTATCTGTTTCCCTCCCACTGGAGATTTGGGTTGCTTCCAGTTCTTTGCTTTTATAAACAAGGCTGCCATGAACGTTTATGGACATGTCTCCTTTAGCACATGTGTACAAGTTTCTTTAAGCTACCCAGTTACATAGAGTGGAATTAGTTTAGGGGATATTGCTAGGTAATGCCAAACCATTTTCCATCGTGGCTCTGCTAATTTTTGTCCCCAGTAGTAGAAAACATTTGGTTTTGACTAACTTAATTTTTCCCAATCTGTTAAGTGTGAAATGCTTGTGATGTTGATTACTGATAGGTGCCTCTTTTGTATGTTTATTCATTATTCCTGATTCTACATCTGGAGATACCTGGTTCATGTCTTTGGACTTCTTCTATAGGATTTTTTTTCTTCTTATAAATTTTTAGGAGTTTAAAAATACATATTCTGGATATTCATCCTTTTTTCAGTTATTTGGATTACAAAGATCTTTTTTTTTTGTTTTATTTATGGCGTCTTGACAAGCAGAAAAGTTTTATTTTAACATAAGTGAATGTGTCAGTCTTTTTTTTTTTTTTACACTTTGTAGTTTTTGTATCTTGCTTGATCCTTTCATTACTGAAAGACATTTTTTTTATCATATTCTAAATTTTATGGTTTTACTCAGGATTTTTATTCATGATATGAAGTTAGGGTTGTTCTGATTTTCTGTTTCTGAAAAACAACCTATCTCAAACGTTAGTGTCTAGAATTTAGAAAGAGCTCATCTGGTAGTTTGTCCATTATCCTTAAGGCACCAGTTGGGCTACAAAAGTTCACTTCCAAGATGACTTCTTTCTCTGCTCAGAGATGTGGTTGGTGCCTTTGTGCTTCTTCGTCCCTCTCTCTTTTTACATGAGGTTTGATCCTATCGCGCATCTTCACACAGGGTTATTCTTTTTGTGGCGTAATGGTCTTAGGGTGATCATTATCCTTACATGGTGGCTGGATTCCAACCACTCTTGGATATGTCCCAAAGGCAAATATTTCCAATAGGCAAAAGGAGAAAACTGCCAGGCAGCTAAGCTAAGGACTAGGCCTAGAATTGGTAAAGCATCACTTTTGCCATATTCCATTTGTCAAAGCAGTGACTGGGATTGCTCACCTTCCGGGGGTAGAGAAATCTTATCTTGTTGAGTTTTTTACCTCATGAAAGCCACATTGAGGAAGAGCCAGACACACTGGGGAAAGCTGGACAATACCGTTGTGGCCATCCTTGCAAAATGCATTCTGGTTA
This sequence comes from Vulpes lagopus, assembly GCF_018345385.1. Classification (NCBI taxonomy): domain Eukaryota; kingdom Metazoa; phylum Chordata; class Mammalia; order Carnivora; family Canidae; genus Vulpes; species Vulpes lagopus. The sequence continues at coordinate 96,776,137 of NC_054831.1, read as the reverse complement.
CAAGTGGCATTCATTTGCAAACTGCATTCATTGCCTGCCTCACGACTCCTCAAATATATCCCATTATGGTGTCACATAAAGCAATCACAGGCCCATAGCACTTCTAAAGTGCAGTTGAACATAGATCTGCCATTTCTTGATTAGGACAGAGTTCTGCTTCCTGTGAGTGATTCTGCATATTTCCTGGCTTTTCCCCCTGGAGTCTTGGCTCTACATGCTTAGTCATTTTTCCTTTTCCATAAGGAATGGCCCATCTTGGGGCACCTGAGTTGGTTAAGTGTCTGCCTTCCACTCAGGTCATGATTCCAGGTTCCAGGGATCAAGCCTTGTGTTGGGCTCCCTGCCCAGCAGAAAGCCTGCTTCTCTCTCTCTCCCTTTGCCACTCCTCCTGCTTGTTCCCCACCCGCCCTGTCAAATAGATAAATAGAATCTTAAAAAAAAAAAAAAAAAAGAAATGGCTCATGTGTACAGGGGAATAGCTTTCTCATATGCTTCTTGCTTATGAAAGCTTTAGATTCTTGACTGATTTTTACATTTTGAACTGTTTCCTTTTTAGTCCAAGTGGATGGTGATTCTGCTAGTGTTACTGTCTTAAAAATGCTGTGACTTTTCTATGAGTTTTAGTGTGGTTTACTCCATTAGACAAAATTCACACAAATGTCTTTGAAACAGGCTCTTTTTTGCCTGGGCTGCTTAGGAGTCTGCTATGGTACAAATCCTCAAGATTCCCCCCCTCCGCCCCCCCCACCAAGATTCTTAAACTCTCAGTTTAACCAAGATGATCTGTAAGGTGCTGCCTTCAATCTTTTTGAGGTTGGGTAAAAGTCTTTTTTTTTTTTTTTTTGAAAGAAGATTTACTTATGTTAGAGAGAGAGGATGTGTTTGTGTTCGAGAGCAGTGGGAGGAGCAGAGGCAGAGGGAAAGAGAGAATCCTCAAGCAGACTTCCTGCTGGGTGCAGAGACCAATGTGGGGCTTGATCTCAGGACTCTGAGATGGTGTCCTGAGCTGAAATCAAAAATTGGCCGCTTAACCGAAGGCGCCACCCAAGTGCCTCAATTAAAGTCTTTTATAGTCACACATGTGACTGCTCTGAGACCATGTTTTATTTTTATTTATTTTTTAAAGATTTTATTTATTTTTTTTCATGAGAGACACAGAGAGGCAGAGACACAGGCAGAGGCAGAGGGAGAAGCAGGCTTCATGCGGGGAGCCCAATGCGGGACTCGATCCCAGGTCTCTAGGATCACTCCTTGAGCTGAAGGCAGACGCCTAACTGCTGAGCCACCCAAGCATCCTGTGAGACCATATTTTACCAGAAACATCTTGAATTTGATATTGGTCGTAAGGCCATTTTTACCTTGAGAATCTTTTGGGGCAGCCCGGGGGGCTTAGCAGTTTAGCGCCGCCTTCAGCCCAGGGCGTGATCCTGGAGACCCGGGATCGAGTCCCACGTCAGCCTCCCTGCATGGAGCCTGCTTCTCCCTCTGTCTCTGCCTCTCTCTCTCTCTGTTTCTCTCTCTATATCTCTCATGAATAAAAAAAATAATCTTTTGTTGGGGGAGTTTGGGGATGATAAATAGTTTTGTTTTTGAAACAAGTCATGGGTCCTTTGAATTTCTTCTAAATTCTGCTTCAAAATTGAAGCAGTCCTTCTTCAGTTTATCTCTATCCATACCTTGTTATCAAGGCTAAAAGAAACCAGCCGGCACTTTCAACATTCATCCTGGAGAACTCCTTCTCCACATCCACCTTTTTTGTACTTTTCATGTTGCTGCAGGTGACAGTTTTGACTGAAATTGGTGCTACTATGCAACATGGGTCTTTATGGCCTCCAACCACCACTTCCTGACATTTGTTCTAGGCTCCCCTAACATGTCTTCCTGAGCTCTCCAGGCCTCCACTGACAGCCTGTCCTGATAGAAATGCCACAAATTTCTATTCTGCTTTTCTGTTGTTGTGTAACAAAACTATGCCCAAACACAGTGGCTTAAAACAATCATTGTTATTTTTACATAATTTGGGGGGGAGTATTAGCTGGACATTGCCTGGGGCTGTTGAGGCTGGAAAATCCACTTCCAGGATGACTTCTACATGCCCAAGTCTGGAGCTGCAGTGCTCCTTGACCTCAGTTTCCTTCCGAGCAGTGTCTCATCTCCCATGGCCTCTTTTTGTTGCTTAGGCACCTCTCAGTATGCTGCTCTCAGGGGCGTGGCCCTTTTGTACCTGATGGCTGGTTTCTAAGAGCTTGGCAATGAGCCTGGGAGTTCTATGAGACAGGAAGGGCGTTCCAGGCCAGTTAAGAGCTGTCTCATTCCTACCATCTTCTAGTTACCAAAGCAGTTGGAGTGGGATCACCCAGACTCAAAAGAATAGAGAAACACACTCAGAGTACCTCTTGATAGGGTAGTGGCAAGATCACTTGCAAAAGACCATGTGGATGGGAAGTGCCTTTGTAAAACATCTTTGGAAGTACACTCTGCAGCAGGGATGCAATTTCACATTTCCCAAAGGGATAACCAGTTGGACAGTCCATACTTTCTTATTGATCTGTAATATCTCTTCTCTTGTAAATCAGGTTTCTAAATAAATATGTATGTTTGTTTTAGATTGTCTGTCTAGACCCATGATGTTCACCTGGGAATCATTTTTTAGGGGACAGTGTCTGGAAATATTTTTGGTTATCTCACGTGGGAGGGTGTCCTATTAGCATCCAGTGGATGGAGGCCAGAGATGCTGCCGGACAACTCACAGTACATGGGACAGCTCCACACGGTAAGAATTATCCAGCCCAAAATGTCAGTGATGTTGAAGCTGAGAGTCCATGGTCTTTGCCATCAGTGCTGCCCGACTGTGTTATCTTAAATAGCCTTGGTAGCTGGTAGGGAAAGTCACCTCACTTTGTTTTTCTTTCTTTTTTTTTTTTTTTTCACTTTGTTTTTCTTCTTTAAGAATGTCTTTTTTAAAAAATTAATTCATTCATGACAGACAGAGAGAGAGAGAGAGAGAGAGAGAGGCAGAGACACAGGCAGAAGGAGAAGCAGGCTCCACGCAGGGAGCCCGACGTGGGACTTGATCCCGGGTCTCCTGGATCACACTCCGGGCTGAAGGCAGCGCTAAACCGCTGGGCCACTGGGACTGCCCAAGAATGTCTTGATTGTTGTTGGCCTCTTGCATTTCCATATACATTTTACAGTCAGTTTATCATGTTTCATAGGAAACTTTTTTTTTAATAATAAATTTATTTTTTATTGGTGTTCAATTTGCCAACATACAGAATAACACCCAGTGCTCATCCCGTCAAGTGCCCACCTCAGTGCCCAGCACCCCGTCACCCCCACTCCCCGCCCTCCTCCCCTTCCACCACCCCTAGTTCGTTTCCCAGAGTTAGGAGTCTTCCATGTTCTGTCTCCCTTTCTGATATTTCCCACTTATTTTTTTCTCCTTTCCCCTTTATTCTCTTTCACTATTATTTATATTCCCCAAATGAATGAGACCATATAATGTTTGTCCTTCTCCGATTGACTTATTTCACTCAGCATAACACAGGAAACTTTTTATTTTGATCAGAATTTCTTCGTAAGTATCTATCTTCATGAGGAGTATTGACATTGACATTTTACTGTTGAATATGGGTATTGAATCTTCTTATTTAATATATCTATCAATTTACATCATTAGTGTCTTTCAATAAAGTTTTGTAATGTCCCTATTAAATAAATAGGGCTTGCAAATCTTTGATGCAAGATGGTTTGTTCTCTCGGCCTGTTCGTTGTGAGGCTTTCAGTAAGTTTGCTTTCCTCTTTTGGGGCTTCATTTCCCCAAGTGAAAAATGTGACATTTGGATTAGGTCATCTGTGACAGGCTTTGAAGCCTGAGATGACATAATTGGAGTCTTAAAATTACAGGGAAAACTCTCAGTGCACGCAGTAAAAGAAGTCCATGAGGGGGAGCTCTGCTGCATTTTCATCTTTGGCCAGATTGCCCTAAAGATCCCACACCTGCTGTGACAGCTGCAGATATTATGGCAGAGATCTCATCTTCCCAGGGTGAAGGAAGAATGTGGCTCCCTGGTAGCTCTCCTATCACAGTTCTCCACATGAGAACTACCACTTTGGTTTTTGGAAGGTATTAATTGTTTCTGGGTGTGGGAATACAGGAAACACATTTTGAACCCAGGAGAACATTTATGGGGTCATCCTTATTGGACAAATGAATAAACTTTAACTGAGACACACTGTTACTTGCCAGAAGACAACACAGACTGTTGGTGAGAGAATTAGGGCTGGAACTCAGGTCATATTTTCACACTTAAGTTGAAGGAGTTGGGACGGTAAGCAGTGGGTATTAATGGTGGGGTGAGGGGTAGGGATGGTGTTTAATTTTTAAGGAACTGAAAGATGGGTGACCTGTGAACTCCCTGGACATGTTTGTAACATTATATGTGTGTGTAAATGTGAGAGTGTGTGTGTGTGTACCTGAGTGTGCACACGTGCTATATACTTTGGTTGGCAGTAGGGCAGTAGGACTTTTTTGTGATTGTTGGCTTCTTAGCAATAGGATCGGACTTCTGCAAGTCAGCCTTCACTTAAGAGTCAGAGTAACTTTCACTGGCTTTGGAGATTTATTTAATTTGTATTTTGGAATTGTTTGGAAATAACTGCCTTGGAGATAACTTGATTAAAAAATTTAAGCTGTCTTTCAGTTTATTTATCTTTAACTCAATTTAATTTCATTTTCTTTTCTCACTGACTTTTCAAATAAAGTGTAGTTATTGGATATTCTTTTCAGAGAAGATGAAACTCAACTTAATTTCATTAGCCATCCTTTTTCAAGTCTCTTGTGACTATTCTTGAAATATTCCTCTGTAGTGCTTATTATTTGTGATTCTTCTGATTCACCTCAATACAGACTTTTTTTTGGTAAACTATAGACATTTAAAAATTCTTTATATCTCTATGCATTTTCCTTAAGAATAAGATCTTTATTGTTTATTTGAATTATTTTTCCTGTGGGTATCATGGATAAGATTTTAAACCTTTGTTTTGGCTTAAATAAATAAAAAGTAAACTACCTCCTGACTTCCATGTCAACGTTAAGAAGGAGAGTTCTTGGGACACGTGGGTGGCTCAGCAATTGAGTGTCTGCATTCGGCTCAGGGTGTGATCCGGGAGTCCTGGGATCAAGTCTCACATCGGGCTTTCTGCATGGAGCCTGCTTCTCCCTCTGTCTGTATCTCTGCCTCTCTCTCATGAATCTTAAAAAAAAAAAAAAAAAAAAAAAGAATTCTTGTGTTACTCTTTCAAGGCAATGCAATCTCTCTTTCTAACAAACAGAAAAAGCTCCTCTGAAGAAAATTTGTATTTAACTACTTTTCTGTTACTCTTTATCAGATATGGTCTAGACTAGCTTAAAGAGAGTTAGATTGTACTTAGGCTTCTCTGTGTTAGTCCAGGGAGTGATGCTGCCAATGTCTTGGAGAGATAGGGACAGAGAAGCGTATAAAAAGGCAAAGAAGGACATTGGGTAGCTTTCCCCTCCTCTAAGTGAAGTGTTCCATATACAAAGGAAAGAGGATTAATCTATACCTGAATTAGTTATAAAAATGAATATTAGGCTGTAAGAGTCTTGTGCCAATATATTCTTTCTCAGCAAGTATCACAGAGAATTCATCTGTCCATAAGTTCTATTTATATATGTACCATCTATAAATTCTGGAGAGAGTTGCGAGGTGGTAAGGATTTCAAGCTGGGTGAAAGAAATGGATATTACTTTAGCAGCCCATGAAGAACATCTTTAATCATGAAAATCATTTGATAAGAGAACAAATTTTATTTATTTCATAATGTGTCACATGTTCGATTCCTGTTTTTCTTCATAAATGTTTATGATAGCCGTAATGAATGAACATTGAAAAAAAATCCCATGTTGGGTACAGTAAGCCATACGTGATAATTTGATTGAGTATGACCTCATTTATTATCTGAAGTTTGGAATTATTACATAAATTCTCAAGGATACAAGAAATGAGAACTATTGTTAAAATACCCCTATGTCTCCCATTGACAGCAGTAATAAAGATTTCCTTCTTGGTTTTTAGATTTCCTCCTTCTTCACCCCTGAAACCATATCCAAAGAAGCCTGCATACCAAAAGGATGTTATTAAATTTCCCGAATGGAATGACCCCCCACAGAGCACTTCACAGGAGAACATCCCAGTAAGGCCAGTTGTGATGGTAAGTGTGTTATTAAAAGATGGGCAGGGAGGTGGATGTAGAGTGGGAGGGTGGTGGTAGTGACGGTGGCTCGGGGTGAGGCTACAGCAGCCAGAAGTAGGAAGTGATCTGTGAACCACCAGCCTTAGTCTACTTCTTTTTATGAACAGTGGTCTAAAAGTACTTTAAAACACTAGCTTATGTGTCAACAGCTGAGAGAACAGTAACAGAGAAAGATTAGCTGTTGGCCTCTTTCTCTCTTGCCTGTTGACATTTTGACCAAATACATAGTAGCTATTTTCATAGGTTCAGACCAAGCAGGTTTCTGTGGCAACTCCCTTATATAATCTCCTTTTCTCCTGTGTTCTAGAAGTTACCCTTTTCTCTCTTTGTGTACTCTTGAATTTTGTTCTAAGTATTAGCAGTTGAAAGTAAGAAGGTTAGGGTGTGAAGTATTGTGGAATGATCCCTAATAGATGAACAACGGTAGATTCTGCTAGTTTTGGAAAAAAACTAATAAGCTTATTGTAGAATAGACTATAATTTTTTTGCATACTTTTTCTTAAAAGTATTCTCAGTAGAAGGCTACTATGATTGAGACAATGTTAAAAAATAAAACAGAGAAGAACTTTTTTTTTTTTTTTTTTTTTTTTTTTTTAAAGATTTTATTTATTTATTCTTGAGAGATAGAAGGAGAGACAGAGCCAGAGACACAGGCAGAGGGAGAAGCAGGCTCCATGCACCGGGAGCCCGACGTGGGATTCGATCCCGGGTCTCCAGGATCGCGCCCTGGGCCAAAGGCAGGCGCCAAACCGCTGTGCCACCCAGGGATCCCCGAGAAGAACTTTTATATGGCACTTTTTCAGAATTGTACTCACAAAATTTTTTTAAGTTAATATGGTCTAATAGATGTCCAATTCATACTTATTTGCAGAGATGTGATGTAAACATTTTAGGCAATTTAATTAAAAGAAAAACCTTTTTTTTTTTTTTTTTTTTTTTCCTGAAGAGATTGTATTCTCTCTTTGAAAAGAATAATAGTTAAGAAGCTTAGGCTTTTTTTTTTTTTTTTAAGATTTTATTTATTTATTCATGAGAGACACACAGAGAGAGAGAGGCAGAGACACAGGCAGGGGGAGAAGGAGGCTCCCTGCAGGAGAGCAGCCTGATGTGGGACTTGATCCTGGGACCCCAGGATCATGCCCTGAGCCGAAGGCAGACACTCAACTGCTTGCCACCCAGGCGTCCCAATTTTTTCAAAGATAATTCAGGAAAAAGAATGACACCAGGACAGAAATAGAGACTCCGTAAAGGCTTATGGGTTTGTCAGGACAGTGATGAATTTGGTTTTAAGTATGTTTGATGATAAACATGGTTTGTATTAAATGGAGGTGTCTCATAGGCAGATGGAGATAATGATCCTGGAACTTAAAGGCAAGATAATATTTGGAAATCATTAATTTAGTCATTCAACAAATATTTATTGGGTGTCTGCTGCGTACCATGTATTTTGTTAGGCTCCATGGATACAGTAATATGTGATACAGTTTTAACTCTAAAAAGGCTCATAGTCTAGTGAAGCATACAGTACAAAAATAGATAATTAGAAAACAAAGTGGAAATACTTTGGGTATTTGAGAACTTTTAATTCATTCCTAATGAGGAGTACTTAATGAAGGCCTAGTTGATAGTTCCTGTCTAGAGAAAGTTAAAATGTAAGTTGCATGAGATCAGATAAATTTTTTTTGAACATTTTCATTTCAACATCTAGCATGTTCCCATTGATAGAGTGGTTATTCAACAGACATTTTTCTTTTTTTTTTTTTTTTTAAGATTTTTATTTATTTATTCGTGAGAGAGAGAGAGAGAGAGAGAGAGAGAGAAGCAGAGACATAGGCAGCGGGAGAAGCAGGCTCCCTGCAGGGAGCCCGATAGGCGACTCCATCCCAGGACCCCAAGGTCACGACCTGAGCCAAAGAAAGACGCTCAACTGCTGAGCCACCCACAGGTGCCCCTGATTTCCTTTTTTCAGTCGGTTGGGTGTCTGCTTTCGGCTCAGATCATGATCCTGGAGTCCCAGGATCGAGTCCTGCATTGGGCTCCCTGCTCAGCAGGGAGTCTGCTTCTACTCTGCCCCTCTCCCAGCTCATTCATTCTCTCTCTCTCTCTCTCTCTCTCGCTTTCTTTCTCAAATAAATAAATAAAATATTAAAAAAAAGAAACAATTTTTCTTAAAGAACTTGAGCTCATCATTCATTTTTTTCTGTTCTACTTTCCCGGTTTCTGTCTTTGCTTCCTCTTTGCTTGTTGGTTTTTGTTTTTGTTTTATTCTGTCTTTTATCTTGCTTCACCATTTATACAAATAAAAAATATATGATAATAAAATAAAACTTGTGCTTGTTGAGGGGCAGTACAGTGTGGAAAGTAAGATATTGGACTACTGGGTTTGGATCTTGATTCCTACATTTACCAGTTATTTGGGCTTGTTTCTGTTTTTTTTTTTTTTTTTTTGTTTGTTTGTTTGTTTGTTTGTTTTTGGTTTGGGCTCAGTTCATAATCTCAGAGTTGTGAGATCAAGCTCTGCATCGGAATCTGTGTTGGGCACAGGGTCTGGTCTGCTTGAGATTTTTCTCTTCCTCTCCTTCTACCCCTCCTGCCCTATGCTTACACACTCTCTCTCAATAAATTAATAAAATTTTTCTTAATGGTGAAACTGAGATGGTAATAGTACCCTCTGGGGTAGGCTTGTTAGAATCAAGTGAGGTCATACCTATAGAGTGCTTAGAGTCGTGGTTGGCACACAGGTGTTCAGTAACTGTTAATTACTATTGATGTTACACATTTATTTAATAGAATTGTTTTTAGGCAGAAACAAAGGAAAATAAAATACTCATGATATCATCCAGAGAAAATTGATATTAACATTTATGTGGTGTATCCTTTTTACCACACAAATTTTTAACACAAAAATGAGACCATGTTGAGCTTTTCATAGCCCATGTTCTTCACAATGTGCTTAGCTTTTTTATGTTATTAGATATTTGACATCATTTTTCAATATCTGCATATTATCTAATATAAAAGTAATATATTTTATTTATCTAGTATTTTACTGTCAGGTATATACTGTGTTTCCAGTTTTTTAGTAAACAGTTGTAATGAGCAATATGTTTACAGATAAATAGTTGAATATATCCATGGTGTTTCTTTCTTTAAAAAAATTTTTTTATTTATTGAAAGAGAGAGAGAGTGTGTGAGCATAGGGCAGGAGGCGTAGAAGGAGAGGGAGAGAAGAATCTCAAGCAGATCCTGCGCCCAACACAGATTCCAATGCAGAGCTTGATCTCACAACTCTGGCATTATGAACTGAGCCCAAACCAAGAATTGGATGCTGAACTCAGGTGGCCCCATGCTATTTCTTTAAAATTATTTTTGGAAGCAGTTTTGCTAGGCAAATGCAATCATTTATATGCCTGTCTTCAAAAATGAACACCTAATTTAGATACTTTAAACAAAATTCACAAATCCACATGGGTTTTGACTTTCTTTTGTAATTGAGTAATTCTGCAAGAACAGAATCTTTCTGGCTGTTTTTCCAAATTTATAAGATTTTTCTATCATGATACTTTTGTAAAAATATTACAGAAAATCTTTGTAAATAATTTCTTAAGTATTTTTCCTCTAAAACTTCAAAGTTTCTGTGATTACAAAAAGGAAGTTTTAAGAATCAAATGTCTAGTAGCCTAAATATGAGAAAGGAGATACTGAGAATTTTGAACTGGTGAATCTGTGTGACTTTGAGCATATTATTTAACCTTTCTGAGCTGTAGTTTTTCTCCTTACTATCTCCAGTTGTCCTGTGGAGCTCTTGTTTTTCCTGCCCTCTGCAGTTGCCTAACATCTGGGTCTACTCTTCAACATTGTACTTATTTGATCTTTGCTTATCAAAAGTGGAGACTTCTTGAAAGTAACAGACTTTAAGTTTGTTTCAAACAATCAGTTTGGACAGCGTATGAATATTGGTGGATATCCTTTGACTTAATTCTGAATTTTATTTCATGGCTACTTCATTGATGAGTTGGAATTCCCACAGGAAAGAAATAGTCAATGTCATGCTAATTGCCATAGTTCTTTTGTAATTTATAAATACTCACTTAAAATGTGACCTGATCCTTCAGAGTTATACCTTACTTCTTGGTAGTCTATGCAAAGAAAGTTAGTTTATATTTCTAGTTATTATTTTAAATCAAGCTACAAATAACCAAGCCAAAGAAATTTCTGGTAAAATCATAGTCTTGTCTATTGAAATATTTCTTCTTTCTTTCTGTCCTCCCTCCAAATAGAACTCTGAGATGTGGTATAAGCGTCACAGTATTGCTATTGGAGAGGTGCCAGCTTGCCGTCTTGTCTACCGCAGACAGCTGACAGAGGCCAATGTCGAAGAGATATGGAAGTCTATGACATTATCGTAGTATGTGCAGTTGATATTAATGAGAACTTTCAGTGTTCTCTTTTCTTTTTCAATTTTGCTCCTCTACTACTCTCTGCATATTTGATTTTCTGAAATTATGTATTAAAATCTTTGTATTATTTGCAGCTGTGCTGCTTGGCAAACATAATTTAACTAAATTCTGGAAATTTTCTACCGTCATTTATAGAATAGCTAAGAATAGAAACTTCAAAGTTCTTAAACTTCCTATAACACTGAAGCTTTATGTTTAATGAAACACAGTGGTAAGTTTGATCTCCTAGATATTTGGCATACAATGGATAATTAAAGTAAATGATGTTATATAGAAGGTTTTTTTTCCCTTTCACAGACATACTAGTAGCAGTTTCTCATCACTGGATAAGCTGGCTTTCGTTTTTTATATCTTTACTTATGAAATATATTTCTTGGCATCGAAGCATTATGTTATTAAATTAGTGAGGCAATCTGTTAATAGCCAAAGGATCTTTTAAATTTGTTTCATCATATTCAATTTCTAGCCTTTTTGCCAAAGATTGGATGAAATGCATGAAAACAACACATTTTAAAGATTGATCTTTTACATGTCAAGTTTTTGGGTAATGTTGATTTTTTTTTTTTAAGTACTTAATTATCATGTATCTTTCCAGCTTACAGAAAGTTCTTGGCCTGGATTCTTTGGAAGAAGTCTTAGACATTAAACTGGTCAACTCCAAGTTCATCATCCATAATGTGTACAGTGTGAGCAAGCAGGGAGTTGTCATCCTTGATGACAAGTCAAGTAAGTGCCTAAAAACCATTCTAGTGGTCCTATTTTGACCCACTATGTTGGCTGCACAGTCCCATCAGCTTTTCTTTTGATCCTTCCCTAAATCCTCAATAAATGTATCCCCTCAGTATTCATAGTGGTGTCTCACTTCCTCGTATCTTTTAAATAATTATGTGGATTAAGGAAGTGACAAGGAAAGGTGAATATCCAGGACTCAAAGCCTCAGCACAGTCCATCCAGAGGCTAGTTCAGTGTTAGCTATATATAGGGCATTAAGTAGTTCTTTATCATTCACGGAAAATCCCTGAAAAGTAAGTTTAAGACCTAACCTAAAAAAAAAAAAAAAAAAGACCTAACCTAATACTTGAGTTAGTTTGCCACTGACTGGGCCTTAGAGATTGATTTTAGGTTTCAAGTGGGTCTGACTGATTTTTGGTTCTCACTGACCTTTTTTTACGTTATAGTGTCTCTGTGGTAGATTTTCTGGGAGAGTCTTGGTTTAGGTCCTTTTTTATTCTTATTGATAAAAAAAGGTAGCCCTTTAAATGCTGAAGATGCTTTAATTTTTTTTTATACCTTTTCTCCCAGTTTACAAATCAGGAAAAAAAAGACATTTAGCAGCTGCCTATCCTGTTTTTTTTTTTTTTTTTTAATTTGGAAAAATAGTGATATGGTACCTACTTGTAGTGGTCCAGAATCCCTGAATGGGTTTTAAAGTTTTCTTCTCTTGAATTGGGGATGGGCCAGAATTGGATGGCTTTTGAATGGTTCTTTTGTAAATACTTCCAACCCTTGATCCTGGGGAGAGCTGGAGCTAGAATGACCATTGGATGTGGGAATATGCTATAGTACTTTTGGATTTTTTATAAGTTATTATTAAATTTAGGTCTGGAGGCTCCTGGGCAGCAAGATAGAACTCTACCAGAAGGAGCCTGAGCAGCTGTGAGAGGGGAGGAGGTTTTTCTAGGCCCTGATTCCTGACAGGAGCAGAATGTGTCTTTGAAACTTGAAACACCTGGTCTTTTTTTTTTTTTTTTAAATTTTTATTTATTTATGATAGTCACACACACACAGAGAGAGAGAGAGGCAGAGACATAGGCAGAGGGAGAAGCAGGCTCCATGCACCGGGAGCCTGACGTGGGATTCGGTCCGGTCTCCAGGATCGCACCCTGGGCCAAAGGCAGGCGCCAAACCGCTGCGCCACCCAGGGATCCCAACAGCTGGTCTTTTATGTAGTGTCTGTATCTGGAATGGAGGACATCAGGAAACAAATTCATGACTTTGTGAGTTGTAGGTTAATATCAACATATAAAATTAAATTACATAGAATAATGGGGTTATTGCCTTTTTTTTTTTTAATTTTTTAAATTTATTTATGATAGTCACAGAGAGAGAGAGAGAGAGAGAGAGAGAGAGAGAGAGAGAGGCAGAGACACAGGCAGAGGGAGAAGCAGGCTCCATGCACCGGGAGCCCGACGTGGGATTCGATCCTGGGTCTCCAGGATCGCGCCCTGGGCCAAAGGCAGGCGCTAAACCGCTGCGCCACCCAGGGATCCCCTGGGGTTATTGCCTTTGAAATACATCTAAAATCCTTCCACATTCTTTGAGCACAGCAAACATTAATACTTTTACTTACCATTTAGATAATCAGTCGTCTTTTGTCTTATCAAGTTCTTCAGAAAGAAGGATGCTTCCACAAGGCTCAGGTTCATTAGATCTGACATAGTTCAACCAGTGTCTTTCCAGTTTTTCACAAAGTGAAGAAGATGGAGAAGTGGAAGCATGAGTGCTGGTCCATCTCATTATATATCTGTGTCAGAACCAGGAGGGGAGAAACCAAGGAAGAAAGGCTCAGCTGGGATTTTTTGTAGCAATGTTAACAATTATTATTTTAAGGCCGTCTAAGAACTAATAGCCTATATCAGTATGTCAGTGGAACTTCCTTCCCCTAAAACATTTTGAAAATTGAAACATGCAAAAGGACAGTTATATTGGACAATGGACATACAGAATTTACCCTCCTCCCTTTTTTAAGTGTTTGGTGAACTGAATTCACAAATATAGTTGATAACTAATATGTTTGCTTTTTCTGTTTTTTTCTTTTCCTTCTTTAATTCTTAAGATAACTGATTAGTTTGTTTCTTTGGGATGAACTATCAAATTTCTCCTTTTCACCAAAGCTTTAAGAAGTGCATCTTGTCCTTAGAGCAATTTGTGGGCAGGCATTTGTACGAGCACATGTGACACTGTGGCTGATAGAAAACTTTCCAATTGTTAAACATTCTGCTATATTAATAAGTGATTTGAGATGTGTGATTGGCAGATATGTTTCTTATTATTTGGACAGGTTATACACTCTTATGATACTATGTATGTATATAATTCCTTTAGTTATACGCAGCTGGATAAAATATCTTTTTATTTTCATTTCTCTGCAGAAGAACTTCCTCATTGGGTACTGTCAGCTATGAAGTGTTTGGCAAATTGTAAGTACTAATTATCCTCCAGTTTTATAAGATTAACAGAAATTAGTGCCCTGAATTAGAAAATATTTTTGTTCAATGGCCTGAACATTGATTTGACACCTGTGAGACTGGCAGTTAATTATTTTGGGACTAGTGTGCTTTTAGTGATGAATTTGCGACTTAGTGAAAGGGCTGAGTTATGGAATATTTTTAAAGGAATTTTGTGCTTCTCTTTTCTGGTGAATATAATCACACTACAGATAAAGTCCAAATTACTTCTGTTTCATCACAGTCAAGAAAAATCAGTTATATTGAATATAATATTTTGCAGATAGCTGCCTGTTAACAATTTATACATTTTTATTTATAAGGCTTGTATTTATGTATAAAGCTTGTAAAACATATATTCCTGAGTATGCCGTGTATTTAAATCTCAGTTTGCTCAGCAGATCCTATCTACTATTGGCCTTTTATAGAGCACCAGTTTAAGTGGGGAAGCAATGTTTTGGAAGACTAGTCTGACTGATAAGCAGGATGATTTGGAAGCAGGAGAACGTGTGTGCAGAGAAACATGAAGGCATCTTTCAGTAATTGGATATAAGGTGATGGGGCCTGGATTGTGGTGGCCCTCTGAGGATTTGCATAGGCGTAGGCAGTCCATTGTGTAGGCATAGATATCACTTCGTTGCCTATCATAGATGCCATAAAGAATGTGTTGTTATAGTATCTCACTAACACTGCCATTTTTCTGGGGATTTTTTAGAGGGCTAAACCCAGAGAGGGGATGGTTAATGGCTTAACCCAAACAAGTGATTTTAGTGAGAGGAATTTTAGTTATTTTGGCTGACTAATAATGATGATGTTTGGTCTGTGGGACCTTTCATCCTCAAAGATGGCCTCAGAAAGATACCTTTTGGATAGGGCTCACATGTATAGATATAGATGTAATAAAATTTTGAATAAGTAGACTCTGAATGATTTATTGAGCTGGTGTTAGTTTTGTCTGATTGAAATGTCTGATTCTGTTTTGTCTGATTGAATGAAATTAAGATAACTATGTAGTTTACTGTAGGTAATCTCAGTATATGGACAATGATTACATACTATCATTCTGAATATGAATATCAATTATTAGCTTGTGTGAAGCCCAAAGTTTTCTGTGTTTAATTATTAAATTTTCATTGGTTTCTGACTAATATTTTGGAACCTCTGAGATGTAGAGTAGTTTTAGCCTGGGAGAGTGCTTTTTTCTTCTTGCTCAACCATTTGAAGTAAATAAAATTTAAATTACATCTTTGGCCAGAGTTGGCAATGATGAGATAGAAGGTACAAATGCAAAGTTAAATTACCCATTTCTGAATTCCTGGCAAACCAAGGATTTGGAAGTTGATCAACTGGTAAAGAATAGAGGAAGCCAGTAAAACAAATCTAGGGGCTACAGTATGTTCTGTAATATGTACTAAGGTGTGGTTGTGATACAGATTTTTCCATGGTGATTAAAATGTAGTGAAGAGTATAATTTTTCCCTCAAGTGAGTTGTAAACATAATGCCACAAAAAACTGCTGGAGGAATATTAGAATGACTGGAATTTTGTAACAATGAAGGAGCAAGATGTAAAGAGCAACTTTGTGATGTTCTCCATGTATATGAAATGGTATTATATTAGGTAGAAGTTCTTGGGAACAGGGACATGTCTTATATGGATCAAGTGTGAGTGCTTTACAGATGTTTGGCATATTCATAAAAATGCTTGTTTATGTGTCAAAGGAAAAAGGTGACCAAAGGCAAGGGTGTCCTTTGAATAGTTTTGGATAATAATAAGTTTTCCAAATTCTTGTTGGCCTCCCAAATTTACTTTGACCTTTTCCTTATCCTTCTTGAGTCTAGATTCCCATTATAGTCATCTAATAGGGAACAACAGGAAGGATAGGCGGGCTCATTTATAGGGTATTTTGAAGGCCTCTTGCCTCCTTTTCTGTAAATTTGCTGCTCACCTCTTTCTGGCAGGACCATTGGAAGACCATGTGTACATAGGCCTGGGTTCTTTCCTGTTGGCCAGCCTCATGGTTGGCCACAGAATGATGGCCTGATAGTAAATACAAAAATATGTTAACTGTGTTTTTCTTCTTCTTCTTTTTTTTTTTTTTTAGATTTTTTAATTTTTATTTATTTATTTTTTATTTATGATAGTCGCACAGAGAGAGAGAGAGAGAGAGAGAGAGAGAGGCAGAGACACAGGCAGAGGGAGAAGCAGGCTTCATGCACCGGGAGCCCGACACGGGACTCGATCCCGGGTCTCCAGGACCGCGCCCTGGGCCAAAGGCAGGCGCTAAACAGCTGTGCCACCCAGGGATCCCCAACTGTGTTTTTCTTCTTTGAGCATATACATTACAAGGATTACAAGGATTCAATTTAAAAAAAAAAAATGGATGCAGGCAATGTTTTTCCAAGATCTGTCAGGAATAATATGTATAAGAGATATTCTGAAGTTCATGATGACTAAGAAACAAAAAAGTCTTAGAAATAAGACCTCTTCTCATGGGGCCCACTGTGCACTTGTGTTTTTACAGAAACTTTTGTTTTGTTTTGTTTGTGTAAATTTTTAACGGGAAAGATGAAATGTTCATAAAGGGATATAACTGCTTACAATCAACCACATACTTATCTTGGAGGGGGCAGTAATTCAAGGCAATGTGGATTGCTTGCTGAGATATATCAAGGTAATTATTTCAATTGACTAAGCTTGGGGTATTTCAGAGAAGGAAGCAAGCAAGAATGAATGACTGTGTTGGCTGCTAGGTTAACATGGTACCAACTATAGATCTTCCATAATTTTAATTATTTTAGTCAAACAAGTTATTTTAGAAGTATAGAGATTATTAAAAGTTAAGAGGGTTTTAAGGAGGCCAACAAAAAGCCAATTTCACATTGTCCCATTGACCTAGAAATGTGAAGGCCCAGAATGTTTCACTGTTTTTTGTTTTTGTTTTTTTTTAGTTTTATCTTTTCTCTTTTGTTGCAGTGATTCTGGAGAAAGGCTTTCTTTCAGCTTTTGCTGGTCTTACCATTTGTTGCCCTGAGGGTAGAGATCTCTTTGTGTCTTAGTTGTTTAGTCTTGTGTTCTGCTGGCCCAGAACTGGCCAGTGCACTTGCCTTTCTTCTTTCTCCCATGCTGTGTGGAAATTGAGAGGACTGGCCAAACTGTTCCTCATGAGGCTACTTGCCATTTCCCTCAAGGCACAGGCAGGTCTGGTTTATCTCTCCACTTGGCAGTGTAAATCTGTGGGGTGTGTGTGTGTGTGTGGATTCCTGGGGGCATTTGCTGCCGTATCTATAGAGAGCTAAGCATTTCTTCTTGTTCCTCTTTGGCCCCAGATCCAAGTGGATCTTTGCCTTTCTTCTGCTTAGGGTATGGCTGGGACCACATTGTTCCAGGCTTCTTATAGCTACCCCAACTTTGAAACATGCTCTGCTTGATACACTGTCTTTTGAAGGTTGGTTGGGGAGCAAATAGAGTGTTTTATAATCAGAATGAATTACAGGACACAATGTAAAATCTCCTTTTTAGACTATCTTTAAGAAAAGGAGTATAAGTTCTTATTAGTCTGAAATAGTTTAATTGAAGGTAGAAATTGATTAACTCAGCTCTGACTCTAGGATTTAATAATATAGCAATGATAAAATAACGAAAAGCTTTGAAAATTGCTTTATAACTTGTCTATTACATAGGTGAGCTAATTATCATCTTGGTCAACTGTGTCAAGACTAGGAAAACATTGAATATTTCAAAGAAAAATAATCATTGTCTACATTTAATAAAAATGCCTTTCAGAAGGATGTTAAAGAAAGAGTGGGTTTCTTTTAAAATGCAAGTAAGCCAGTGATTTTCCTCATTGTTTTATACTAGATTTTGATTTATACATAAAGAATATTTGTGTAAGCAAATGTATAATGTCAACTTATATAACCTCAATTTTCCCCATGAAAACTTATCTATTCTTGATATCTATACACACTATACACATATGCACAGAGACTAATCCTTAGAAATGATTGTCCCATTAATGTTTCTTTTTCTGTCTCTCTTTTTAACAGGGCCTAATTGTTCAGATTTGAAGCAGCCTATGTATTTAGGATTTGAAAAAGATGTCTTTAAAACCATAGCAGATTACTATGGTCACCTGAAAGAGCCTCTGCTTACATTTCATCTTTTTGATGCCTTTGTCAGTGTATTAGGTAAGTTGGAATATAATGAACATGTGCCTGTGTTTTACTTATTTTATTTTTAAAGATTGTATTTATTTATTCATGAGAGACACACAGAGAGGCAGAGACATAGGTAGAGGGAGAAACAGGCTCCCTGTGGGGAGCCTGATGTAGGACTTGATCCCAGGACCGGGATCATGACCTGAGCTGAAGGGAGACACTCAACCACTGAACCCCCAGGTGCCCGAGCATGTGTCTGTATTACTGACTTTTTTCCATTTCACTTTCTACTGTCTTGACTTCCATAGCATTTTTATTTTTGTTTTTAAGATTTTATTTATTTATTTGAAAGAGAGAGAGAGAGACAGAGAATGCAAGAGAAAGAGCAAGCATGAGCAGGGAGAGGGGCAGAGGGGAGAAGCAGGGTCTCTGGTGCAGGGCTTGATCCCAAGACCCCAGGATCATGACCAGAGCTGAAGGCAGATGTTTAACCGACTGAATTACCCAGGTGCCCCTCCATAGCATTTTTGAAATAAAAACTGAAGTACTTGGCCGGTTGCAGTCCTCTTCTATGAAGGAGGAAAAGAAAATGGTTAAGCTCTGTTAAGAAACTCAAAATGAGGGCAAATAGTTTTTACTTCTTAAGAAAGAGTAATATACTATGTGTCATTTTTGTACAAAAAAGTACAACTTCTGTGGTAGAGAAGAATGTGAATTTGACATTTAGTGTTCAGAGTTAATCTACTATTCTGGATTTGCCTTTATGAACAGTCAAGTATGGGAGATGTATTTTCACTTAGAAATCTAATTTCTTTTCATAGAATGAATAGGTTTTTGTAGGACTATTTGTTAGTTGTGACATGAAAATAAATATGGTAACTTTATCATTCTCTGAAACTTGTTCCTATTCTTCACATAGATCTATGTACTTCAGAATTTACGGTGTCAAAAAAGCAGGGCTGAAAGGAAAAACAATCTACATTATTGCTCTAGGTCTTTTTGATATTGTTCCTTTCTTCTTGGATATCAGATTTTCCTGTGGCTATTGTGATTGTTCAATAAATATTATTGTTTTATTGTTACAAAGTTTGCTTTAATGACCAAATCATTGTGTGGCTATCATGCTCTGTTATGTGAATTTGTGGGAACTCACATACTCTTATTGCTGAGTATTGTGGGGTTTAGCTATCTTTCCCGTCTCTTCTCTTTTCCTTTCTCCTCTTTCCATCTTACTTTCTTCTTGGAAAGTATGGGTGCCACCATAGTGACATCCTCATAAAATAAAGTATCAGCAATATTTGAGTAACTTACCTGATAGTACTTTAAATTTTAATATTCTGTAGACTTTTTGATAATAAGAAACAAAATATAACAACTGTAAATCATGTGCATAAGAATGAGTGTGTTTTTAAAGAGATTAATATTGGGAACAGATGAAAGGATTAGGCCTGCTAGTGGGGTTTGAGACCACTGGGTTGGTCTTGGTATTTTGTGTTCAACCGAAGAGGATTGAGGGCTTCTCTCTTTTTGAATATCACACCTAATGATGGATACTTTCTGCTGTTTAATATGCATATGGACTCATTGAGCCCATTCTCACTTTAGCTATTTACTGCCATTGTACCACTGGTAAAATAAGAATTCTAAAGACTGGATTAAAAATTACTTCTTAGGTTTTCTTCTCATTTTCCATTTTCATAACATTCTGTTGTAAAAGTGATCTGGGTTGGAAACACAATACTTGGAACTTTTTTTTTTTTTTTTAGAAAACAAATTCCAATTTGAATCAGCTATGTTTATGGCATCACTGGTCTCTTCTACCACAGTTGTTTGTTTTGATCTCAGCTAGGAATTAAAGCTGATTATTTCCAAGTTGATGTCAAATCAGTCACCCTCTAAAATATTGCTTGTACAGGGTTTAGGATGGAGAAGGATGGACAAAATGGAGAATTTATGGCAGTTAGATATTTGCAAGAAGAGACTAATGTGTAAGGATAGTCAAAATTTATTAACCTTCCCTGTTCCAGTCCTTTTCAAGTGACCATGTTTGAGACACTCTGTATCGGAAACCATATATTTTAGATCCTATGTAGTAAAAGAAGAAATAGAAAGTCTTCAAGATTATCATAATTTGATCATTATATGATTAACGAAGATGATCTAGTAAAGCAATCCTGTTAATGGCTGTGGGAAAAGGTAATATGTATAGATATGTACAAACCAGATACATAAGTTGAATCTCAACGGAGTTGATTCAATTCTTCAAACCTTTTGACTTACTTGGATTGCAGTAGGGTGACATTAGATAGGTAAGTAATAAAGTAGATAATCAGCGTACTTTGTATAGAAGCTAAACATTCTATAACATTTTCATTTTCAGTGGAAATGATTTGCAGTTTAAGTAATGAATTTTTTGAGGTTTATTCCTTTGCTTCTAAGAATGAAATAAGCTAGCTTGATGCAAAACCTGTGACCTTGAGAGCCTTTAGTCATTGTTACTTGAAGCAAAATATCTAAGTGTTCTTATGGAAAAAAAGAAAAAGATATTTTTGGAGATGTAAGACTTGTTCTTTACTTACAATAGAAAAAATGAATTTTTAAAAGATTTTATTTATTCATAATAGACACAGAGAGAAAGACAGAGAGAGAGAGAGAGAGAGGCAGACACACAGGCAGAGGGAGAAGCAGGCTCCATGCTGGGAGCCCAACGTGGGACTTGATCCCGGGACTCCAGGATCACACCCTGGGCCAAAGGCAGGCGCTAAACTGCTGACCCACCTAGGGATCCCCAGAAAAAATGATCTAATTTGGGTCAGCAGTCTGACCTAACAACATGATTATGTATAGTAATTAATTTTCATTTCCAAAATGGCAGTTTCTTTTTAAGATTATAATTTGTCTGATTCTTAAATGGGGTGAATGAGATAATCTAGCATCTTTCACTCACACTCCACATGTACCCTAGAACCCATTGAGCTGTGTAGCTTGCCATAATTTGTCATGTCGAGAAAAAGAGGGACACGTATGAAGCCCAAAAGGGCAGGGGATGGTGTTTGGATAGTTGGGTGACTTGTGGGTTTTATCATATTATAATTTGAGTTTCCACACTGGTGATCTATGGGGTAAATCTAAGAGATGTATCTGGTTTAACCTCTTTTAGAGAGCTATTTTTAGAAAGAAAATTTAATTAATTGCCAAACTTGAAGAAACAGGAAATTCACTAAGAATTTGTGAATCTGTGAAGAGAAAAATTTGAGTATCTAGCAGTTCTGGGCTTGAATTTCCATGAGTGTAAACTGCTGCATTTGTGTAGCTAGTGCCACCACTAGAAGGAGCAAGTGTTCCAGGAACATGAACTCCAATTTACAAACTCTCCAGTGTTTCCCACTGCTTCTGGGACTCCCAAGCCAAGTTCACGTGACTCCCTTTGCTCATTTATTCCTTTTGCCTGCTCCTGCAGGTTTATTTGCTAGGCGGCCAGAAACCTGAGTAGCTCTTTGCTGCTCCTTGCCTCTTAAATGCAAAGTTTAGAAAATGCCATTGAAATTCACTAGGTTGATTGCACATTGGATTACCTAACCAAACAGTTGAGATCTTCTTCTGTGTTTTAACCTAGAAACAATTAGAAGGGTAGACTTTCCATTCTTTGGTTCTTTTGTCTAAGACTTCTCAGAGATCTTCTGGAAATGTGTACCATCATTGCCTTACTACCCTCTTGCTCTTACGTTTTTGAGTTATCTCAGGGTCCTTCTCCCATGGTAATTCTTAAGGGAAAACAATTCTTTTTTTCAGAGACTGCCTAGTGGGTGTGCTTAACCAGACAGAGGGCCCTTGCCCATGTTAGTACAAAGTTCTTGCTGGTGGTGCTCTCTGCTCTCAGAACCCAGGGGTTATGTCTGGAGCTTCTGAAGATGTAGATGAGCCAAGGTAAGGATATTAAATCACCTCCAGATAAAATGATTACCATTATATCAAGAATGATAGGAATAAAGTGGAATTAGGGAAATGCCTAGATATTCCTTGGCTATAACAAAATACCTAAGCTATTTATAAACATACCAGTAATCACTAGGATAACCGAAAAAACTTTTTGGAAAAAAATCAAGACTTTTCTCATACCATTCATCAAGATAAATTCCAACTGAGAGAATTAAATGTAAAAAATGCAAATCTAAAATACAGTTGATATTTATCTGATGTTGGGTGGGTGAAGGACTTTCTCAGCATAAAAGCAAAAGAAGTCATAAAAATGCTGCAGTGGTTTGAGACTCTTCCCGTAGGAAAGGGCATCATCTTATACGCGGGTGAATCTGTGCCTACTTTTAAACAATTCACAAAGGCGACTTGTTTGCCTTTCCTTCAAAGCCTCTGGAGAAATAATCCCTCTTGCTATGTCTTTCTTTGGACAAGGAGTCCTTGCCAACTGCTCTGTAGTCGGAATTCTTTTGCATTAATATAAACTTTTTCCTTTTTATATCTCTTCTCTGTGAAAATGAAATGGATTTTTTTTTTTATTATTCCTTTGGTTGTTCAAAAACTACAGTGAACCTTCTTGAGTCTCTCATTGTCTGGCTGAAAAGACATGGTCTCACTGGCCTTTCAGGGAAATCTGGACCCTCTCAAGAGTCTGCATATTTCACTTCTTTTTTGAAGCTCCCACAAGGGATAGCTTATTGATGACATTGCATATGTTAGTAGAAACATCAGTTCTACTTTGCAAAAATAAAAATTGTGTTTGTGATGATTTGAGAGTGGAAATCTAATGTAACCATTGGAGAATGGGAAGGACAGTGACAAAGGTAGGGGACCCACAAAGCACTGACAACTTTTAACCTGTCGTGTGGTCCTCAGGCTGAGGTGTCACCTAATAACCTATAATATAGAACATTATTTTAATTGTGTTTATTTTTATCATAAGGACAGTCAGGTTTCTTTGAGTATTCAATTGTTTATTCAGTTATCCTTCATCAATCCAGCTAAATAATGAACTGTTTCCTGATGGAAAAAAGTTTCACAGGTGAATTGTGTAAGTTATTTTGTGAATTGTCTATTGTGTTTTCATTATTTTATTCTTATTTCACCAATGGAAATATCACCCAACTCCGGTAACTTAGTTTGTTGACCTCAGTCTTTCCACTTCGGTGAGTCACTCTGCCTTTCTAGGTACTGGTCTTTTTCATTGATAAATGGTAATAATATCTGTCATGCTTCTAGATATGAAAACATGAAACTTAAAGCAATGAATTACACTAATTTTTCTACTAAAACCTGTTGTTTCAAAAAATATTTAAAAATAGAACAGTGTATAAATTAAGAGAGAGTAATCATTTTGCTATCTGGCTATGTCTTCTCTCAAATGATAGCAAGGTTTTTTTTATATGAAACTACTGTGATAGATCTTCATAATCTATAATTGGGATAACCATTAGTAGATCATTCTGAAATGCAAGAAGCAAGTTCTCTCTGTGGCTACAGAATGTCCTTGTCCTTTCTCTAAAAGGAAGACTTGGTTATTTTTATGGTGATGTCTGAGATAACTGAAATGATGAAAGATGAAAAGTCATTCTTTTAGCTTTGTTAAGCAAAATGAAATTAATCCAAAGAATAAAATAGTTACCACATTGAAACTTTGTGGTTATAAAGTGAAGAGAGATTGCTAATGTCCTTCAAAGGTTTTAAAACCTAATACACCCCCCTACCCCTCCACCCCCACAAATCTAAAAAAAATCTTTATAATCAGTAATAGTTTATGATCTTGAAGAATCCAAAGGTACTTTTGAAGATGTATCTGAGTTCAACTGTATACTGTCATGTGTAATTTAAAGCTTAGTTCTCTTGCAGTCATTTTTCCAGAGTTTGGTAATGTGCTTTTGTCAGAAAGCTTTTATTGAAAGAGAAAAAAAAAGATTAGGTAATGGTCAGCAATGAGAAAGAAGTTAGGAAACAGAAGTCAGATTAAACTATTTTTGAGAATCTAAGTATTCCTACATATGTTCAAACTGAGGAAAGCATTATGTAGCACTCCAAGATTCAAAAGCAGATCTAGAAGTGAATCCTGCTTTGACATTTGAACAGACTGAAAAATAACATCCTTGGGACTAGATGCCAAGAAGGACTGAAGTATTACAGGCACATCAAACCTCAGCCTTTTCGCCATACATCTTCCCTTTAATCATATTCATACCACTTCATGGATCACCTAGGTGCTTTTACTCTTTACTTTCATCCTGGATCTGTCTCCTGTGCTCAGACCAGAATATCTGTCTGATTCTGGCTGTATATTCCTGGATATTTGTTATGTAAGAGCCTTGGTTCAAACTGAGTAGTCTGTAAGCCAATGTTTCAGAAACTGGGTGTTGGATATGAATTCTATGTAGTAGGACAGCATTAAACAAAGAAAAAGAATAGTGTACAAATACCACAGTCCGTTGTCTATAGTAAGAGTAGGTATTTTTATACACTTTTTTTTGTTTTACTTACTTATATTTGTACATATAACATATGTTTTTTAATTTCAGTTGTAGTAAAACATTTTTGAAAAACCCCCATTCTAAATTTCATCTATACCTAATTATATAGTAAGATGATTGTGAGGATTTAATGAATGAGAAGACCTCTCGGAAAGTGTAATATTGCTCAAATATTACTAGTAATAGTAGTTAGATGCTTATAGTACACACGGTTTGTCCTTTATACTTAGATTTAAAAACGCTTTTTACCTATGATCATATTTTTTAAAGTTACATTCAGTTTTTTATTCCTTTTGTGGTGGAATTAGCATTTTAAAGTGGCTTGAAGTTTCTTCAGGGATACACTACATTGTATTTGTACTTCATGAGAGAGAAACGAGGAGTGGTTTTCTCCTGGCTTTCATTTTGAACTCTCAAGGAAATGGTTTTGTGGGCACTCTTTGATATTAAAGAGCTAGTTTCAGATTTCACTATGTTGAGAAATTCTCTATTCTTTTTACTATCTAATCCTTGTCCCCAGTTAAAGAATGCAGAGTGATATTTTATTCAACTATGTGCATGTTAAATATTTGTGCATATTCTTTGAGCCAGCATTTCTTCTTACAGGGATTTATCCTTAGGAAATAATTGACACATGGACAAAGTAGGTAATACAGCATGGTATTTAGGTATGTATGCCCCTAGCTGTGTGGGCTCACTTTGTACCCTTCCACTAAGTAGCTGTGTGATGTGGGCAAGTGCCCTCCTCTCTGTAAGCCTCACTTTCTTTTTCTGTAAATGAGAATAATGATAGTTGTCTACCTTGCAGAGCTGTTGTCAGGATTAAATGAGACAATATTTGATGTTTAGAACACTGTACGTAATAAAATGCTTAATAAATGTTAACTATTTTCATCATAAAATTAGTTTTATTATAATAAATAATAAATAGCTGCTATTATAATATAAATGTAAATGTAATAGCTGCTATTATTCTAATTTTTAAATTAGTTCTAATTTTTAATGATGGAAAATTAAACTCCAGAATCATTATCAAACTTTTAAAATTCTTTTCTGTAGTGGAAGATCTCGTACTCAAGTTCCAAAGTGTTTTGTGAAATTCACATGCTTTTACATGTGGTAGAACTATTTGCTGCCATCAAGATTAATGGCATGGAAGTGCAGCAAATCACTGCATTCTACAAAGATTTTATTTGGTTTTTAATCTATTCTTCTATTTTTATTTAGCACACATATAATGTGATAAACTAGGGCACAGTTAAATGTCTTTGTGACCAAATTATTTCCCTTGTCTATGGTATCTATGTTTATAATAATAAAAGAATTCTAGGATTATGGCTTTTTATGCTATTGCCTCTTTAAACATTCAAAAATATTTTAAAAGAATAATTCATAAAGTATTCCCCTGCCAGTTTCCTAATATTCTATCAATTAATATTTTTGTGATTACAAGTTTTCTTGAAAAGATTAGTGATTTTCTTTTTCCTATGAAACATGAAGATCCAACTGTAAAAGTAATGCGGTCAGTCTAGGTCACCATGGTTTAGTTCATGCTAATCTCAGCAGATGTGCATATTTCCTGTCTACAATAAGTAGATTATGAACTTCTGGTATTGTTGAATTTTGGAAAAATTTCCATGAGATAATTTAAAGCAATGTCAGATTTTTGAAGTGCAAACTCAAAAAACTCTGGGATCACTTTTTTGCTTCAAGTGCATCAACTTGAGAATATAGGGAATTTTTCTTTCCTAATCCCCTGGAAAACTATTTCTGCAATAAGTCTTGTTTCTGCGTAACTGACTGGATTGCTGGTTTTTTTTTTTTTTTTAAGATTTTTTATCTTAGAGAAAGACGGAGAGGGAGAGGGAGAGAGAGAGAGAGAGAAGGGAAAGAGAATCCCAAGCAAATTCTGCAATGAGCGAGGAACTGGACATGAGGCTGGTTGGTCATGGATCTCATGACCCTGAGATTAGGACCTGAGCGGACACCAAGAGTCAAATGCTTAATTGACTGTGCCACTAGGCACTCCTGACTGGGTTGTTTTTAAGATTGTCAGCTCTGTGGTTACTTTCCCACAGTTGATAAAAATCTATCAAAAACATCTTAATGTAATTTGCAAGCAAAGAACTTGTTTTTCAAAGGCTGCAGGAACAGGAAAGAAGTAGCACTTCTTATTTGTAGAAGCACAAACACCTAAAGCTAGTCATACTGCAAGTAAATCCAACATAGTATTCAAAAGGTCTATAAAAATGAAGGGAAGGGAGAAGAAATGTGTGGGAAATATCAGGAAGGGAGACAGAACATAAAGACTCCTAACTCTGGGAAACGAACTAGGGGTGGTGGAAGGGGAGGAGGGCGAGGGGTGGGGGGAAATGGGTGACGGGCACTGAGGGGGACACTTGACGGGATGAGCACTGGGTGTTTTTCTGTATGTTGGTAAATTGAACACCAATAAAAATTAATTTATTTTAAAAAAAAAGGTCTATAAAAATGAACACATGATACATGTTTACTTCCATTTCTCCAATAGCCAAATGTTAGATCTGCCTGAGAATTGCCCTGCAGCGGTTCACTGGTCCGATTTAAGAGTTCAAAGTCTTTTTTGGCCCAGTGATGTCCATATGCTAGGTAAATTCATTTCAAAAAAACGGAAATTAGGGCAAAGACTTTATAGCAAAGCCCAAGGATATGCTCCTAGAAGTTGCTGTCCTTCCATGGCTAACGCAGAAATAAAAATTTTGGAAGCAGAGAAACTACACCATCCAATAGCCCCAGCAGTGAGAACAATTGCTACCATTCCTCGCAAAGAAAATATCACTGCAAAGCTGGAAAGCAGGATCATGGGAAGAAGACAATATCCAAGGACACTTGCCACACAACCAAATGAAACACCTGTCACATACATTAAGTTTGGTAAACAAAACATTCCTGGACATTCAGTTGCACTGATCCCATGTGCATAGCCAAACTGGTAACAATGTGGCTCCAAAGGCAAGACAAACAACCATTGGTCCTGCTTCATCAGTCTCATTCCTGATGCTGCCGTCTGGTACTTTTAATGGATGTTAGTTACACTGTTCTTTTCTTTTCTTTTTTTTTTTTTTTTTTGGCCAGATGTGGTCAAAATTGATACCTAATTTTTCTTTTTTCTTTTTTTAATTTTTCTAATAAAGGTGGCTCATCCTCAGAGTTGCTTCCATAGAATGGCTGATGTGTCGGAGTGTATGCCTGAGTTGGCTGGAAAATCAGCCCGGCATATGGCTGTTGTGGCTGTATCATGTCTGAAGGGACAAATCAGCCTTGCTGCGGGTGATCGTAGCCAGCATCCTGTTTGCTATAAGGTCCTCCACTTCCTCCGTAATCAGAGGACTGCTGTGAGTGGTCACCAATGCTGTAGCTTGTCTGGTAGAAATCCATGTTTAAGTTATCAAAGCCCGACACTGCAATCAAACGCGGTAGCGGTGTCAGCAGCTCCAGCAGCTCCCCAAAGCCCCCAAACACGGCTGAGAGCTCTAAATTGGCCTTGTTGCTTCGTATTACAAGGCCAAGACACTGCTGGAGCTTTTTCATTTTTTGCATTCTGATGTATGTGAAGAGTAATCTTGTTGCTCTTTATTGGTCATGTGGGTTTCTTCTTGGGGGAAATATTTTTTTCTGTCCCTTTTCCATTTTTTTCTATTGGTTTTTCTTTTTTTTGTCATTCTAAAAATATATTTCAGATACTAATTCTTTGTACCTTGTGTCTCGCAAATATCCTTTCTATGGTTTCTTTTTTGGTTTTAATCAAAAGGTAAAAATTTTATATTTTATTTTGGTCAAATTAATTTACTTGTGTGTTTTTAAGAAATCTTTCTGTCACAAAGAGATTCTTTAATTCTAAGATTTTTAATTTTTCCTCTTTTCATGTTTAGGTCTCTAATTTCTCTTGATTCATTTATTTTATTTATTTATTTTTTGTTTGTTTTTTTGTTTTGTTTTTTTTTGTTTTTTTTTGATTCATTTATTTTAAAACTGACTTTATTTTAAAATATAATTAACATACATAACATAAAATTAATATGCACCCACTTTTTTGGAGAGATAGAAAGCATATGAACGAGCTGGGAGGGTGGGGACTTGGGGGAAGGACAGAGGGACGGAGGGAGAATGAGAGAGAGAATCCCAAGCAGGTTCCACATTCAGCACAGAGCCCAACACAGAACTTTATCTCATGACCTTGAGATCATGACCTGAGCCGAAACCAAGACTCAGATGCTTAACCAACTGAAGCAGCCCTGATATGTATCCATTTTAAGTACAGTTGGGTGAATTTTGATGAATGTATACTAGTGTAATTAACATTACGATTAAGTGAACAGACCATTTCTGTTACTCCTGAAGATTTTCTCTCTCTCTCTCTCTCTCTTTTTCTCTCTCTTTTTAACTACTGAAGGTTCTCTTGTACTTAGTCAATACCCAGCCTCATCACTGGCACCAGACAACCAGAAATGGAAACGTTCTATCCTATAAATTAGGTTTTTTTAAGAATTTCATACAAGTGGAATTATATAGTATGTAGTTTCTATCTGGCTTCTTTCGCTCAATATAATACTTTTGAGATTTCATTCATGTTGCCGGTACCAGTAGTTGTTACATTGTTTTGCTGAGTAGTCTATTGCATGGATAAACCATTGTACTGTATTACCCATTCACTTGTTGAGGAACATGTGGATTGTGTCAAGTCTTGGGCTACTCTGAATAAAGCTGTATGAGCGTATTTCTTAACTTCTTTTGTGTAAATAGCTAGGAGTGCAATTGCTGAGACATGAGATAAATGTATGTTGACTCTCATTATGAAACTGACAAACTATTTTCCAAAATGGTTGTGTCATTTTACATTTCCATCAGTGATGCATGAGAGTTTCAGTAGCTCTACAACCTTGTTAACATTTGACACTGTTAATCTTTTGTTTTAGCTCACATAGTGATTGTGTGGGGGTGTATCTTTGTGGTTTTTAGCTGTATTTTTCTGATGACTAGTGATGTTGAGCATGTTTTCAGTTGCTTAATGGCTATTATGTATCTTTTTTGTGAAGGGTCTTTTGAAATATTCTGTTTTTTTATTGGCTTTTTTATTCTCTTACTACTGAGTTGTAGGAGTTATTTGGATATTCTGCTAGATTATGTATTATAAATATTTTCTCCCAGATTGTGGTTTTCTTTTTCCTTTTCTTAGCAGTGTCTGAGAAAGCAGAAGCTTTTTGTTTTGATGAAGTCCATTTTATCATTTTCTTTTATGGTTCATGCCTTTTGTCTTAAGAAATCTTTGCTTATGTTTAAATATTATATTGCTTCACATACAATGCTATCACCTTACCATAATACCCTTTTCTTTTCTCTTGCCCATTGTGATATCGCTGTCATACATTTTTTAAAAAAGATTTTATTCACTTATTAGAATGAGAGCATGAGTGGGGTGAGGGGCAGAGGGAGAAACACACTCCTCACTGGGCAGGAACTCAATGTGGGGCTCCCTTCTGGGACCCGGTTCATGACCTGAGCTGAAGGCAGACACCCAACCAAGCCACCCAGGTGCCCTTCGTATATTGTTGTCCAACATATTTTTTATAGCATCTGTTATAAGTCCTACTGTATGTTATTTTTCCTTTAGACAGGTAATTTTCTTTTAAAGAAATTAAGGAATAAAAAGTTTTATTTATTCACATATTCATCTTTCTGGTAATCTTCATTTCTTTATGCAGATCCAGGTTTCCATCTGGTATCATTTTCCTTCTGCTTTGACATTTTTTGTCACATAAGTCTCTTGGCAGCAGATTCTCTCAGCTTTTTTTTGGGGGGGTGTTCTAAAAAGTCTTTTGTTCAGACCTAATTCTGAAAAGTATTTTCATTGGATATAACAGAATTCTAAGTTAACAGTTTCCTTCTTTCAGCACTTTGAAGATGTCTTCTGATGAGGAGTCTATGGTCATTATTTATTTTTGTGTTTATTGCCCTTTGATTCACTGAGTTTCTTTACTCTGTTGATTTTATAGATTTCACCAATTTGGAAATTTTTAGCCATTATTTCTTCAAATATATTTTCTGTGACTCCTTCCATTTTTCTAATGACACATATTTTAGGTCACTTCATATTTCCCACATGTTGCTATAGCTCTCTTCATTTCTTTCCCCTACTTTTTCATCTTCTTTGCTTCTGTTTTGGCTAGTTTATTTTACTGTGCATTTATGCTTTCTTTCTTTTTTTTTTTAAAGTGTTAATCTGGGATCCCTGGGTGGCGCAGCGGTTTGGCGCCTGCCTTTGGCCCAGGGCGCGATCCTGGAGACCCGTGATCGAATCCCACATCGGGCTCCCGGTGCATGGAGCCTGCTTCTCCCTCTGCCTGTGTCTCTGCCTCTCTCTCTGTGACTATCATAGGTAAATAAAAAAAAAAAAATTAAAAAAAAAAGTGTTAATATGCTCTGGTTTTCATCTAGTGAGTGTTTCTTTTGAGGATTAACATTTTTCATCTCTAGAAGTTCTGTTTGGTTCTCTTTAATATCTTCCATTTCTCTCCATACTGTATTTATATATGTTTTAAAATATGAGAACATAGAATACCTTTTGTAACATACTTTTCTCTAAATCCTTCATCTTTGTCATTTCTGGGGCTATTTTTATGATTTTCTGCTGATTTTTTTCTCCTGATATGGATCATATTTTTCTGCTTCTTGGCGTGTCTATTAATTTTGATTGAAAAAAATTTTTTTATTGTTGAGTGTCTGAATGTTGTTGTTTTTCTTTGAAGAGGGTGAGCTTTGTTCTGTTAGGCAGTTAATTTAATTGAATTTCAACTTGATTCATTTGTGTCTTATTTTTAAAGCTAATTTTAGGTCCTGACTAGATTATCCTTTACTGAAGGGAAGTTTGGTCCCACTATGGAAGCATAACCCTGCTGGGCTTTCTACAGAATGCCTTCTGTGTTCAGCAGGATTCTCTACTACGTGAGCTCTGGGAACTATTAACCTCAAAGCTCACTGGTTGTTTTTTGTATGACCTCATAGAGTTTTGCCTTAATCATATATGTGCATTTTGGTATTCATCAAAGTCTCAGGGGATATCTGTACAGATTTATGGAATCCTTTTTCTGTTTAGCTCCGTGCAGTTGGGACTCTGCTTTACAATTAGTCCAGCTGACCCAGCCTCCAAGAACTCTAGTCTGTCTCTTCCCTGTCCTTGAGGTCTCCATCTCTGATCCATGTTTTGGAATGTACCACTAAACTTAACATGGGGAGCTTGTTTCTTTTGTTTCCTTTTCTCAGGGATTATGGTCCTATCTTATTGCCCCATGTATAGAAATAGTTATTGTATAAAATTCGTCCAGTTTTCTAGTCGTTTGTGGAGGGCGGGTTAGTCTAGTCCTTGCTATTCCATCTTTGTTGGAGTCAGAATTTCCTCTATTTTTAATAAGGTAATAAACTGTCATTTAATTTTTTCCTGACATACAGTTATCAGATTATCCCAAATACCACATTTGGACAGGTCATTCTTTCCTCACTGATTGGTGATGACATTTCTGTGATATATTAGCTTCTGATGCATACTTAGGTGCCTTTCTAGACTTTCACCTTTATCCTGTTGGTCTTTTATATATTTTTATGGTAGCATCGAACTGTTTAATTACTACAGCTTTGTAAGAAATCTTGATTTTATGTCAGGTGAGTCCCTATTTTTAATTCCTGCCATTTATAGACATCGGATAACACCTTTTATCTTTTTCCCAATGAACTTTTTATCTATTTGAATTATTTGATTGAAGTAAGAAATGAAAGCAGGTTAGCCGTTGTAGTTCATTCTTGAAATCTTGTGTTCATCTACACAGTTGCTCTATCAGTGATATCTATATCAGATGAAATGCTCTTAAAATATAAGTTTTGCCTAAGGTATGCCTTTCACCTAGGTTTTAAGATAGTAACATTGTATATTAATAAGCAATTCTCACAAAGGCTTCTATAATCTTTAGGTAAATAAGGGACCAAATATCAAATGGCTGTCAAATGTTGTGATGGTTCTCTCATTGATGGCAACAAAGGCATCCACATTTTCTCTGCTAAAAAGTCAAGAAATATCTAATAAGAGTTGTTATAGGACCCTCTAACATTATCAGACATTGTTCTTTGTACCTAATAATAATGTGGACATGAGATTTTTTTTCCAATGACCCAAAGAGTCATAATTGTGAGAGTCTTTCTGAATTATGTATGCAACTTGTATATGTGGATGATGATGTTTACATATATTTATATTTTTTTCCATCCTCTGTAATGGAAACTTATATTTCAGTAAGTATACAGTACAGTTATGCAACCATTGAGGCAGTTAGGCTTGAGGAGGGTGTTCTTAGAGGATTTGTTACTTAGTAATACACCCATGTTGGGGCATTGTGGGATTTTACTTATTCTCTCATTATAGAGACCTAGAGCCAAATTTATGTCTGTGTACTACTGTACAATACATTTCTTAACTGGCTTTTAAAATCTGCAAGAGTTGCTGCTGATTCATACCATATTTTCCACCCTGGTATTAGTTTTTAATGCTTTAATTCAGTAGTAGTAATGGTAGGAGCAGCAGCCATCATCAGTGCTTTTAAAACTTTTACCTCACCTAGTCTTCCCCTTACAGCCCATGTGCCCCCATCACAGTGCAATGATTTAGTTTTTTTTGCTGCTGGGTTAATGGGGATTCATGGAGGTTAAATGACTTGTCCAAGCATATACAATCAGTGGGAACTGGGACTTTAGCCAGATATTCTAGCTCCATTCCTAGCAAGGGATGGGTTATTGTCATTCCTTCATTCATAAATTCATTCATTCATTCATACATTCACCAAAGAAAATACTTATAAAACTCCTATGATCTACCAAGAGGTCTTCTAGCTTTGGAGGTATATCAATAAACAAAACTGACAAGAATCCCTGCCCAACTGGAGCTTATATTTCAGGAAGGCAGAGGGGAAACCATGATAGATCACAAAAAAGTAAATTCCATAGTATATTAGGAGGTGATGAAGTATAATTAGAAAAAATAGAGCAGGTGGGGGAATTAGGAGTACTAATTTTTATACATTTTGGGAGGCAAAAACAAATTTTTCTATTTTTATCTGATAAATTATATCAAAATGACAGATTTTGTTCTAAACCTTTCAACGTATGTTGCTTGGAACAATGTTCTACTTCTTGCCTCCCTCCCCACTATCCCAAGAAACAGTGCTGTAAAGGATGGCTAAATTGAATGATCAACCTACAAAATACACTTAATTCATTATCTATTTTAGCTGTAGTTCAAATCTAATGGTATCAGGAGTGCCTGGGTGGCTCAGTGGTTGAACATCTGCCTTTGGGTCAGGGTCCTAGGATTGAGTCCGCATCAGGCTCCTGGCAGGGAACCTGCTTCTGCCTCTGCCTATGTCTCTGCCTCTGTCTTTCATGAATAAATAGATAAAATCTTAAAAAACAAAACAAAACAAAAACCTAATGGTATTGTAGGCCTACCCAGTCGCTACAGTGGATTTTTTTTTTCTTGCTTTGGTAAAATATATTCCAGGCTTGGAGTGGGTGGGGAGTGGTTGCCAGGAGGTGTCAGGATCCTCATCTTTTCAAGTGACTTTTCCAGCTTGGATGTAAGCAACTCCCTCCTTTGATACTGTACAGTATTGTGCAGCAAGGGCTTCCCTCATTCAAGTTATTGACGGTAGCTCCTTCACTGCCAGAGGCTAGGGCATTGTTTTGGGAGATGAGGGATTTTAGGGAGGAAGGGATCGGTAGCATGGCTTCTCTTCTTACAGGAGGTGGGAAATTGATAATGGGAATGAACTGCAGGGGGAATTTCAGCTGGCATCAGTGACAGAAGGGAGGAAAGAGGAGTCCCTGGTTTAACAGGTGGGCCAGTGAGTTACTGGGATGTTTGTGAGTCAGGGGTGGCCTTTCATCTCCTTGGGTATATGTAGGTTTGTGTCGGTAAATTCTGGAGATGGATTTACCTACGCCTTCTCACTTGATTTCCATAAAACCTGAAATAGTTTTGGATTATAGGCAAAGCTTACTAAATATTTGTTGGATAAATGAATGAAAATATGGTCGTCAACTTTTTTTCTCTCTACAAATTTGGTTATGTAGAACTGAAAGAAGGTCTAGTGATGATAAACAGCATTAGTATTATCAGTGAACATTTAGGTTTTAACTGGGTTGGGGTTTTTTGTGGTTGGTTTTTGTTTTTTTAGCTTGCACCTTTTTTTTTTTTTAATTAGTTTCTTAGGTAGAAGTTAGTGATTCATCTGTTGCATACAACACCCAAGTGTTCATGACATCATGTGCCCTCCTTAATGCTCATCACCCCGTTATCCCATCCCCCCACTCATCTCCACTCCAGCAACCCTCAGTTTGTTTCCTAGAGTTCAGCATCTCTTAAGGTTGGCCTTCTTCTCAATTTTCATCTTATCTTATTTGTTCTTCCCTTCCACTGTGTTCATCTGTTTTGTTTCTTAAATTCCACATATGAGTGACATCATATGGTATTGGTCTTTCTCTGACTTATTTCGCTTAGCATAATACTCCATCTATGTCATTGCAATGACAAGATTTCATTCTTTTTGACGGCTAAGAAATATTCCATTGTATACATATATTCTACATCTTCTTTATCCGTTCATCTCTTGATGGATGGGCTCTTTCCATGTTTTGGCTATTGTGGAAACATAAACATTGGGGTGCATGTGTCCCTTTGATTCACTATGTTTGTATCCTTTTGGATAAATACGCTAGTTGAACTGGGTGTATTAAGGCTCCCCTCCTGCCTCTTTTTCCCTCCTATGCACACCCACTTCTTCAGGATCAAATCCAACCTCCTTAGTCTGGCATTAGAGGCCTACCAAGGTCTCATTTCTGTTGACCTTTCTAGCTATACTTCTCTGCCAAGCCTTTGCCTTTACAGCCTGTGCTGCAGTCCTAAGGCATGACTTATTATTTCCCTAATGTGCCCCTTGCAGATGTCTCTTGCAACACCTCTCATATTTTGCCATTTCCCTTTTTTTTTTTTTTTTAATGGATGTCTCCTCACAGCGCATAAGCTCTTTAAATTAGGGGACCTGGCATATTTTCATATTTCCAGGGCTTGGCACAGTTTCTGGCATATCGTAAATGGTCAGAAAATACTTAACTGAATGCCAAAGATGGTTTTACCTCCAAGATAGAGATTAGTGGGAACTTGAAGAGGTTGGATATGGAACAAATAAATTGATGAAAGCAGTTTCATATTATTAGACGGCTTGGATGGGTGTGTCCAGGGACAAATGTGGTTAAAGGGAGCAACATATTAGAAAACTATAGTTTTTAGCACTGTTTTAGAATACTCTAATTCTGTTGGAATACTCTAGTTTGGGTGAGGAGAGATGAAATATAACATGATTAAATCAGTATACTTAGCTAGAAAAAAACAGCTTACAGAAAGGAAGGGTTATTTGACATATGTTGTTTGGAAAGAAGTGCAGCCATCTGGCGGTGGTCTGACTGTAGGCGTATCAGCCCCTTTATTCAGCCTATGAGAATCATGCCAGACAGTGACCCTGCTCATCCTGGGGACATAACAGGAGGGGGAGAATTAGGGCAGTCGTGGTGCATTCATGTCCTTGTTCATGCTGTCTTGGTCCTAGTCACTATGAGTGTTGAGGTTAGACTTAACCTGATCTTGGTTCAGTGGGAAAGAAGGCTGTGAAAATCTGGTTACATCTGTCAAGGGTGTGAGAGAGGCCAATGGCTGTGTTTGTTTTACATGTTTGTCATCCCTAGTTGATGGTTTATATTTCCTGTGCTGATTCAGTGGATCGATAATCAGTTGGCCCAGCATAGTTGAACAAGTAGATGTGTTTTATATAATTTTAATAATGTGTATTTTGAAAAATGTCAACATAATAGAGTCAGGGAGGCTATTGGTTTTAAAAGATTAAAAACATTCTTTTTCTTTAAATAGGTTTGTTACAGAAAGAGAAAATGGCTATCGAAGCATTTCAGATTTGCTGCCTCCTCCTGCCACCTGAAAACAGGAGAAAGTTACAGCTGTTGATGAGGATGATGGCAAGAATCTGCCTAAATAAGGAGATGCCATCCCTGTGTGATGGCTTTGGGACCCGAACACTGGTAGGTTGATCTCTAACACCTAACTTGACTTGAGTGTTTGGACTACAGTTCACCTGAGTATAGTTTTACTACCCTGGCAGTCAGAGGATGGTGCAAGGTGGGCTTGCTCCAAGAGCCGTGGCTTGGAAACGCACAGGCGGGATTATACTTTTGGTGTTGGTGTCTTAACCTAGTGTAAAGTGAATAGTAAGGAGACATAGAGTCTGAGTGTAGAGCTACCTACGGCCTCCTGCCTGCTGTTACCATGGAGAAAAGTCAGGGTGGGCAGTCAGGATAAGTGTTCTCTCAAGAAAGTGACATATTCTCCTCCAGGACAGAAAGGGTTTGGAAGCATTTGTTACTATAACAAGTAGAAGAGGTGCTGCACATATAATGAGGCAGAGAGGAAAGAAGGAAAACAGAAAGTTGGACCAGACCACCTCGGAGGAGACAGAGAGTTTGTTCTTCTCTCAGGGTATGACCTAAGGGTTCATGAGTGAGGATGTTGTTTAAAATATTCTCAGTTTTGCTTAAAAACATAGGTTAGCTTTCTACTTTGTCATGTCAGCATGTCTTTTGAAATAGGGTTTATGTAGAATTTCTTCTACAGAATTTCTTCATTTTCCTCAGAATTGGAGGTCTTGGAGCAAAATCGAGACTTCATTGGGGTTTGAATCCTTTCCATATCCATATACCCCAAAGGGTCCTGTGGCCCAGGTTTAGAAGGATAGAGTAAGAGTAGAGGAGCGTTTAGTGCCCAGTAGAGTGATTCTTGACCTTCTTTTTGGTTGAGAAGATGGTAATGGGGCTAATGGACCTTTTTGAAAACTTGAAGAATACTTTGCACCTATTCCGCAGAAGAATGCACGTGTAAAATTTTGGATCTAATTTCAAGACATTCAGATTCCCCTGAGTCCATAGTCCCCAGGTTAAAAATGTCTGTGTGTCTCTGTACATGTAAATGTGAGTGCAGATACAGTATCACTGGCAGTATGTTGATGACACAAAGTCTGATTAAACAGAATTAGATGATTTTTTGCTTGTAGGTTTTGACATAAGATTGTCAGCAGTAGGGTAGCCTGGGTGGCTCAGCGGTTTAGCGCCACCTTCGGCCCAGGGTGTGATCCTGGAGACCCAGGATCGAGTCCCACATCAGGCTTCCTGCATGGAGCCTGCTTCTCCCTCTGCCTGTGCCTCTGCCTCTCTGTGTGTGTGTGTGTCTCTCATGAAAAAATAAATAAAATCTTAAAAAAAAAAAAGATTGTCAGCAATAAATTAGTAGGAAAAGGAAAAAAAGTCCATCCAAAGGATAGTATTACGAATGGAATAGTTAATATGAATCCTATGGAAGCATAGAACATACTATTTTTTCTATTTCTGCTTATTGTGAAGAGTTTCATCACTTAATGTATTATTAAAAAGTCTCATTGTTTTGTTCAAATGTGATTGTCAGATGTACACCCAAAATCCTAGAGAAGATAACAGTTAACTAGGAAAAAGTATAACAGTTGAGGCACATAGATTGTGCTAGCAGATTATTAAAAAATCAATAATGAAATAAGGATATTAGTTAACTAAATGGCTTTAAAGTACTTTGAACTTAAAAGTACTACATGATTCAAGTAATGGTGGTGATAATAATTTTCAGAATTCGTTTATATATATTTAAAATGGTCTGTGAAGAGATGTGCTTTAAAAACTGCTCAGACAATCCTCTCTGCTGAGCCTCTGCGAGATGAGATGATGCACCTTCTGTTCACACTGGTTGATAAGAAGATCAGCCCATTGGGATGACCGGGTGTGGCCAGGTGCCAGAAAGGATGTGTGTACCCTGGGCCGTGGGCCATTTCTCATTTAACTAGTCATGTTTGGTTTTTGCAAATTAATTCAACACAGTTCAGCGTAGGAAAAAATCCTCATCTGTGTTTATTTAAAAAATACCTCCTCCTCTTTTTTCAGATGGTTCAGACATTTTCCCGTTGCATCTTGTGTTCCAAGGATGAAGTAGACTTGGATGAGTTATTAGCTGTTAGGTTGGTGACGTTTCTGATGGACAATTACCAAGAAATTCTGAAGGTCCCTTTGGCCCTGCAGACCTCCATAGAGGAGCGTGTGGCTCATCTACGAAGAGTCCAGGTAAAGGAAGGGATTTTAACAGACCTTTAAAATTGCCAGCAGAAAGTCAGGTAAACTTGCTAGGCTTTTTGGGATTTCTAGCTGTGTAGGATTAAGTGAATGAATATGTACAAAGTGCTTCCAACAGAACTTGGTACATGGTAAGCGCTATGTGTGTTTGGTAATTTCGGAAATTTATGAAATGCTTATTTGGTTTGGTTATGTCAATCAGTGCTGCATACTTCTAATTGCAAATTCCTTAAATGATAGCCTGTTTGGATTTTAGTTTCCAAAGGAGTTAAAATGGGCCTTACCTGCTCTATAAAACTGTTGTGAAGAGTAGAATACTATACTGTAAAATCCCTAGGTGACAGATAGCAGGTGCTCTTTGAAAGGTAGCTATTATTGTTGTTATTGTTATAGTAAATTGATGCAAAAGAAATGTAATACATTACTATCACATGTGCTCCACAGTGGGGTGTGAATGTTGGCCTGAGAGAGCAGAAACTCTGATAGAGGCAGACAGAGGTCTGCTTGGCTCCTTCTGAATGAGTGGCCCTCTTTCTGCTTAAGCATTTTTCGAGGTTCCACAATAAAGGACCACTGAGCTGCTGCTCCTGAAGTATTATTGAAGTCAATAACTGTTCATGGCCATCACTGTGTAATTTAAAAATTAAAATAGGAGTGCCCGGGTGGCTCAGTCAGCTGAGTGTCTTGACAATACAACAAGAAATATTTCCTACATCACTAAATATTCTTGACAGCAAGAGGGTGTCCGAGGGTGGTTGAAAGCACAGACTCTGGAGCTAAGTGGTGTTTCTGTTCCTCGTGTACCCTTTATTGGTCCTGTGACCTTGGGCAGATTTTATGTGTCTCTGCTTTAGTCTCTACCCGACTTGTCTCTTTTCTCCTCTGTAACATGGGATAATGCTAGATAACACCTACCTCCTAGGATTGTTTTAGTGTTTGAATGGCTTAAGATGTGTGAAGTGCTTTGAATGATGTTCATCACATAGTAGCCCCTCAGCTGATAGCTGCTATTGTTAATATTATTATCATCATTAGTTTTATATTATTCCACAATATTGTTATTGGTAGCATAGTATTCCATAATATGGATATATATCATAATTAATTTAAGTGCTTTTCTTTGGTTAATATTGAAATTGTTTCCATTTCCCCTCTATTTGGCAACTAACACATTGGTAAATATTTTTATAGCTAGGTTTTTTTCAGGGGAGATGATCCATGATTATTTTCTAAGAATATTTAGGGGTGGTACTGCATAGTCAGAGGCCATTTTTTTACCCGTCCCTTCCCACCTCCCCTCTTAGAACAAATTGTCAGTTTGTTCTCTATAGCTAAGAGTTTGTTTCTTGCTTTGTTTCTCTTTTTATCCTTTGCTCATTTTCTTTTGCTTCTTAAATTCCAATATGAGTGAAATCATACAGTATTTGTCTTTCGCTGACTGACTTATTTCATTTAGCATAATACTCTCTAGCTCCATCCATTACATTGCAAATGGCAAGATTTCATTCCTTTTTTATGGCTGAACAATATTTCGTTGTGTATATAGGCCACATTTCTTTGCCCATTCATTGGTGGATGTCTACTTAGATTGCTTCCATACCTTGCCTATTGTAAATCATGCTGCAGTAAACGTAGGGGTGCACATATATTTTCAAATTAGTGTTTTCATTTTCTGTGGGTAAATATCCAGAAGTGGAATTGGCTAGAACTTATGGTAGTTCTATTTTTAGTTTGTTGAGGAACTTCCATGCTGTTTTCCACGGTGATTGTACCAATCTTTATTCCCACCAACAGTGCATGAGGGTTCCCTTTTCCTCACATGCTTGCCAACATTTGTTATTTTTTTGTCTTTTCGTTCTAGCTGTTTTGACTGGTGTGAGATTGAATCTCATTGTAGTTTTATTTTGTGTTTCCTGGATAATTAGTGGTGTTGAACACCTTTCCATGTGTTGGCTATCTGTAAGTCTTTGGAAAAATGTCTATTCAGATCATCTGCACATTTTAAAATCAGATTATTTGGTTTTTTGGTGTTGGGTTGTATAAGTTCTTTATGTGTCTTGGATAGTAAACCATTATTGGGTATATAGTGTGCAGATATTTTCTGCCATTTACAAATTGCCTATTTGTTTTGTTGAGGGTTTCTTTTGCTATATAAATCTTTTTATTTTAGTGTAGTCCCAGGAGCTTATTTTTGCCTTTGTTTCTCTTGCTTGAGGAGAAATATCCATAAATTTGTTGCTTATTTATTTATTTATTTATTTATTGCATTTTGAATGCAGATTCAATTTGCCAACATATAGCATAACACCCAGTGCTCATCCCATCAAGTGCCCCCCTCAGTGCCTGTCACTCAGTTACCCCAACCCCCCACCCACTTCCCCTTCCACTATCCCTTGTTCATTTCCCAGAGTTATGAGTCTCTCATGGTTTGTCTTCCTCTTTAATTTTTCCCACTCATTTTCTCTCCTTTCCCTTATAATCCCTTTCACTATTTCTTATATTCCCCGTATGAGTGAAACCATATGATGTTTGTCCTTCTCCAATTGACGTACTTCACTCAGCATAATACCCTCCAGTTCCATCCACATCAAAGCAAATGGTGGGTATTCATCATTTCTGATGGCTGAGTAATTTTCCATTGTATATATAGACCACAGCTTCTTTATCCATTCATTTTTTGATGGGCACCAAGGCTCCGTGCACAATTTGGCTATTGGGGACATTGCTGCTATAAACATTGGGGTGTAGGTGTTCCGGTGTTTCACTGCATCAGTAGCTTTGGGGTAAATCCCCGGCAATGCAATTGCTGGGTCATAGGCAGCTCTATTTTTAACTCTTTGAGGACCCTCCACACAGTTTTCCAGAGTGGCTGCACCAGTTCACATTCCCACCAACAGTGCAAGAGGGCTCCCCTTTCCCCACATCCTCTCCAACATTTGTTGCTTCCTGTCTTGTTAATTTTCACCACTCTCTCTGGTGTGAGGTGGTACCTCATTGTGGTTTTGATCTGTATTTCCCTGATGGCCAGTGATGCAGAGCATTTTCTCATGTGCTTGTTGGCCATGTCTATGTCTTCCTCTGTGAAATTTCTATTCATGTCTTTTGCCCATTTCATGATTGGGTTGTTTGTTTCTTTGCTGTTGAGTTTAATAACTTCTTTATAGATCTTGGATACTAGCCCTTTATCAGATATGTCATTTGCAAATATCTTCTCCCATTCTGTAGGTTGTCTTTTAGTTTTGTTGACTGTTTCTTTCACTGTGTAGAAGCTTTTTATCTTGATTTAAGTCTCAGTAGTTCATTTTTGCTTTTGTTTCCTTTGCCTTCATAGATGTATCTTGGAAGAAGTTGCTGTGGTCAAGTTCAAAAAGGGTGTTGCCTGTGTTCTCCTCTAGGATTTTGATGGATTCTTGTCTCACATTTAGATCTTTCATCCATTTTGAGTTTATCTTTGTGTATGGTGTAAGAGAATGGTCTAGTTTCATTCTTCTGCACGTGGCTGTCCAATTTTCCCAGCACCACTTATTGAAGAGACTGTCCTTTTTCCAGTGGATAGTCTTTCCTCCTTTATCAAATATTAGTTGACCATAAAGTTGAGGGTCCATTTCTGGATTCTCTATTCTGTTCCATTGATCTATGTGTCTGTTTCTGTGCCAGCACCACACTGTCTTGATGATCACAGCTTTGTCGGACAACCTGAAATCTGGCATTGTGATGCCCCCAGCTCTGGTTTTCTTTTTCAATATTCCCCTGGCTATTCGGGTTCTTTTCTGATTCCACACAAATCTTAAGATGATTTGTTCTAACTCTCTGAAGAAAGTCCATGGTATTTTGATAGGGATTACATTAAATGTGTACATACATTAATGGGTAGCATTGACATTTTCACAATATTAATTCTTCCAATCCATGAGCATGGAATATTTTCCATCTCTTTGTGTCTTCCTCAATTTCTTTCAGAACTGTCCTGTAGTTTTTAGGGTATAGATCCTTTACCTCTTTGGTTAGGTTTATTCCTAGGTATCTTATGCTTTTGGGTGCAATTGTAAATGGGATTGACTCCTTAATTTCTCTTTCTTCAGTCTCATTGTTAGTATAGAGAAATGGCACTGATTTCTGGGCATTGATTTTGTATCCTGCCACACTGCCGAATTGCTTTTGAGTTCTAGCAATCTTGGGGTGGAGTCTTTTGGGTTTTCTATGTACAGTATCATGTCATCTGCAAAGAGGGAAAGTTTGATGACTTCTTTGCCAATTTCTTTTCTTTTCTTTTTTTTTTTTTAAAGATTTTATTTATTTATTCATGAGAGAGAGAGAGAGAGAGAGAGAGAGTGAGTGTGGGGGGGTAGAGATATAGGCGAGGGAGAAGCAGGCTCCATTCAGGAAGCCCGACGTGAGACTTGATCCCGGAACCCCGGGATCAGGTCCTGAGCCAAAGGAAGACGCTCAACTGCTGAGCCACCCAGGCGTCCCTTCTTTGCCAATTTCAATGCCTTTTATTTCTTTTTGTTGCCTGGTTGCTGAGGCTAGGACTTCTAGT
Organism: Vulpes lagopus; assembly: GCF_018345385.1. NCBI lineage: Eukaryota > Metazoa > Chordata > Mammalia > Carnivora > Canidae > Vulpes > Vulpes lagopus. The sequence goes on along the minus strand of NC_054831.1, from coordinate 96,732,713 downwards.
ACTATGTTGAATAGCAGTGGAGAGTGGACATCCCTGTGGTGTTCCTGATCTTAGGGGAAAGGCTCCCAGTGTTTCCCCATTGACAATGATATTTGCTGTGGGCTTTTCGTAGATGGTTTTTAAGATGCTGAGGAATGTTCCCTCTATCCCTACACTCTGAAGGGTTTGATCAGGCATTGATGCTGTATTTTGTCAAATGCTTTCTATGCATCTATTGAGAGGATCATATGGTTCTTGTTTTTTCTCTTGTTGATATGATCTATCATGTTGATTGTTTTATGAGTGTTGTACTAATCTTGCATCCCGGGGATAAATCCCACGTGGTCATGGTGAAAAATATTCTTAGTGTACTGTTGGATCCTATTGGGCTAGTATCTTGTTGAGAATTTTTGCATCTGTATTCATCAGGGATATTTGTCTATAATTCTCCTTTTTGGTGGGGTCTTTGGTTTTGGAATCAAGGTGATGCCTGGCCTCATAAAATGAGTTTGGAAGTATTCCGTCCCTTTCTATCTTTTGGAACAGCTTTAGTAGAATAGATATTGTTTCTTCTTTAAACGTTTTGATAGAGTTCCCCTGGGAAGCCATCTGGCCCTGGACTTTTGTATCTTGGGAGGTTTTTGATGACTGCTTCAATTTCCTCCCTAGTTACTGGTTCAGGTTTTCTATTTCTTCCTGCTCCAGGTTTGGTAATTTGTGGTTTTCCAGAAATGCATCCATTTCTTCTGGATTGTCTAATTTATTGGCATATAGCTGCTCATAATACGTTTTTAAAATAGTTTGTATTTCCTTGGTATTCGTTGTGATCTCTCCTTTTTCATTCATGATTTTATTAATTTGAGTCTTTTCTCTTTTCAATAAGGCTGGCTAATGGTTTATCTATCTTATTAGTTCTTTCAAAGAACCAACTCCTGGTTTTGTTGATCTGTTCCACAGTTCTTCTGGTCTCTATTTCATTGAGTTCTGCTCGAATCTTTATTATCTCTCCTCTTCTCCTTGGTGTACGTTTTATTTGCTGTTCTTTCTCCGTTCCTTTAGGTGAGAAGTTAGGTTCTGTATTTGAGTTTTTTCCAATTTTTTGAGGGATGCTTGTATTGCGATGTATTTCCCTCTTAGGACTGCTTTTGCTATATCCCAAAGATTTTGAATGGTTGTATCTTCATTTTCATTAGTTTCCATGAATTTTTTTAATTCTTCTCTAATTTTCTGGTTGACCTATTCATCTTTTAGAAGGATACTTTTTAACGTCCACGTATTTGAGTTTCTTCCAAATATGTTCTTGTGTCTGAGTTCTAGTTTGAAAGCATTGTGATCTGAAAATATGCCGGGGACAATCCCAATCTTTTGGTATCGGTTGAGACCTGATTTGTGACCCAGTATGTGGTCTATTCTGGAAAAAGTTCCATGTGCACTTGAGAAGAATGTGTATTCAGTTGCGTTTGGATGTAAAATTCTGTATATATCTGTGAAATCCATCTGGTCCAGTGTATCATTTAAAGCTCTTGTTTCTTTGGAGATGATGTGCTTATAAGTTCTGTCATTTGTAGAAGGTGCCGTGTTTGTCTCCTATTATTAGTGTATTATTATCTAAGTATGTCTTTACTTTGGTTATTAATTGATTGACATACTTGGCAGCTCCCACATTTGGGGCATAAATACTCATGATTGATAGGTCTTCTTGTTGGATAGACCCTTTAAGTATGATATAGTGTCCCTCTTCATCTCTTACTACAGTCTTTGGGATATACTTTATCTGATATGAGGATTGCTACCCCTGCTTTCTTTTGAGGACCATTTGAATGGTAAATGGTTCTCCAGCCTTTCATTTGCAGGCTGTAGTTGTCCTTAGGTCTAAAATGAGTCTCTTGTAGACAGCAAATAGGTGGGTCTTGCTTTTTTATCCAGTCCAAAACCCGCGTCTTTTGATGGGATCATTTAGCCCATTCATGTTCAGTATAACTATTGAAAGATATGAATTAGTGTCATCATAATACCTATTCAGTCCCTGTTTTTGTGGATTATTTCTTGGGGCTTCCTCTTTCTTTTACAGGGTCCCCCTTAGTATTGCAGGGCTGGTTTGGTGGTCACATATTCTTTCAGTTTCTGCCTATCTTTGAAGCTCTTTATCTCTCCTTTTCTGAATGAGAGCCTTGCTGGATAAAGTATTCTTGGCTGCATGTTTTTCTCATTTAGGACCCTGAATATATCCTGCCGGCCCTTTCTGGCCTGCCAGGTCTCTGTGAAGAGTCTGCTGTTAATCTAGTATTTCTCCCCATAAAAGTTAGGAATCTCTTGTCTCATGCTGCTTTAAGGATTTCCTCTTTATCTTTGGAATTTGCAAGTTTCACTATTAAATGTTGAAGTGTTGGGCAGTTTTTATTGATTTTGGGGAGGGTAACCTCTCCATCTCCTGATTCTGAATGCCCGTTTCCCTTCCCAAATTAGGGAAGTTCTCAGCTATGATTTGTTCAAATATGCTTTCTGGCCCTGTCCCTCTCAGTACCCTCTGGAACCCCAATTATAGATAGATTCTTCCTTCTGAGGTTGTCATTTATTTCCCTTAACTTTTCCTCATGGTCTTTTCATTGTTTTTCTCTTTTTTCCTCAGCTTCCTTCCTTGCCACCAACTTGTCTGCTCTGTCACTCACTCTTTCCTCCACCTCATTAACCCTCGTCGTTAGGACCTCCAGTTTGGATTGCATCTCATTTAATTGATTTTTAAATTTCAGCCTGATTAGATCTAAATTCTGCAGTCATGAAGTCTCTTGAATCCTTTATGCTTTTTTCCAGAGCCACCAGTAGCTTTATAATTGTGCTTCTGAATTGGCTTTCTGACATTGAATTGTAATCCAAATTCTGTAACTCTGTGGCAGAGAGTACTGTTCTGCTTCTTTCTTTTGTGGTGAGTTCTTCCTTCTAGTCATTTTACTCAGTGCAGAGTGGCTGTATGAGTGGGCTAAGTCAGAATATCAACCTCGACCTAAATAAATTTTACCCTAGATGATTCTGCCGAGGTCAGAGACCAAAAATTGAAAACAAAGATCACAACAAAATAAAAGCTCACTAAAGTGAAAAACAAATCTTAAAACAAAGTAGTAAAAAATAAAAGGCCAAGAATCCCAAAGAAGAAGAAAAAAAAGAAATGAGAAAAAAAAAGAGAAAAAAGCAAAAGTAAAGAGAAAAAGAAAAAAAGGAGAAGAAAAAAAAAGGGAGGTGGGACTGGGAGATGATGGTGGTGATGAAGTTGTATTGGAGGGAGAATGTAGGCTTCCTGGGGTATGAGAGGGTGATCCTCTTGGTTTTGAGTATATTAAGTTCTGTATGTTAGAAGATGTTTAGTCCCAAATTTGTTTAAACCAGAAATACTTGTAGAGAGACCCATCATTGACCTCCAAAACATAAATGAGATAAAAGAGGGAGGGCAGAATAGGAATGAAGAATCTCACAGAATGAACCAGCACGGTATACCACTTGGTTCTGGGTGCATGCTGGTCATGTCTTAGAAGGAATCTCACAGAATGAACTGGCATGGTATATCACTTGGTTCTGGGTGCGTGCTGGTCATGTTTTATTTTTATTTTTTATTTATTTATTTTTTAATATTTTATTTATTTATTCATAGAGGGAGAGAGAGAGAGAGGCAGAGACACAGGCAGAGGGAGAAGCAAGCATCATACAGAGAGCCTGACGTGGGACTTGATCCCAGGTCTCCAGGATCACACCCCAGGCTGCAGGCAGCGCCAAACCGCTGCGCCACTGGGGCTGCCCCTGGTCATGTTTTAGAAGATATTCCTCCATTGTAGAACAAAATGAGGCAGAGAAAACAAAAAACACAAAACAAAACAAAACAAAAACCCATATCTTGTATATCTCCCAAGATTAAATTGAGTATGTTGAAGGGAATCTAGAAGTGGAAAATATATCTAGTACCTGTAATTGTAGATATATGAAAGTCAAAAAGGAAGAATCTTTAAAATGAAGAGGTGGTAAAATATTGTAGTTCAGTTGGGAAAAAAAGAAAAAAAGTTGGAAATTTTTAGTCTGATATAAAAACCAGTTGTACTGGAAAAGGGGGTGGAGTATATAGTTCCATATACTGTAAATCCCTCAACTTCCTCTGGAGCTTCCCAGCGCTGCTTGGTCAGGAACTTGATCTTCCCCTGTCCTTCCAGCTAGTCTTCTCAGGGAGGTGCCTGTTGTGCTGGTTCTCAGGTGTGTGCATCTGGGGGAGCTGCCCCCCACCTGCCTGCTGGGTGCCACCTTCAGTGGGAGCTGTTGACCTCGGAGGTCCCTGTTCTCTAGGGCCTGCCTCTCCTGGGCACAGGGTGACACCAGGAGGAACAACCCCACTGGTGGGGGCCAGCTCTCCAGCCCTAGAGTCAGCTCCCGCAGTAACTACCAGCTCCCAGACCGCAGGGGCCTAGGTGCTCCCAGGGTGACTGGGCGCTGACCTGCACAGCTCGGGGCCTGGCGGCAGGAGCGTCCTCGCTGTCCCGGGCCCTTCCCCTCTGCCTGTCCCGGGGGAGCGCAGGATCCTGGGCTGTGTCCCCCGCGCCATGGGCTCTGGGGCCTGCGCTGCTGGAATCACGCTCCCGAATGCGGCTCCCGAAGGCAGCAGAGTGCAGCCCAGTCCTCCAGAGCCCCTCCTGTCCCACCGGCTTCTCCGGGCCGCTGGGCGCTCCAGCCCTTTCCTGACCCCGGTGCCCTCTGTGGCCCGTGCTCCTGGGTGCCCCTCCTCTCCTAGTGACCCCGGGAGACTGGGGGCCCCACTGTCCCCCCTGAGGTTCTCCCTGATTTCCCTGCTGAGCACCTTTCCGTCCGGGAAGGATCTGGCGGATTGTTAAAGTTCCCGCGTCTCCCGGGTGGGCTTTCCTGACCTGGAGGCTCCCACTGCCCTGAGCCTGGCTCCTCACGGCCCCTCCCCCACTGGATTCTTTTTTATTTTAATATTTTTACACCTTCCTACCTTGTTAGAAGCACAAACCCTTCTCTCTGTAGAATTCTGGCTGTTCTCTCTTTAAATCTCACCTCTAATTCATAGGTGTTCAGGGTGATTTGGAAGTTATCCAGGTAAGTTGGTGGGGCCGGGTGAGGTGAGGACCCTACTCCTCTATTTTGGTTACTATAACTTTGTAATATAGTTTGAAACCTGGGATCTTTTTTGTTTCTTTCTCAATGTTGTTTGGCTATTTGAGGTCTTTTGTGGTTCCATACATATTTTAGAATTATTTGTGCTTGTTCTGTGAAAACCATTATTGGTATTTTGATAGGGATTATTTGAATCTGTAGATTACTTTGGGCAGTATATGCATTTTAATAAGATTTTTCTAATCCATGAGCATGACATATCTTTCCATTTGTGTTGTCTTCCATTTCTTGTATTCAGACTATAGTCTGTCACCTACCCAGTTAAACTTATTTCTAGGTATTTATTCCATTGGTGCAATTATAAATGGGGTTGCTTTCTCAATTTCTCTTTCTGATACTTTATTATTAGCATACAGAATCACAATAGATTTCTGTATATTAATTTTGTATCCAGCAAGTTTACTAAATTCATTTGTTTCTTCCAATAATTTTGGAGTCTTTAGGGTTTTTTTTAATGTATACGTTTGTGTCATCTGCAAATATTGACCATTTTACTTCTTCCTTCCCAGTTTGGGTGCTTTTTATTTCTTAAACTCGTCTGATTGCTGTGACTAGGCCTTCTAGTACTGTTAAATAAAAGTGGTGAGAATGCTCATCCTTTTCTTGTTTCTGATCTTAGAGAAGAGCTTTTAGCTTTTTATCATTGAGTATAATATAATGTTAGCTGTAGGTTTTATGTTGAGGTATGTTCCTTCTAAACCAACTTTGAGTTTTTTTTTTTATCACATGGCAATTTTATTTTGTCGAATGCTTTTTCTGCATCTGTTCAGATGATCATATTGTTTTTATCCTTCTTATTGTTAATGTGATGTATCACATTTGATTGATTTGTGAATACTGTACCACCTTTATATCATTGGAATAAATCCCACTTGGTCATGGTGAATGATCTTTTCATTGTATTGTTGAGTTCACATTTCACTTGGTCATGGTGAATGATCTTTTCATTGTATTGTTGAGTTTGGTTTGTTAATATTTTGTTGAAGTTTTTGCATCTATGTTTATCAGAGATACTGGCCTATAGTTCTTATTTTTTTTGTCTTCATCTGGTTTTGTCATCGGGGTAATGCTGGCCTTGTACAATGAATTTGGAAGTTATCCTTTTTACATTTTTTGAATAGTTGGAGAAGAATTAATATTTTTTTTAAAATGTTTATTAGAGTTCACCTGTGAAGCTGTCTAATCCTGAGCTGTTCTATATATATATTTGTTAGGTCCACATAATCTAATGTCTTGTTGAAAACCACTATTTCCTTGTTGATTTTCTCTCTGGATGACTTCTCCATTGAAGTAAGTAGAGTGTTAAAGACTCCTATTATGATTGTATACTCTCAGTTTCTCCCTTTATGTCTGTTAATATTTCCTTTATGTATGTAGGTGTGAAATTAAATATTTTTAATGGATGCTCATTTATATACAAGTCTTTTTTTTTTTTTTTAAGGTTTTATTTATTCATTGAGACAGAGAGAGAGGCAGAGACACAGGCAGAGGGAGAAGCAGGCTCCATACAGGAAGCCTGACGTGGGACTTGATCCTGGGTCTCCAGGATCACACCCCAGGCTGCAGGCGGTGCTAAACCACTGCGCCACCGGGGGTAGCATATATACAAGTCTTGATGTCATCTTTCCTCTTTTTTCTCCATTCTCTCTTTTGCCCTGCACATTTGTTTTCTTGATTTTCACTGGTAACATATTTAGAGATGGTTGTCATACTTCTCCACATATAATGGCCATACTATGTGTGCATGTGTGCCTGTATCCATCTCCAAGGAAAGGAGTATCAGATTCTCCAGATGTGGGAAGGAACCCCCAGAGTGTGTTCAGTATTGTAATTGCTTTGAATCATTTTTGTCAACATATTTAGTTTATGTTTCAATTTAAGATTTTATTTAAAAGAGCACACAGGTTTTTTGTTTATTAAAATGGCTCTATGGTTTAAAAAGGTAAGAATCTCTTATTTAAAACTGTGGCTTTAAGTGAAATTTTTTCAAGCTTATAGAACACTTTTACTTTTTAATAAAGAGTTTTTTCCAATCAAATTGAAGAGTGATTTGGCATTCTTAGTAGGAGATATGCTGTAATTGATCTGAACTAATTTTTGCAGCTTATATGAAAATACACTTATTCATTTTACTATTAATCCTTTTGCTTCAGATAAAATACCCAGGTGCCGATATGGATATCACTTTATCTGCTCCATCATTTTGCCGTCAAATCAGTCCAGAGGAGTTTGAATACCAGAAAGCATATGGCTCTCAGGAACCTCTGGCCGCTTTGTTGGAGGAAGTCATAACAGATGCCAAACTCTCCAGCAAAGAGAAGAAGAAAAAATTGAAGCAGGTAAGAAGGATATTCTTTAGAAGTCATTTCTTCTGTCTGCTGTTCTTAATATCATTTTTTTCTTTTTATTCTCTATTTTAATGGGTTTTGTGTGAATCTCATCTTCTGAGATGGAGTAGTTTTGAAAGTATACCATCCAATTCATACATTCCAGAAGTCTCATTGATGTACACAGTTGTGATCAGTTTCCCACATTTTTATTCTCCAATGTAAATATTTTACCATTATTGAGTTCTTTGTTTATGGAGCCCCTCTGTTATTTGTCCTTTGTTTGGTATGTGGCATGATGTGAGTTATTGGAGCAATTATTTTAAATTCAGCGAAGCTATCATATGAAGACAGATTCCTTTTGATTTTTATTTTGAAAGGCAAATTCTACTGAATTTGCAAATATAAGTGTGTAGAAATGAAAAGCCTTTGGTTTTAAAGTGCCAGTATCAAATTGGTTTCTTGCCTCAGGTGTCAGTGAAAGTTTTTAGTTCCTGCTAGGCAACAAAGCTATGGGTTTCATTGAACAGTTTTTAACTCAAAATAGATTTACTTCAATCATTCTTAAAGTACTGATTCAAGATTAAGGGAATGGTTTTTATCTTTCCAGACTGACTCCTGCAAGCTTGATTCCTGATCACACCATACAAACCGGATTATAACACAGAGTACCAGAGTTCTAGATTCCCAATCATATTTTTCTCAGTAATTTGGAGAAGAGTTCAGTGTTGAGGATCAAAGGAAAAGCATATTGCTTCTCTTTAAGCTTCTCATAAATTAATATATACTGGAACATTTTCCCTTCCATTTGAGCAGAAGCAGGTGGAGCTGAGTTGGAGAAGCAGGGAGATCGTGAAATGTAGTTGGGCCAAAATTTTCTTTAAGTGTACAGAACATAAATTATTTTTAAGTCAGAATTGTGAATGTTTTTAAAGTGAAGTGTATTTATAGTTAGCAGCGGGGGAAATTTTAAAAAATATGACCGAAATGAGAAGTTTATTTGAAGACTGGATCAAATTAAAGTTCAGTTAGATGTACAGCAAGTGGAATCAAATGACCTAACAAAAAGAAATGAATTTGTGTTGCAGTGACTTTGATTATGATTTGTCATCTTATTCTCTTTTCTGATGAAGAGCGATAGACATTAAAACAAAATAAAAATATTTTAGCATGGAATCAGGCCAGAAATACTTTTATTTTAAAATTAGATCACCTGATTTTATTAGTTTTTAGCTGGTTTGTTTATTTATTTTTTACTCATCTTGTATCTTTTTTTTTTTTCAGTTTCAAAAATCCTATCCTGAAGTCTACCAAGAACGATTTCCTACACCAGAAAGTGAAGCACTTCTGTTTCCTGAAAAACCGAAACCAAAACCACAGCTGTTAATGTGGGCACTAAAAAACCCTTTCCAACCATTTCAAAGAACTAGAAGTTTTCGGATGTAGTACTTCTATAGCTGTTGGAGTGCTCTGTTATTGTTGCCTTGAGCAAATGGGTGATTATAAAGAGGACTATGGCAGTGGAAGAAAGGAGCAGAAAATATAGACTACTGAAATATAAAGTGATCGGACTTCCAAAAATGTTGAGCCATTATCAGTATTTTTGTAAAACTCAGTGCTATTTTTGAAAGTGTACAAATCAGTTAAAAATTTAGACAAGTATATAGTGGTAATGTTAATGTGTTTGTAATTGTTACAAAATTTAAGGGTATTTTTATTTTTTTATTTGTTGTTTCTCATAGTGTTCATAAAATAATTGTGTGTACATTTTAGTTACTGATGTCTTTGTTATAACGTCTTAAAAATAGTGTATATACTTGAATAAGAAAGACACCGGGTACTGTTACTGTGATGTTGTTGACTTCATACCTTAGTTGTGTTTTCTCTTGTGTAAACTCTGGTTTTCAATGTTGCACAAAGATTCTTAATGTCCTATATTATGATGGCTGTGTCTTTTATTGCAGACTTATTGGATGTTATGACAGATATAACTAAAGCCGGTTCTTTAATAACGTATATATTAGCTGGTGTTTACCTCTAAGTGGAGTAGATTTTCATTTTCCTACAGTGGTATAATTTCAGTCTTGGCTGAAGGTGGAAAATTGATGAATAAACTTTTTTGTTTCCCTTACACCTGTGATTCTAAGTCAGATCTTTGTTATTTTGTGAAAAACAATGAATTAAGTAAAATGAGACTACTTCCTTTATATTTTCCCCAGCTTCCTCATCCTTTTGAAAGTAAATGGAATGTAAATAAATACTGGTTTTTTTTTTTTTTGGTTTTTAATACTATATGTGGTTCTTTTTGGCATTGATTTAGATTACAAAACATCCTCAAATGTTAAACCTCATTATCTTTGCCTGTGTTCTCACATCAGTCATTTATTTCTATGATAAAATAAATACATTTAGGCTTTTGTACTAACCTTCAGGAGGTGCTTTGTCCATTTTTTTTGCTTTGCCCTTTTCCAAATAATGGTACAATTAGATTATGGAGCATCTGGAAGCCTTCTTTTGTTTGTTTTTTAAAAGATCTTATGTATTTATTAATGAGAGACACACAGAGAGAGGCAGAGACACAGGCAGAGGGAGAAGCAGGCTCCATGCAGGGAACCCGATGTGGGACTCGATCCTGGGTCTCCAGGATCACAACCTGGGCTGAAAGTGGTGCTAAACCCCTGAGCCACCAGGGCGCCCATCTGGAAGCCTTCTTTATAAGCATTAAATCTTAAGAGTAACAATCACTAATTGGCTTGTTCTGCCCTTTTAACTGAATTTTCCTTGCCTTTGTGATCTGGTCTTGTTCTTTTGTAGCAAAATGCATACTACATTTGACTCAGATTTTGTTTACCTAAAAATGGATAAAAGTATCCCTATTACTCTGAGTACCACCTTTCCTTCCAAATATGTAAAGTAATGGTAGATTTTTTTAGTGTTTCAAGATTTGTTTTCAGAGTTTGGCATAATGTTTAGAGCAAAGAGTAAGTCTACTTCTGTTCTCTTTGCTCTCCAACACAGAATGTACTTTCCAGAGTCTCCTCTCCTATTGCTTATCTTTAGAAATGTATGTGACTGTTTTTTTTTCCCCTAAGATTACATTTTTAAATAAGATTTCTTTTTCATTTTAGAGAGAGAATACAGGTGGCGAAGGGCAGAGGGAGAGGGAGAGAGACAATCTCCAGTGGACTCCCAGCTGTATGAGGAGCCTCAAGCAGGGCTCAAATCCACTACCCTGAGATCATGACCTGAGCCGAAGTCAAGATTTGGACGCTTAATTGATTAAGCCCCCCGAGTGCCCTAAGACTACTTTAAAGAAAAAAGTGTGACTCACTTATGGGAGATCAAAAACATCACCACTTAAGTATGAAACTGATGAGTGGATAATACCAGTTTTTCAAAGTGTTTGTTGTACCAGTGGATTCTCCCATTAGCTGTGTAGAAGATTTCTTTTTGCTTAATGTCCTCACCAAAAGTTGCTATTGTCAGAGTTTGAATCCTTCTCAGTTTGATGGGTATATAATGGTATCTCATTATGGTTTTATTTTGCTTTATTAATATGGCTAAGGGCAAAGACTTTTTCCATATCTTATTTGGCTTTTTCTACTTTTATTCAAATTTATTTTTATTTTATTTTTTTAAATTCAAATTTAAATATCAGCTTGTCAAGCTTCGTACATGCACACACACACAGGGTGGGCTTTTGATTTTGATTGTACTGAACTTAAATCAATTTGGAAAGAATTGCTATCTTTACAATATTAAGTCTTCCAGTTGATGAACATAGTTTATTCCCTCCATTTATTTAGAATAAATGAGAAATAAATTTCTCTGTAAAGGTTTGCAAATCTTTTGTTAGCTACGTTCCTAGATATTTGATACTTTAAAAAAAAAAGTATCAAAATTTTCAAGTATGCACAGAGGTAAAGGTACCCATCCCTAACTTTAGTAGTTATTATTCAACTAATAAATACCTTGATGTTTGATCTTATTGTAAATGGGATTATTTCAACATTTCTACTTTCTTTTTCTTGCTCGTATATAATCCAAAACTGATTTTTGTGCACTGATTTTTTATGCCCAACCTCCTTGCAAGACTTTTTTATTAATTCTAAGCATCTAGTATGACTTTTTTTGGATTTGCTAGGTTTACTACATAATAAGTCAACAATGACAGTTTTTTGTTTTTCATCTCTGCAGTAGACAGCATTTAAAATATCCCCACTGATTCCCAATGTGGTATTTGTCCCAATGTGTAATCTTTCCTTGAATGTAGGTTGGATCTGGTGACGCATTTCTAACAAATAGAAAATGGCAAAAGTGATAGGATATCTCTTTTGAGATTAGATTACAAAAAGACTCTGGTTTCCATCTTGCTTCTCCTTTCACTCTCTTCCAGGCCTGTTTTGAGGAAAGCCAGCTGCCCTGTGTGAGCTGCCCTACCAACAGGCCCATCGGGCAAGGAACTCATGTCTCTGCTCACTAGCTAGTGAGGACACGAGGCCTGCCAACAGCTCTATGAGTGATCTTGGAAGTGGATGTTCTGAGGCCTGCCAGGAGCCACAAGAGTGATCTTGGAAACATATTCTCTCAGTGAAGCCTTGAGGTGAAGGCAGCCTTCACTAACACCTTGACTGCAGCCTGGGACAGGCCCTGAGCCAAAGGACTCAACTAAACTGTGCCTGGATTCTAGACCCACAGAAACTGTGAGATATAAACATTTATTGTTTCTAGCCACTTAATTTTGGGGTAGTTATGAGGTGATAGATACGATATGCCTTCTAATCCTTACTCCCTCCCTCTCTCCTTCCTTCCCTCTGGCCCTCCTTTCTTCCTTCTCTCATTTTTTAAAATTACTACAAACTGTCTCTCTTTATCTCTGGTAATGCATTTGTTTACAGTCTTCGTATTATATTTCAGTCATGCACCTTATAAACAGCATATAGTTGGATTATTTATTTTTTAAAAGATGCCAACCTGACAGTTTTTGTTTCTAACTAACATTTAGACAAATTTTATTTAATATAATTACTCTCTATTTGGGTACAAATATTTATTGATGCTTTCGAGCTCTTAGTCTCCACTTTCTTGACTTTGACTTTTACAAATTATTTTATGTTTTCTCCTACTAATTTGAAACTAAATACTGTTTCTAATCTTTTTGTTGGGTCCTTGGAATTACATCTTACATACTAATTTATCAAAGCTTAAAGTTAGTAAATACCTTTTACTCTCTCACACTGTTCAGGGACCTTAAGGGACTAATGACACCCTCCCAAATCAGGTAGTATTCTATGATGTATTTTAATTGTATTGTTTTTAAACCTCATACTATGTTGTTTTCCTGTATGGTTCTTGTTTATTAGAGTTACCCATATTTTACCACATTTTTCCTTCTTCTTAGAATATATTCTTTAGAATTTATCTTTAGTATGTACTGGATTTTGACTGGAAACTTTTAAATTTTGCCCTTACTCTTTTTTTAAAATAGCTTTATTGAAATGTAGTTCACACACCATACAATTTACCCATTTAAAGTGTATATAATTCAGTGGGTTTTGGTAGGTTACATTTTTAATTTTTTTAAGTTGTGATTAAATACATATAACAAAATTGCCATTTTAATAATTTTTAAATATACAATTTTACATCAAGAATGCCCTCAATTCTTTAAAGATGTCTCTGCTGCTTATAGAGTTCTAGGTTGAGGGTTATTATATTTCAGTATGTTGTAGTTATTCCTTTGTTAGCTGGCTTCCACTGCTACTGAGGAGAAGTCAATTGCCACTCTTTATAGATGACATGTCATGTTACAGCAGGTGCTTTTTAAGATTTTGTCTTTGTTTTGGTGGTCTGCAGTTTACACTGACATATCTAGTTGATATAAGGTACTTTTAAAATGATTGTTCTGCTTGGTATTTGCTTGGTTTCTTAAATAAGAGGATCAAGGTCTTTTACCATTTATTTTTTATTATTTAAAATATTTATGTATTTATTTAAAGTGAGAAAGAGTGAAGGGGGAGGGGCAGATGGAGAGGGAAAGAGAGAAAGGATAGTAAGTAGACTCCCTGCTGAGCAGTGCAAGGGCTCCATCTCACAACCCTGAGATCATGACCTGAGCAGAAGAAATCAAGAGTCAGCAGCTTAGCCGACTGAGCCCCCCATGCACCCCTATTTTACCATTTTAAATACTGCCTTTGTCACAATTTCTCCTCTGCTTTTGATTATTTTTTTGTTTTTAAATATTTTATTTATTTAGAGAGAAAGAGCAAAGTAAGAGAGAGCACAAGCTGGGGCAGGGGCAGTGGGACGGGGAGAAGCAGACACCCTGCTAAGCAGGGAGCCTGACTCGATCCCAGGACCCTGGGATCATGACCTGAACTGAAGGCAGATGCTTAAACGACTGAGCCACCAGGTATCCCTACAGCACATTTTCAAGATTGAGTATATCTCGGGTATGAAAATGGTAATGGGATTCAGCCACTCTTCATTCGGATTTCTCCTGCATCTTTGTGTTCCTCTGTCTGCCTTAGGGAAGTCATACCTGGGCTCTAGCAAACATAGTAGATGTATCCGTCATGACTTAGCATTTGTGTTATTCGGGAGCTCGATTCTGATTCCCACACCCAGGAGAGAGTTTCCATACATTGTTATAAGAAATTGTTACAAGAGCCAGTATCTGTGAATCATTGATGGTCAAGAAGAAGAAATGGAATGTTACTGTGTTTAGAATGTCACAAAATCTTCTATCACGATTGAAAGAGAAATCAATTAACATGGCTCTTCACTATATGAGTGTGGCTGAATCTTTACATTATTATTTTACCTTTACCCTGAAGAACAAAAACTGATAAAAGTCAAAGTTCTGGAGTAAAGTAAGAGTGTTCTTATCTACTAAAATCAGTATTGAGTCAATTCAACTGTATGCTTATCCATCATCATAATATTTGCCCAAATTTGAAGTGTTTACCTCAACATGAGACACTGTAAATTCTAATTTTGTGGCATTTGGAATCCTTTTACACTTGCATTTTCTTGCTAAAGACAATATAACCTGCAAAAAGTATAACATCTTAGGGTCCCTGTGTGGCTCAGTTGGTTAAGCGTCTGCCTTCGCCTCAGGGCATGATCTCTGAGTCCTGGATCCAGCCCTGCATCCAGCTCCCTGCTCAGTGGGGAGTCTGTTTCTCCCTCTCCCTCTGCCCCTCCCCTTGCTCATGCTTTCTTTCTCTCAAATACATAAGTAAAGTCTTTTTAAAAAAAAAAAAAAAGAATAATAATGGGCAGCCCAGGTGGCTCAGCTGCCGCCTTCCGCCCAGGGCGTGATCCTGGAGACCCGGGATAGAGTACCATGTCGAGCTCCGGTCATGGAGCCTGCTTCTCCCCTGCCTGTGTCTCTGCCTCTCTCTCTCTCTCTCTCTCTCTCTGTCTCTCATAATAAATAGGTAAAATCCAAAAAAATAAAGAAAAAAAAGAAGAAGAAGAACATCTTGAATCATTGCATATTGGGTCTTCCAGGCAAATAAATTACTGTAAAACAAACTATAATTATTGGGACTTAAATTATTTGCTCCTAGGTACCCAAATAATTTGAAAGTTGGGATGTGAATACCATATTAATAAAAAGAGAATTTGCTTATTTGTATCAACTTGGAAATGCATTTGTTACTTAAATTTGTAGAACAAATATACTCCCTGGGATAACTGAAGGATATATTCACTAATTTAAGAATATAATGAAGGCACCTAGGTGGTTCAGTTGGTTAAGCGTCTGCCTTCGGCTCGGGTCATGATCCCAGGGTCCTGGAATGGTGCCCTGTGTTGGGCTCCCCCACTTAGCAGGGAGTCTGCTTCTCCTTCTCCCTCTGCCCCTCCTTGCCCTCCTCCTGCTCATGTTTGCACTCTCTCAAATAAATAAATAAAACCTTTAAAAAAAAAGAGTATAATGAGTAACTTCTGATTTTTTGTGTGTTTTAATGTCTATGTAACCTCAATGTTTCAACTTCCAATTTGAGGAGATGGAATGGGAAAAATAATGGGACAACGGGGTACTAACCCATTAAAAAATAAAAAATGTCACATGCTTAGCGCATATTTGTGTTGCTCTGCAAGTTTCATAAATCAGTGAATCTACAATTTCGTTTAAAAACTGTTTACAGTTTTTGCCAATTTCATTGTGGAGAATTGTTAAGTGAATTGTTTCCTTCATTTGAGGATGTGGAATAAATTCTATTTTCCACAAACTGTGCCTGTCTCAAAACAAAAAATAATATATGTATTTGGCTGAGTGTATTCATTGTATAATGCTTCTCTTGGGGCTCTTCTGTCAAAACTGAGAACAGTATCCAGAGCCTTTCTGAGGGCAGATAACAGAAATTATTCTTCCCCCTTCCAGCCTCCACACATTTTCCTTCTTGCTGCCAGCATCTCTCTAATAATAATAACAAGGCAGTCTTCTTGAGTATTCTAGTCAAATAAAGCTTTATTTTAAAAAACCCAGAGGACTAAAGATTATTTTCATAGGAAATAAGTAAACTATAATTGATATTTAAAATTGAAGTACTTTTGATCAGTAGAGGGTAACCCAGCTCACTGTTTCCACTAAGAATTGTGCCTATGGAAGAGCCTTGGCAAAAATATTTCAGTGATAGTTTACCAAGATAGCAGAACGTTTGCTGTGAGAAATAGTTATGCCAGGATAAAACGCAGTCTCCGATTTTGAGAGCCTATGATTCTATTTACTGATGATAATGTTATCTATATTTTTAAGAAATCAGATGTGCTTTAGCAAAGTGACACCACGCAAAAGATGTTTTGAGGATTAGAATCATGTACCTGAATGTTTCTTTACATGAGATCTTAAAACAGACCATAATATGAGGCATTGAGGAAAATAACAATAGGAATGAGCCTTCTTGCTCACTGATTCTGCTTTTTTTTATTAAACATAGGATTTTGCCCATATGCAAGTGTGTCCTCAAGATTCCAATCTTACAAAAGCTTACTGATACTTAGAAAAACGTTAGGATTTTTCTAAATGGAATGTGGTCAAATCTGATTGGATAATATTCCTTCAAGTGTTTAACTCTTAATAATTACCCGAAGCAATAATTAACATTTAAAACATACACTGACATCATTTGTAAATTTCTTTAAATTTTCTACTCATCCAAATGCCAAGTATAATTAGCCACAATTACTGCTTAAAGATGATGAAGGCTTTGATTTCATAAAGTTCATCCCTCTTCTTTTCACAAAGAATTGAATGCAATGACCTGTTAAGGCCCTAGGAGTTATCTGGTTTAGGCAGATTCTTCCTAAGTCATGACCCATCTAACAAGGACAGATGATTCCAGTAGGGGTGGTCTTTTGTTCGTAATGGTTGTACAGAAAGGAAAAACTTTTTAAAAGTTTTGGGTTTTTTGTTTGTGTGGTTTTTTTTTTTTTTTTTAAGATTTTATTTATTTACTCATGAGAGACACACACACACACAGAGAAAGAGGCAGAGACACAGGCAGAGGGAGAAGCAGGCTCCATGCAGGGAGCCTGATGTGGGACTCGATCCCGGGTCTCTAGGATCACGCCCTGGGCTGAAGGCAGGCGCTCAACTGCTGAGCCACCTAAGGATCCCCATTTTTTTTTTTAAAGGAATTTTATTTGAAAGTTCTGTGTATTTGGGGCACCTGGGTGGCTCAGTCAGTTAAGTGTCTGTCTTCAGCTTAGGTCATGGTCCTAGAGTCCTGGGATCGCCCCACGTTAGACTCCATGCTCAGTGGGAGCCTGCTTCTCCCTCCACCTCTGTCCCTTCCCCTGCTTGTGCTGACTTTCGGTGTCAAATAAATGAATAATATTTTTTAAAAAGTTCTGTATATTTCATGCAATTAGTAAGCCACTAATTGTGGAAAGAAGCAGCAGCTCAAAAATTGATCATCTTTTGGCTCCTGTGTTACTGTATTTTTCTCTAAAGCCCCACAGGGCTCTATTGCTTGCCAACCACTCATCAAAAGTGGGCTGTAAATGGTAAAAATGAGCGGTTATCTACATGCAGCAGTGGATTATTAGATTTTAAAGTGAAAAGAATTGCCAGCAAAATTCATTTTGAGAAAAGAACCCACAGAGGTAGGATAATTTTGTGCAAGTCCCCCCTTGCCTCAGCTGCCTTTTCTGCAATGTGGGAATAGTTATCTGCTCTCTTTCCTTAGAGTAAGTCTTGTTTTACTGTTACTCCTCAGACCAATTTTTTCATCTCTAAACCAAGCACTTTATAATAAGCACAGAAATAGCATCTGGGATAAAGCATGTGTTTACAAGTGATGCTTTTGGAGTTGACGATATCAGTGTCTTGTAAGCAGTCCCACAAGCAGAGCCCAGGAAGCAGTCGAGAGTCACTGAGAAGGTGGGTGGCCTCAGCAGAGATGGACAGAGCAGTGACGGGAACCCGGCACTGGCAGCAGCGGGGGTGCCGGGGGGAGGCTGGCCAGGCTCTCCTCTCTCGCCCCTGAAAGAAACGTGACTGTGCAAATGCCACCTCCAGGCAAGACTCTTACTCCCTTCTTTCCAAATAAATTATTACCCCAAGGTCCTTCCCACTAGAATGTGTAGCACCAGTACTGCTTAGAAATCAGAACATTTGGGTTTTATTTTATTTTTTTAAATTTTAAATTCAATTTGCCAACATATAGTATAACACCCAGTGCTCATCCCATCAAGTGCCCTCCTCATTGCCCATCACCCAGTCACCCCATCTCCCCACCCACCTTCCCTTCCACAACTCTTTGTTTCTTTCCTAGAGTTAGGAGTCATGGTTTGCCTTCCTTTATAATTTTTCCCCACTCAGTTGCCCTCCTTTCCCTTGTGGTCCCTTTCACTATTTCTTATATTCCACATATGAGTGAAACCATATGATGATTGCCTTTCTCTGATTGACAGTAAACAGTAAACAGTTGGGCAGGTGACCTTGGGTGAGTCACAACCTTTCTGGGTTTTGGTTTCCGCAATAAAGTGAAGAGACTGGACTTCAGAGTTTACAAACTCCAATGTCTTCCTGGGGACGGGAAGATATTAGAAGTTGCTAGAAGTGGAAAGGCCAGTGGACGGATGGAGTATGCAAGTCCTACGCCAGAGTATTTGAAACAAAAACAAAACATCCAATGCCGATGTTGGCCAAAAGAATACTATGTGCAGAGATGACAACATTTGCATTAGGTGAGTTGTAAGGTTGCTTCTGGTTCTGGCGTTTTGTGATTTTTTTTTCCTTAACCTTTTGTCTACTCTTGCCACCTTATGCCTTGTGCTTCTTTTCCTATCTCTGTCTCTCGAGCTCTTCTCCTTTTGTTCTGAGTAGAACATGAGTCAGCACACTCAGCTCTCTATGAAAATAGAAGAAAACCTGTCAGGGTAAGTTGAAAGTCAGTGCAAGTGCATCGTGAATTGCTTTTTTTTGAAAGAAATTTTATCCTCATCCTTAGGCTGGTTGTAATGGGCCTAACCTGACCTGCCATTTGCCTGTTTATATCATTATGCAGGTTGGTTTCATCCACAATAGCTAACAGAACATTTTTCTTCGTTAGTGTCAATACATGCGTGTTATATGTTTGCACCTGTCATCACGGTTGTTGATAAAATATTCAAGAATTTTTGGGAGTCATCATGCCAGCCTACCATTGCTCGAGCCAACCTTCAGCCTCCTTGCATATGTTTATTTTCTTGAACAGGTGGCTTTTACCGACGTCGTCTCGTTGGTTCAAGCAAAACAAACAATACTTTTCATTGCCGGAGCAGTTGGTGCAGTGCTCGCACCTCTATTTTCTGACATCTTTTCAAATCCCAGTGGGCAAACAAGATGCCGATGAGGCAACAGGTTGGGAGAGGCCCTCGTCACAGACACAGAACTTCATCTCTGGTCCTCTCTTTGATGATCCAGGACTGTCCCCTTCCACCACACTGGATCCTGTCACTGCTGAGGATGGTGTGTGTGGCCTTGCTTTCTGGGAGGGTCTCTCTGTCCTCCATCTGCGCCCCTTCATTCTCACTGGGTCCCTTTTCTCTTCACCCCCCACCTCAGCTGTGGTCATGTGTTTCTTGAGCATTGGTTTTGTCTGAGACGCCTTTTAGGAGTTGACAGAACAGCCCAGTGGCCGCGTGGGATTGAGCTGTCCCTTCAGGGTCACCACCAGGTTGCCCCGGTGTTGCCCTTGACATAACTTACCCAGGCTGCACCTGGCTTCTTCAGAAAGCCTAGTTAGCTACCCAAGTAGCTAGAGCTTTGGCAGTTATTCTTTGCTTTGCTTTGGTTTTCTTAGACCCTTCATAGGCCAGGCCCCGGCTGGGCAACGATGGAGGAAGATGGCGGGCTCCAACTCTCAAGGCGTCGAGCCCAGTGGGGAAAACACACCTGCCTACCGGTAACTGTGGACGATGACCTCGGTGCTACATGGCCCTGTGGGGTGCAGGGGGCACAGAGGAGAGGAAAGCGACCTCTCCAGGGCAGCTGGAGGCCTAGGAAAGGGCTCACTAAGGAGCCCTGAAGAGCCAGTCCTCCCCCCAGGAGGAAGATAGACATTTCCTTCAGTGGGACTGCGTGAGGCAAGGCTGTGGTGGCCATGAGAAGTGACTTGTCGTTCCCCATTGTCCGTGTAACACTAGTATTTGCCTCAAGGGTATTGGATGGCTCTATCTCAAGGAGTGGGTGATAAGGGGGTTGTGTGGCCTGTGGCAGTGCGGCCGGGGGATGATTTTAAGTGACGACTTTTATGCCATCACTCAAGTCACATCTCTGAGGTGGCTTCCTCTTCTGTCTACTCCAGCCTGGTACCTCCAGACCCTTGCCTGTGCTCTCTGCAATTTGCTTTTGGATCTGGTTTAGGTAGCAGCTACCTCATGGTTTCTCCTTCCAAGTTTTCCCAGGGCACACCTGTGTTCGTTTGTCCTGGTGCATTTACAAAGGTTGCAAAAAAAAAAAAAAAATCGTTGGCATCGACGAACCTTCCTCGTGCTTTATTTAAAAGAGCCTTTTATTTGCCCCTGCCTATTTTTCCCTTCACAGCCTGATATATATTCCACGCTTCTGGGTCTATACTGTTTCATTTCATAACATTTAATGAATGTTAGAACCGGCTCTGCAAATGCATTGCCTTAATCTTGTTGCCTGCAGTGAGATGCTTTTAATATTTTCTCCACATGTGAACGCAGTTTTTTCCTTTAGCTTTTCTTTAATTTCCATGTGGTTAATCCCCTTCTACTGCAGGGAGTCTGGATATTTATAGATTTCTTCCTTTCACTCTGTCTTCAATAATTTTCCTTTTACATTCAGTGAACACATCCATCACAATAAATGGTCTTTTCCCTATTTGTATTGACTTGCATTTATATAAACCAGACTCCCTTTTCATATCATTATTAATGTTCATGGCAATTTTCAGTAGCTTGGGAAGCTGGCTATTAGAGCTGGCACAGAGCTTCAAGTTGTCCTGTTAGATCAAATGACTCATGTCATGGTGCCTCGTTTCAAATTTTGTCATTAAGTCAAAACCAAAGTTATGTAGCTTTTTTTTTAATTGACTCAATATAAAATGAAAGTATTAAAGAAGCATCTCTAAATTATTGCTCATTTCATTAAAATGTTCTTGACTTGATAGCCCTTTATGCATGGAAAGATGCAAAGTACTCCCATTAACAGTGTTGAATATTTTCAAAATCAAAAGCCCAATTTTGTAAACTTTCATAGCCCCTAGTAGATATTAGTAGGGGATTGTGTTATAGGCAGTTAACATTGGTCATACTTAGATGCCGGGTCTTTCTAGTAGCTCAATTTTTTTTTTTTTTTAACAGAGTATTGAATGATATAGTTCAAAAACTCATTTAGATGCTTCATTTACATATGTCTTATATAAGGAATTTTTTTTTTTATGTCAGTATGCATGTCATCAGTTTTTAAATGGTAAGAAAGGATGTAATTGGCAGGGCTCATATTGCTGTTCTTTAGGCAAAAACGAACTTGGTCTAGAGATCATCAGACTTCTGTAGCTGGTGCAGTTTTCTCAGAAAACATCTTGCAGAGCAGCCGTGTGTGCTTCTGAGAACCTCCTGACGCAGTCTTTCCCCTGGAGGCCCGAGCCCCGTGCTCTCCTCTTACTAACTGTTTTGACTGTTTAGCAGCCTCTGAAGATACCAGTGGCATTTCCATGATTCCACTTGTTATGTGCCTTTTCATTTCTTTTTTTTTTTTTTCTTTGCCTTTTCATTTCTTAACTGCATCTTGGGAGCACTTAAATATTTGTTTCAAAACATCCTTGTTACATTTTTCTGTAGTAAAATTTGAATGTTAGAAATGGTGAATTAGTTATTTTTAATGACTCTAGTTCTCATTTCATTTTTTAATTTTTGTGGCTATTTTTTTTCTTTTTTTTTTTTTTTTGGCATCTCCAGTTCAATTAAGTGATCAGCTGATTTTTGTTTTTAGGATTCGTTCATCTCTACTACCATATTATAGCTGAGAAATACATTTTTTTCCTCCACATTCCAGCATCTCTGAAACTAAGATGCATCTTTCTTTCAGTTGATTCTGTATCACAGGTTAATTGGAGGTGTTTAAAAATCTTTCAGGGGTGGAGACCTTAATGGTGTCCTAGATTTTATAAAATGTGACATTTTATTTCTCTCTCTCTCTCTCCTTCTTAAAGCACTTTATCCAGTTGTGATTGACCTACAAAAAGATGAACATTTCTAATGTACACAACCTTATGGGTTTGGAGATAAGTATACTTTCATGAAAATGAGCACCACACCTATACCATAAACATCTATCACCTCCAGAGGTTTTCTCCTGTGCTCTTTGTGTGTGTATGTGTGTGTGTGTGTGTGTGTGTGTGTGTGTGTGTGTGTGAGAGAGAGAGAGAGAGAGAGAGAGAGAGAGAGAGAAGAACACTTAACCAAAGTCTACCCTTTTAGCAAGTATTCAAGTACACAATACAGTATTGTCACTTACAGGCATTATGCTGTTCAGTAGGTCTCTGGGGCTTACTCATCTTGCATGACTGAGTTTTGGACACTTTGACTACCACCTCGCCCTTTCCACTCTTTGCAGCCCCAGCTAACCATCATTCTATTCCCTGCTTCTAAGAGTTTGGCTTCTTTGGATTTCCCATATAATGGTCTCATGTAGTATTTGTCCTTCCATGTCCACCTTATCTCGTTTAGCATCATGCTCTCCAGGTTTATCCCTGTTGTCACAGAGGCAGGATTGGCTTTTCTTAAGTCTGGATAGTACTCTGCTGTATGTGTACACCACATCTTCTTCATATATTTACCTGTTGATGGACATTGAGGTTGTTTCCCTATCTTGGCTATTGCGAATAATGCTGCAGTGAATGTGGGGGTGCGGCTATCTCTTTGAGATACTGACTTCAATTCTTTTGGATGTATTTTTCTTCTCTAAGGACAGATAATGGGTTCATGATCTCAGTGACTTTGTTTACGTATGGTGTAAACATTCCTGAGTGTTCTCTGGGCTTGCTTCTTTTCTGTCCTGAGAATTCTTAGGCAAGTTTATCTTGCACTTATTCATGTATTTATTCATTCTTTTCAATTTGTAGAGGTGGAGTATTTAACAGAGAGGTTTTTTGTTTTTTTTAATGTGCTATATACTCTGCTCTCCTGAATTTCTGTGTATGTGACTCTATTCTTGGTCAGGCCAAGGCATCTTTCTGCAGTGAAGGTGGGGGATTGAGAAGGTATAGAACTTGGAGTGAGATTAGAACTTTTATAACAAAAATCCAAAGAGAGTGAGTGTTCAGCTTTTAATTATGAATAGAATGGGTTTTTTTTTAGTTTTTATTTAAATTCCAGTTAGTTAACACACAGTGCTTTATTAGTTTCAGGGGTACAATACAGTGATTCTACACTTACATACAACACCCAGTGCCCATCACAAGTGCCCTTCTTAATCCCCATTACCTATTTGATGCACCCACTCCCACCACCCCTCTGGTTACCATCAGTGTGTTCTCCATAGTTAAAAGTCTTTCTTGGTTTGCCTCCCTCTCTCTTTTTGCCCTTTTGCTCATTTTCTTTTGTTTCTTAAATTCCACCTAGGATTGAAATCATATGGTATTTGTCTTTCTCTGGCTGACTTCTTTCACTTAGCATAATATTCTCTAGCTCCATCCATGTTGTTGCAAATGGCAAGATTGCATTCTTTTTTATGGATGAGTAATATTCTATTCTGTATCTCTCTCTCTATCATGTATCTATCATGTATCTATCTATCTATCTATCTATCTATCTATCTATCTATCTATCTATCTATCTCCACTACCTGTTTTTTTATCCATTCATCAGTCTATGGACACTTGGGCTGTTTCCATAATTTGGCTATTGTAGATAATACTGTTATAAACATCGGGGTACATGTATCCCTTTGAATTAGTATTTCTTAAAAGGTTTTTATTTGTTTGTTTTAGAGAACGGGAGCACGTGAATGAGGAAAGGAGCAAAGGGGGAGGGAGAGGATGAAGAGGAAAGAATCTCTAGTAGACTTTGTGCTGATCTCACGACACTGAGATCATTACCTGAGCTGAAATCAAGAGTCAAACACTCAACTGACTGAGCCACCCAGGCACCCTGTGAATTAGTATTTTTGTATCCTTTGGGTAAGTACCTAGCAGGGCAATTGCTAAATCGTAGAGTAGTTCTATTTTTTGAATAGCAAGGGCAACATGGAAAGTTTGACTTAGTCAAGAGGAGGAAGGATTTTCTAAAATTCTTTAAGGCTTCAAAACATTTAAGAGAAGAATTTGGTAGGGCTAGATATGGAATTTCTTTCAGAGTCTAGAGGGCTTGAGTTCTCTAGGAAGAAGGATTAGGATCAAATAAAGTCTCTACCCCTTTGGTCACATGGCAGAGTGGTTCCTGGTGTTTTCCTTAAGGTCCTTGCCTTTCCCCTTCTTAGGACTGTGCCTCAAATGGAGAGAGTCTAGCAGTATCAGGAAAGGCATGGAATTGTCTGAGAACATTAGAGCTAATGGTCTGCTGCTTGTCAAAGCATGAGGGAGGGCAAGGACTCTAGTTCCAGGTCAAGTAGTAGGGAAAGCCAGAAAATTAAGGCAGGTTGTGCTCCTGTTGTACAGGAGACCTCGTAGTCTTTTCCATGCCTGGAGCTTTCCACAGCCTCAGCTGATGTGATAGCCCAGAGCAGGCCCGGTCAGAGGAAAGAGACTATATTGTGCGAGCCCTTAGGAGCAGAGGGCAGGATTACCGTTTCTCTGTCAGAAGCTGCCTGATTGTAGGCAGAACAGTTAAGACAATGATCACATGGCCCATGAGACCTGAAATATTTACTCTCTGATCCTTTTCCAAAAAATTTTGCCAACTCCTGGTAGTGGAAATGCTCAATTTTAGGCCTATAGTCATAAGTGTAGTTTATTTAATTGATCTGAGGCAATCAAAGGTGCTAATGATTATAGGAAGACATAAAAGAATGGATTATTTGATGATTTATGGGAGAATAAAATTAGGAATTGTGTAGTTTGGCTGGTTATCAGAGACTCAAGTGGCTTAAACAGCAAACACTTATTTCTCATAGTTCTGGAGGTTGGAAAGTTCTAGATCGAAGTGCCAGCAGATCTGGTATCTGGTGAAGGGCTGCTTCCAGGCCTTCTTGTATTTTCACATGGGCAAGAAAGAGCTAGCTGGCTCTCTAGCCTTTTCTTGTAAGGGCACTAGTCCCAGTCTTGAGGGCCGAGCCCTCCCAAAGGTACCAAATCATAATACAATCACACTTGGGATTAAGGTTTCAACACATGAATTTTATTGGGGGACACGCTCAGTCCATAACATGAATAATGCAGAAATTCTATGAAATATGAATTAAAATAATTGATCTCAATTTGGAAAAGAGAGAATCAAATCCGGAACTAAAAAAGCCCTGTTACCATTTATTAAGCACCAGACTGAATCAAGAGTTAAAATGGGCTTATCATAAAAAAGTAGAACTCTGTTGTGAAAAATTATGTATCATCTTGACAAGTTAAAAGGACTCGTTAAATGTATTTACGATTTACATGAAAATGATCATAGTAGGAATGTGTTTTGTATTTTATGATTCCTCCTTTTAACTTTTAAATCAAATATTATCTTGATTGCATCAGATAAGAAGGTATCTGATATATTTAAATTTTGTTAATTGGCAAATCCTGAGGTTTTTTTTTTTTTTCTTTAAAGACCTTTATTAATTTATTTGACACAGAGAGAGCATAAGCAGAGGGAGCTGCAGCAGAGGGAGAGGAAGAAGCAGACTCCCTGCTGGGGGGGGACCCCCGACATGGGGCTCAATCCCAGGACCCTGGGATCATGACCTGAGCTGAAGGTGGATGGTTAACGGACTGAGCCACCCAGATGCCCCGGCAAATCCTGAGTGTCTTCCTGCCCAGTTGGATAGAGTCTAGTTAGGAAGATCAGACAAGTAACCATAAATAAATTGTTTTGATTTGCCTTCCGCTCCCTCCCCCCTCCTACCATCTCCATGTAGGGTGAATAAATTTGCCACCCCAAAGCTATATACGATGCATCAGGCAAAACAGCCACAGTGTGGGCTTGTGTCTATGTCTGTTAGCCATCTGTACGTCTTCTTTGGAAAGATATCTATTCAGGTCCTCTGCCCATTTTAAAATCAGATTGTTTTGTTTCTTTTGATGTCGAGTGAGGCTTGTATATAACTTGAAAGCGGACTTCCTTTTCTGTCTCTTTTCCCTTCGGTGAATGCCTCTTAAATCACAGCTGTGATGGTTGAACAAGTCTGTGAATATACTAAAAATCACTGACTTGCACCCTTACATGGGTGAATTGTATGGGATGTGAAGCATATCTAAATAGAAGTGGTGCAAAACAATCACAGGGGAAAATAAAAAAAACTTCTTAGTGCCCAGTTCATGGACTAGAACTGAAAAAAAAAAAAAAAAAAAAAAACATGTATTTCAGCACCCACCATGTGTTAGAAGTGTGCACATGGGGAGATAAGAGTATCCAAAGTGCACGGCAACTTAAGATAATGCAAACATTTGCTTCTGTTGAAGGTCATAAAAATGCTCTTCCAAATAGTCCTTTTATTTATATAGGTGTACTGTCAGGAGAAAGCTATTTTGTTTTTATTATCAGAGTTTAGAAAATATAGTATTAGGTAGAACAAAACAGTTCTATATTCTAGGTTTAAAGTAATTACATTTTAGGCGTGCCCGGGAGGCTCTGTTGGTTGAGCATCTGAGTTTGGCTCAGGTCATGATGTTGGGGTCCTGGGATGGAGCCCCACCTCTGGCTCCCTGCTCAGTGGGGAGTCTGCTTATCCCTCTCCCTCTGTCCTTCCCCCTTCTCGTGCTTGCTCTTTCTGTCAAATAAATAAATAAAATCTTTTTTAAAAAATAAAGCAATGGAATTATGGATCCAGAAGCTCTTTTTTCCCCTTACTAAATGTAAAGAATTTCCAGATCCTTCATGAGGCCCCATTATGCCTGGGCTCTTATAATATAGTAATAAGGCTGATTTTAATTTACAAATACGAAAATATACATTTCACATTAATTCCATCCTTATTTTAAAGAATGAGATTAAGAAATGTTAAAATGCACTCATTTTAACAATGTTTCCATTGTGGGAGACACTTTTGGCACCATTTTCTTTTAGTTTCATAATCATGTCTCATTCATGTGTGTGTGAGTGTGCGTGTCCATATATAGTATTCATTAGTATCATCACTTGTTTCCAAATGCCTTTTGGCTGTTTCAAAACTCAAATCTACCCTCAAGGGAAAAAACTCACCGCTATTGAGACTATTCCAAAGTATGTGCTGAATAGGGTCACAGAACTAGTGGAAGATTAAGATCAAAGACCTAGGCTCAGGAATTTGGCAGGACCCCTGGCCATGGAGGACACCACAGAGGTCATGCCACAGAACAATATGGTTTATAGAATGTCCCTAAGAGCATGGCCACCATTAGACTTTTATCTCTACTGGTACCAGTTGGTCGTGGAGTGTTGTCTCATGTTCTTCATTTAGAGGTGTTGGTGCGAGCTAAGTGTGTGTGCCTGTACCAGACAGCCGTTGGGGAGGCTGTGTGAGTCCTTTAGGAAGAGAATACCCTTTCCCCCTTCAACCTGTTCCTACTCAAATTCACACAGTGAAAGATCCGCCCCCCCCCCCCATGTCCATTATACGTTACTCTTGTTGATATCATAGATGCATCTTTGGATTTATTTCATCAGTTAAAATGAGCATGCCTTCGTTTTGCAATTAAAGTAGGATACAGAATAATTATTAAAAAGATAGAGAGATGCTTTTCTTTCAGGCTCTAGGCACAGAGTTAGCACTTGGGCTATGATGCTGGGGAGACACAAAGGGCTCCCCCCAGCTCACTGCTCCATGGTGTCTCCAAAGAGAAGAGAGAGCCTTGACCTTCAGAAAATTGCACTCAGTGGTGCAGTAATGTGTAGGCAGTGTGCAGGTGGGAGAAGTCAGGTGATGCGAAAGAGTAGGAAAACGTGCACCCATTCCTTTCCCCCCTGTAAGCATCAGTGGAGCTCCACTCAGAACTTCAGTTTACTTTCTTGTCTCAGTTGGAAGGCAGAAAGTACATTAAAAAATAATAAAACCAAAAATAAATAAATAAAAACAGAGCAACAGGAACACAACGCTGGAAAGGCAAGTCTTTGGCTCTACTTTGTTCAGAGGCCCATGTTTCTAAGCTCCCAAGGGGCCTCTCCTGGCCATTGCGACCATTGTTAGCTGGAAAAATGTGAGCTTAGGGAAACATTTTTCTTCATTTTCTTCTCGAAATGGAGGCAGGAATATGGCAAGGGAAAATATAGGTGAGTAAATATAGCTATTGTCGCCTTAGGATAATTGGTGATAAAGTTCTGGGGGATTTTATTTTCATTCAATCAGACCATAGACTAATTGGCTGTCCTTGGAATCGTGGTTTTTTTTTTTTTTTTTTTTTCCAGCTTTCTCCTTCACTTCTATTTTCCTGTTGATGTCCCTTTTTCGGGGCGGGGCAACTCTACCCTGGCTAATGATCGAATATTCGGGCAAGTATATCTTGTTGTTTTAAGCTTATTAAATTTCTTGTCATCTCTTCCGGGATGCTGGGAAGTGCTGTTCACAGGGCTTTCTTGCAGTGTAGAACCTGTCTTCTGTGAGAACCGTGAAAGCTCCTTCTTTGATAATTAGTCCCCGGCTTTAGTCAGATGTTTAGAACTCTGTATAAACTGCCAACACTTGTGGATGTGCAGGGTCCTGTGCACTACCTTTAGCTCCTGGTGCAGATGACATTTTGAGATGCTTCTGGAAGTCTTTCTCAATTACCTTGCAGCAGCAGTTCTTAAACTTCAGTGTGCATTAGAATCACCTGGAGGGCTTGTTAGAGCCCAGATTGATGTGCTCCTCCTGGAGAGGTTGGTTTCGGAGTCTGGGGTGCAGCCTGAGGATTTGCATATCTAATGAGTCCCAGGTGATGCTGATGCTGATGCTTCTGTCCGAGGCCCACACTGAGACTCGTGGGGAATTATGGGCTTGTGACCCCCTAAGTAAAATGGAGAGACCAGTACAGTGTGTCACTGAACTAATATTTGCTGCGTTTCACAGAGTGCAGAGTATTTTGTGAGGAGTTTGAGGAACATTTCAGGTAAGCACATACAATTCCTTTTACCTAGGAACTTGACAGTAAGACAGCATTTCTGTTTTCTAAATAATTGTATTAATCCCACAGAGAATGTTAGTTAACAAAATTGTTTTTTTTCTTTTCTCTTTTGTATAAAATAATAATCTAATAGTTTCCTGTTCAGTATAAAAATGAAATCTATTGTTTCGCACAAGAAGCAAGGCACTATTTTTAAGGATTTCCCCCCCAATAAATAACTTGAGAGTTATTTTAACATAGAAAAGGTGTGCACTTCAGAAAGTCTTTGCAAATGTGTTGCAAAAACAACAGTGATTTCACTCTTGAAATCCATTGGCAAAAGCAGACTTGACTTACCTTTAGGGTCCTCACCTCTATATATCATCAGAGTTGGTTTTTTTTTTTTTTTTTCAAAATTACATACTTCTTGGGCCCCTGGAGACTATGGAGATTGTGAGCTCTTCAAACCATGGCCCAAGAACCCGGCTTTGGGCTGGACTGGTATCTCAGCTAGGTTTTTTAAGGTAAATTATTAAATATCGAGTCTTTGGCTTTTTGACCTCGCTGTTGGGTATTTGTTTTCTATTTCTTTACCTTGTATTCCTAGCTTTATTTTCTTCACTGTGTTTCTTTGTTTTAATTTGCTATGCTTTCAGCTGTTTGAGATAAACACTTGGATGCAGCTGAATTTCACTTTGTCAACTAAATGTAAGGCTATAAATTTTCCTTTAAGCACAGCTTTAGTAACCTCCACTGAGTTTTGATATGGTTTGTTTTTGTTATACATTTTATTATACATTTTTTATTATACAGTTTGAAATGTATTCTAATTTCTCGGGTCTATGAGTTATCTAGAAGTACAATTCTTAACTTGCAAACCTATGGAAGTTACTGAACATCTTTGAGCCTCAAGTTCTTTGTCTTTAAAATGTAATGGAGTTGTTGGGATCACCAAGTGAGCTAATGGGATGAAAATACCGGGTACAATGGCTGGCAAAATCAATTTTCAGTAAATATTAGCTACTTCTCCCCAACACACCCCACCCTGGCCTGTGCTTCAGCAGTTCAAGGTAGAAACTTCCATGGCTTTCCTCCAATACAATAGTTTGCATTGGGAAAAGCCCTCATTTCCCCTAATTTGTATCCATAACCTATATGAAGCACCCACGGTATTTGTACTTGACAGATTTACCCTATGGAAATTTTCTGACTGATGGATCTAGCTATTTTTCAGGGCTCCCTTTCTGCTGATTTTATCGTATAAGTAATACCTGTGAGAAACTCTGATTCTCATCTATATCTCAGGGGCTTTATATCTTAGAGTCTAAAAAATACATTTTTACTTTAAAACAATTGAGGCACCTGAATTCTTTGTGTACATTTCATGAACATACGATTTTCACTCATAAAACTTTGGTAAATTAGTATTTTAACATTTGCTGTTTTTCCATAGCTTGGAAAGTGCTGACTTACATGTATCATAATCTATTTCTTGGGTGCTGTCAGGTTACTATATCGAGTTCTGCGAGCAGGATGGCAGACAAATGGTGATGACGAGGCATGTGTTCAACCATGTCCCAGTACCAGAGTCACAGTTGGGCAGAAATGGTTTGTCTTTGGTCCCTCTCTGCTTTCCTTTGGGTAAATGCTCTCCTACCTTCTGCTTCCATCCCATGCCCCTTGGCTATTCTAAGATCCCCAACATATATGTCACTTAGTAATTATAGTTTTAATTCAAAGGTTGATGGCATGCACACATAGGTGAGCAATTCACGTGTTTCTCTGAGTGGTTTCAAACACTTTTGTTCAGGACTGTCTCATGTACAGTCTTCCTAAAACTGGCAGAGATGCTATACATACAGGATGGGGTAGGAGGCTGTCTACGTGTCATCAACTGTAAGAACTTCGGTGCATCTTTATTCATTTAGGCATTTTGGGAGAGATGTTCAGTAGAATGACCCATTTATTTTGTGTGTGTGTGTGTGTGTTTTATTGGTGATGTTTTTGTTTTGCTTTGTTTTTAATTTTTAATTCTTAGTTTTTATTATTTGTGTGTGTATTTTGTTTTTTAAATCAAAGTTTCCCAAAATGTTTAGTTGCCTTATGGAAAACAAAACTCCCTGGTGATCAAATGAGTAGCCAGTGTTGAGAGCCCCTGGGAAGTTGACCTGGGAAATTTCCTTTTCCCTTCTCTGACTTTCCTTTTTTTTTTTTAAATTTTTTTTATTTTTATTTTTTTTTCCTTCTCTGACTTTCCTATCAAGCCTTTCCTTAAAATCACTATCCTACATGACCATATTAAGAGAGATTGCTTTTTATTCCACACTTAGAGACAAGGCTTTAATTGCCAACACCCTTAGGTGGCGGGGGGGGGGGGGGGGCCTCTAAAACTTACACGTAATATTACCATAAGAACCAGAAATTCTTTTCCTAATTATAGGCCCAAACAAATTGAAAATAGATGTTCCAACAAAAATTTGTACACGAATATAGTGTTTTCATTTGTGGTATTTATTTTGTCTTCCTCCTGTTTGTGACGTAGAGCTCTTAAGACCTTTGGAATTTTCCTAAATGAAAAGAAAGGTAAAGGTGTTTTCTGTTATGTTAAGGAGATGATGGTTGGACAGTACCTGAGGATGAGAGGCTGGTTGTCAGGAAACCAACCAGGTTGAGAGGATCAGAAGTTTCAGTCCCAGCCTCCTGACCTCTGGGGAAGAGAGAGGGGTCATTGATTTAATCAGCCATGCTAGGTAAGGAAGCTTCTTGAGAAATGCAAAAGGAGAAGGTTCAGAGTTTCCAGGTTGGTGAACATGTAGGGATATGGGATGAGTGGTATGCGTGGAGAAACTGTGGAAGCTCTATGCCTCTTTTACACAACTTATCCTGTGCATCTTTTCCATATGGCCGTTCCTGAGTTAAATCCTAATGAATAAAATGCTACTGTGGCTTCTATGAGCCACCATCAAGGGGGTGGTCATGGAAACATGCAATCTGAAGTCAGTTGGTGTGAGGCACAGGTGGTAACTTCAATGTGTACTGTTGGCATCAAAAGTGGGGGGAGAGGGAGCAGCCTGGGAGGACTGAGCCATTAACCCGTGGAATCCTAAGATACTGCAAGGTAGATCGCGTTAGAATTGAGTTTAATTGGAAGGACACAGCTGGTGTTAGAACCTTGCTTGGTGATACCCAGAAAAACCCTGCTGCAGTGGAATTGGATACAGAACCCTTATTAGTGCTCATAACAGCATTATCTACAGTAGCCAAAAGGTGGAAACAAATGTTTGATGAGCAGATAAACAAAATGTAGTATTTCTGTATAATGGAATATTACTGGGCCATAAAAAGGAACGAAGTGCCAATAAATGCTACAATGTGGATGAAGTTTGAAAACATGCCAAGTGAAAGAAGCCAAACATGAAAGTTCACATGCTATATGATTGCATTTATATGGATTATTCAGAATAGGTCAACCCATAGAGACAGAAGACAGATGAGTAGTTGCCAGGGGCTAAGAGGAGAAGGCGGAGTAACTCCTTAGTGAACATGCAGTTTTCTTTACGGTGATGAAAATGTTTTGCAACTGGATTGAGATGATGTTGGCATAATGCTGTGAAAGTACTAAAAGTGACTGAATTGTACATATTAAAATAGTTATTTTCAGTTTATGTGCATGTTCTCTAAACTTTAAAAAAAATGAAGCAATCAAAAATAAGATAGTACTGGAAAATGTCCATAGAGACGTCTTTGATGACAAATGCAGTCTCTCTCATTTACTACCAAGAGAACAAACAGGTAAAAATAAATAAATAAATAAAAAATCTTCGAAGAGGTAGATAACAGTTTAGAGAAGGATTTACTCAAAACTACGGAAGCTTTGGTCAGAGGGTTTCCCTCACATTTACATGGTCCTGTTTTGAGTTCCTTTCTACTCTGACCTCTAGGTCATATTTTCCTTCAGGTTATGGTAGTAACGTCACCATTTGCATTTTTCAAGCTAATGGGAGCTGAATTAGGCATACATATAAATTGAGTTATTTGTGAAACCTGTTATACACACGCACAGACACACACACAAAGCTTTGATATGGGATAGGCTGTATAATATCCCTTAATGATCTGATCCTTGGAACCTATGAATGTTACTGTATATGGCAAAGGAGACTGCAGATAGGATTAAATTAGGCATTTTGAGATGGGAAGATCATCCTGGATTATCTACCCAGGCCTTAAGTGCAATCATAGGTGATTTTATAAGCAGGAGGCAGAGGGGGATTTGACACATAGAGGAAGGCAAAGTGACCCCTAAAGCAAGATGCTACACTGCTGGCTCTGAAGACAGAGGAAAGGTCTGTCAAAGCACAGAATGCTGGGAAGGCAAAGAAGTGGATTCTACCCTCCAGACTCTGTAGGGAGCTTGACCCGGCTGATACCTTGATTTTGGCCCAGAGAAACTGACTTCACATCTCGGATCTCCAGCACCGTAAGAGAATAAATACGTGTTATTTTAAGTTTCTAACTGTGTGGTAACTTGTTACAGCAGCAGGTGAAACTAGTATTCTGGTGAGCTAAGTTATGGCTAGTTACCCTGGTGTTGGGATGACTTCCAGGAATATCTCTGATGCCTGCTGTGTCAGTTCACCCAGCAGATTAATAGGAAAGGAGAGAGTTAGAGTGTTATTATGATGAAAACGTATTGCGTGTAGTACAGCTCCAGAAGCACTATGCCCAGCAGCAAGGTTTAAAATGTGGAGAACCCGAAGTCAGTCTTGGAGAACTGTTCCAATTTCCAGACTAGTAAAATTGTTGTCATTAATTTCTAGTCAAAGTGGGAATTGTCTTCCCTCAGCAATTATTCATCTCCTATCAGTTCCCAGTGCACCACTTTTTTCCTCCTTCAATAGGAAGTGTGCAAAACGGAGTTCGTCAGAGTTTCTGTGTAAGACCCAAGCCGGTTGCCATACTACAAATAGTGTGCCTGCGAACTCACATATTTTAAGCTTCCTAGTGTATTGGATTATTTTAGGGTTTCGCATGTACCCTCTGCTGCCAAAATCCAGTGGTTCCAGAGAAAATAGCGTATCAGATTGCCAGCAATGCAGTAAAACAGAAGAAAGAAGTGTTCAAGGGACCAAACTCCTAATATTTACGAACATGTGACCTAAGAATTGTTAGAGCAGATTTAGTAGTAGGAGTAATTGTGTAGGAGAGTACAGCCGCACTATAAAAATGGATTTGAATTGCTCTTGCATAACAGTTGGCAAACTATGGCTGAGGACCAAATCCAGGTTACTGTTTTATTTGCTAAAAGAGCACTGAAATAGCCACAGACCATATATAAATACATGGGCATGATTGTGTTCCAGTAAAACTTACAAATAAACCAATAACCTGGATTTGGTCCCCAGGCCATAGTTTGCCAACTGTTAATCCAAGAGCAACTCAAATGGCCTGTAATGCCCTGAATACTACAAAGTATTAACAATTTGGCTTTTAACTAACTAAGGAGTTTGCTAACTCTGTTCTCGTTACATTTCAATTTCAGATGACTTATGTTGTGTAAGTTGTATAAGATACATACTGTAGTATTTAAGTTATTAAAGAATTTACTTCAATAATGATGTGAAAGAAGTATCCCTAGAGGAGGCCCCAAACCAGAAGCTAGATAAAAGAAGGTAGTAGAAGCTTCAACTATGTCACAATATAAACTAAAAACTCTAATGCTCAAAATGATGAAGATAGGGCAAAGAAGATAACCAAGAATTACAGTTAATAAAAATGAAGACAAAGACGTAGAGAAGTTTATGAGAGCCAGGACCTTCTCAAGCAGGAAGTGAAAAAGCAGAAGGAAAATGAGTATGACAGTGTAGAAAAACTCACTTTGTACAGTCAAAAGAAAGGCATGAAGGTCAACAGTGGCTGCATTATGACCAGGTCACTGATTTTGATAAATACTGCCCTTTTTGGTTAGGACTTGTTAGGATAAGCAATACTGCATTCAATAGCGTTTAATGACTTTTCTTCCAGAATCATGGTTCTATAATACTGACAGAGAACCAAACAGAACATACAGTGGGCAAAAAGAGATGGATCTTAATTAAATATTTTATTAAAAAACAAAGCTGTTGTCATATGACAAGGTACCCAGCGAGTATTCAGCTAAAACTACAGGAATAAAACTACTATAGAAATGTGTCAGGCAGCTAAGCTAATAAGATTTTTTTCCCCCAAATTTTATCACGCTTGTGCTCTTTATCACCTCTTATAAGCTTGTACTTCTAATTTATTTAAAATAAGCATTTACTTTGTATTTAATGGTATATCTGTTTCTCACAGAATTAATAATCTGTTTCTGTACCAAATATTCTATATATACTTGTATTCTCTCTATACTTTTACATTGTACATACAAATTCTATGTACTACATATAAAAGCATGTTAATACTGAATATTATGTGCTTATTTATATTTTGTAATTTAAGATTTAGAGCATGCACATGAGCAGGGGAGGGGCAAAGGGAGAGGGACATCTCCTGATGCGGGGCTCCATCTCATGATCCTGAGATCATGACCTGAACCGAAATCAAGAATTGGATGTTTACTAGGCTGCGCCACCCAGGCGCCCCTATGTTTTATAATTTCATTCATTTTTATATTTTATATCCAATAAAGGTAGTCTCATTTCCTTTTTATCTTGTGGAGAGATTTTCATTCAGTGAGCATCTGACCGTTGTGCATACCTAGGAAAATAAATGAGGTGAAATTGGAGGGAATAAAATTAAAATTTAAAAGTCCTTGAGCAACAGCTAGCTTACAATTCATTGAAGTAAACAGAAATTGCTTAAGCAATTTTCAAAGCCTTGATAAAATGTCATCAACATGATTTAAATGCGAGATTAGCTAATATAAGTAGCAATTAGAATTAGATTTAGCTTGTACATTTGGAGTTAAGATGGAAAGCTCTTATGGGGACTCTTTTATTGCACAGAAAAAAGAAATAGGAGAAAGAGAAAGGAATTGCATTTTCCTGTACTTTTCCTGAGGTGCGTTGCTTTGCAAGATCCTCAGGGAGCAAAAGAATAAATGAGTGAGAGAACTATATAAAGGATTTAATTATTTCAAAATTGCTTATTTTTTTTTAAACCAGGAATAACTACAGGAACTTTTTTTTTTTTTTTAAGAAATTAGCTACTTAGGGAAAATGGCAACAGATACAGCAAGTGAATGTGATAAATTTTGTAACCTCATTGAAAGGTCTTCATTCTGAAGAGTCCATTTATTTTTTTTATGCCCATCTAGCCTCTCATTGCTGTTTGTCTGATGCCATAAAGAGCAGCCTTGGTGATCCTGGAGGCAGTACGGCCGGAGGCGTATTTGATGCTTATCTAGGCCATCACACTTCATCATTCAACATAAGTTTACTTCCATTTGCAAAATTGCAAAATTTGCTTACATCTCACCCATGTAGACCTTTGCCTCCTGTCATTGATCAAAGAATATTAGCATCCAAGGAAGAGAATCTTAGACTCTCAGAATGAATGTTAGGGACACAGAGACCATCTCTCTCAACACCCTCATTTTACCAATGAGCAGAGAGGTCCAGGGTGACTGGAGGGTGACTGTGAGGGTGACTTCCAAAGCTCTAGTCACTCTTTATGGAGCTGGAAACAGAAGGATGCCCTGGGCATTTTCCATCACACTTTCCTGCTTATTATCTCTTATGAGCCGATCTTTAACATTGATTTAAAATTATTAAATCGCCCCTCACAAAAGCATACCCTTCAGGCAATCAGATGAAATAGCCTATTAGAAAACATCTGAGAAAAGTCATCCACTCTCGTCTCCTGTGTTTTTCAAAACAAGTGTTCTCAAAAGCAAATAAAATGAAACAATGAAATAGGAAAACTTAGAAAAGATTTTGTGATTTACTGGGTTTAATTTGTGGTTTTTATCTTAGTTTTCCTCGGATGCGTTTCATGAGCCCTACTGGCAGAAGAACTAAAGCCACTTTTAAAAGGCAAATTTTCAAGACTGCTTTATTAAGACATAACTCACATACATCCATATTAATCTATTTAAAATGTACAGTTCACAATATTTAGCATATTTTTCAGAATTGCGCAAAGATTACCACAGTCTAATTTTAGGACTTTTCCGTTACCTTCAAAAGAAATCCCACATCCATTAGCACTCATTCTCCATTCCTGCTTGCTACTCTTCCCCCAGCCCTAGGCAACCACTGATGAATTTTCTATCTGTATAGATCTGTCTGTACCAGCCATTTCATACGAATGGAATTGTATGATATGTGGTTTCTGATGACTGACTCTGATTTCTTTCAGTTAGCATAAAACTTTCAAGATGCATCCCTGTTAAAGCATGTATAAATATGTCATTCCCTTTTATGGCTAAATAATAGTCCATTGTATGCATATAGCACACCTTATTCATCAATTGATGGATATTTGGATGGTTTCCACTTTTTGGCTATTATGAATAATGCAGCAATGAACATTCACGAGCAAGTTGTGTGGTGAATGCTTTGATTTCTCTTGGGTATGTTACCTAGAAGTAGGATTCTTGGATTATATGGTAACTGGATGTTTAACATTTTGAGGAACTGTCACACAGGTTTCTGAAGTGACTGCACTATTTTACGATTCACTAGTATCTTATAAAAGGCAAATTTTACAATCCAAACTGTCAAAAATTGTTAAATATCAAGCACCTCCAGGTGAAACATCCTGTCTGAAATGCTATCATGTTTCGATGATACTGATTCATTTGTGGAAAAAATTAGAACTTCTTAAAAAGAGGATTCTTTCCTGAAAGGGATTAGTGTCCAGAGAAGGGACCAAATCACATGAGTAATTTGAACAGAAAAAAATTGATATAAGGAATTATTAATTAGAAAAACATAAATATAGAAAGGGTAAAGAACATAGAAATAGCAAATGTAGGAAGTAGTTAACTACCACATGGTATAGCAAATGTAGCTTCTCCCTCTAGAGCTGAGAGATGATATTCGAAGAAGAAATAAATTTGGAAATGGTCCCTCGCCCTCACCCCAAGGCTGAGGTCCAGAGGGCCAAGCTGTTTGTAGCCCACTGGATAGTGAAGTTCCTTGAAGTGTCAGAGGCCAGCAGTGAGCTGTCTTCTGGGGTGCCACTGGTCCAGGCCCGTGAGCAGGGAAGCGCCTACTATCATTTGGCAAAACCTGCTGGAAGGTGGGTTCTCCTGGGTCTCCTACATCCTGCTGGCAAGCAAGACGTCCACTGGGATGACAGTGAAACTCCGTTGGTAGCCCTCATTGGGAGTCCGTGAAACTCACTAGGGGGTGGGTCCCACTTTGGTCTCCCACACACAATTGGTGACAGAAGACCCAGAAAGAATGCAGGAATGTTCCCTCTGCTAGATTTGCTATTTCTGTCCTGCGTTCTACCAACAAAACATAACCTGGCACCAGCTGGCCAGGGAGAGGTGTTTCCAGAGACCAAAGTAGGGCAAAGTTGAGATTTGTCCTTGCAGTTGAGATGCAGTGAATCAATAGTTGGCAGCCAGCTATTTCAGCTATTTCACTCACATTCGCATCCTTTTATGCATATCGGAACTTCTGTACATCACAAAACCACCTCTGTTTTTCAGAGACATGCAGAAGTTCTCACCCCTTCCCCTGAGCGAGGAGACACATGATTTCAACAGTCGTTTGTGTCCTTAGCTGGCTGTGTTACTTATTTTCCAAATTCAGTCACAGTCCCATTGGGTATTCTCTTACCTAAAGGCTAAATCAGGGAAGGGAAGCAAAAAGAATATGGTTATGATATATAAACACACTCATGCACACAGCGTACAAAGAGAAAATAGAAACTATACAGTTTTCATTTTTGTAACTGATTGAGAGGCTGTCAGTCATACACCCGGCTGCCTCCTTTTATGGCCTGCGCCATGTTTCATGGCCCTTAGAAGATCAGGGTTGTCTACCCGCTGGAGTGACCCAAGCTTTCATTTCTAAGGATATGAGTTCTCGATAATACTGCCTTTTAAAAACTCGAGTCCTACAGTTTTCCATTAACCTTTACTGTTGCTGCTTCCAGAGGATCCTTCACATCCCAGATGTAGTCTTCCTTGCTTCCATTGCTTAGTAGCACACGAAGTAGCACCCTGATTTCCCCTTGGTAAGCAGAATCATTCCAGCCAGTAGGATTACTCCCCCTCTCTCTGTTGATTGAGTGGCACAAGGAGTCCAAAGTGGCCTTCTCACCTAACAGTTCAATGGAACCATTCCTATGTCCCTTGGTGGAAGCACTGCCTCCTGAGAGCTGAGACTTCCAAATCAGCGCTCAAAGTCGCTGGGAAGGGGAGCAAAAATTCTGCGTAGGGATTGTTATGTATTTAGTGAGAAGAGCTGCCTTTTGATTCTGCCCTTTGGTTCCCAGATCTGTGTATTCTGGTTGTGGGGGAGATGGCAGCGTTTCGAGCCTCCGAGTGAAGGCATAGACTTCCTTCCTTCCGAGTACTGTCTCTCAACTGGGGCTAGACCTGAGTTGTCAGCTGTTCAGCATTTCACTCAGCTCAGTTGCTTCTGGGCGATGGTATAGGTAATGGAAATCCTGTACAATTAGCTGGGTTTAAGTCCCTTGCTGGACTTTGTTTGCTGTAATATCAGAAGCAATGTGTGGAATACCATGATGGTGGATGAGGCATTTTTGGGGTTCATAAATGGTGGCTCTAACAGAGGTGTTGGGGCAAGAAGACCAGTCTGTATCCACAGTATATGTTTAGTATAGTGAAGACAAATCTCCATCCCCTCCACAGTGGAAGAGGTCCAAGGTAAACTGCTACCAGGTAGCTGGCTGGTTCCCCCTGGTAAATGGTACCCACGTCAGGGGCTCAGGGTTCATCTCTGCTGTTGACTGATTAGAAAATTGGCAGTAGTGGGGGCCAGGTCAACCTTAGCAAGGAGACCTCTGTCTTGTTGAGTCTTTGGAGAGTCTTTATCCTCGATGCTCTAGCCACTAAGCTCATGGGATGTTTGAGTAACCCTGAAATTGTTGGGGGAAAGAGTAGGGAATCAACCAGCATAATTTTAAAGAATTTCTGTAGTGGATGCTCTTGGGTGGGAATGGACATGCAACACAAATTTCTTCATGCTAGGCCCATTCCAAGAAGTCTATCACTATCCCTATACCTCCCCACTAATCCCCACCCCCACTGTTTTTTTTGTTTTTGGTTTTTTTTTTTAAACTCAAACAAGGCATTTGGCCACCAGATGGAGTTTTCTCTTATTAAATCCTATTCCAGGATTGCCCTTTATGGTGAATGTGTCCCTGTTGTTTTTGGTGGTAAACTGCTGTCTTATGGCTTCTGGAATCATATCATCCCAGTGAAATCAGGAATCTCCTATCAATGAAACTCGCTGCATGATGTTACTTGGCCTGCAAAGTGAGTGATCCTTTTCAAGGATACAGGTACTCCCCCCAATTACATACTTATCAATGCTTAATGAAGGGAGTGTATTCTGAGCCTTGGAGAATATAATTGGAACTTTGCAGGTCATAAATAATGAATCTTCTTTAGCATTCCTATCTCCCCAAGCTTTTGTATTCCCTGACATTTCAACCTCATTAAATGTAGACCGCCGTTGGGACCAAGTTTCAGCCAATTGGCCACATAAATCGTGAGGGCCACTTCTAGCTGCTTGGTTAACACACTAAGTTCAGAATCTCTAGGAAATAGATCCATACCAACAAATGTGGCCCGGACTAGTGTTTCATCCTCCTTATTCTAACATCCTTAGAACCTACTCCCACATATGTTTCCCAGGTTTATACCAATAATTTAGCAAAATCCTGTAGTTCTTTTGGAGTGTGAGCTCTTTCCTTCTGTATTACCATGTGTACCTGACTCCCTGGAGCATGCTGAGAATTAGCCCTAGATGTGAGTAAAGTGTCTACAAGAAGTAATTGGAGTTTGGTGCGTCTTCAGGAGGATGAGCATCTCCTACCAAGTTATCCTCCCCAGGTGATGTTATCATAGGCTTTTTCAAGCAAAGAGAAGCTGATGTCCTCAGACAAAAGAGGGCAAGGTACTTCTATGGATAGGAAAGACTCAGGGTGACTTGGCCTTTCAGGATTGTCAGTTCCATTTCAGTATAAACCAGATGTCATCTTTCCATATTTTAGGGCTTTATTTTTTCCAAATCAGTGCCTTCACTTTCACATGAGAGACTGGGCAAGATTGAATTCAACTCATGTTGAAAACCCAACAACCTACACTTAAATTTTATGCTTGATTTTTAGCAGCTTCTCCCCTGTGGCTACAACAAGCAAGAGAAAGCAAATGTCTCTGGACTCTTTGATGCCATATAGTTAGTTAAATAATACTTATTTGAGCCATGAGGATGTGTCATGTTATGAAATAGTGGTTGGCATATTTTCCGAGGGCCACAGGATCCATGAAAAATAAAATAGAACTACATTAAGTCCTATCACTCACTTGCTCTGTTTTGCTGTTTATATCTTTGTGTGTTTATCTACAAAATCATAAACTTTTCCTCCTGACCTTCAAGTGCTGAGCACTGCCAGTATGCAACATTTGTAGATTGCCAGTTTCCTCACAATGTGCTGGTTTCATAATGCAATAAAAGTAGATAGGGTCAATGAAATAAAGACTATAAATGTCTCTCTGCCTAGTTGAAAAACATATTATGAAGATTAAATATTTCCTTAAGAGTGTATAAGTCTCAGTCCACATGTACTGATGTTCTCCCTGTAATCCATCATAATTTCTCCTGAGTCCCCATTTTGGTTTGTGTCATGGAAAAATGGCAGTCAGGTCTGGGTCCACCTTTTCTCTCATCCCATATTTGGAGCCCAGGTTCTAGAGAGTGATGGTAATGTTGAAGATGACTCCTGTGGTCTAAGCAGTTGTTTGGGAATGACTGTCTCCCTATGTGGTCCTAGTCCTGGATCCTGGGTCCTGGACCTCATGGGTTGGTGCCAAATCACTCTGGGTTCCTGTGTGGATGGTGTGTTTACTTCTGGTGGCTTGTCTTACTATGGTCATGGCGTGCTTTGGGGGTGGGGGC
Source organism: Vulpes lagopus (assembly GCF_018345385.1). NCBI lineage: Eukaryota > Metazoa > Chordata > Mammalia > Carnivora > Canidae > Vulpes > Vulpes lagopus. The sequence continues at coordinate 96,690,491 of NC_054831.1, read as the reverse complement.
TATGTCCGTACGGTTTCCTGCTTCCCTGAAGTACTAAGGGTCTGGATCCCTGCACAAGAGGGTGGCTACAGCCACTGTCTTTCCGGGGGATCCTTTTCTTAGGATAGGACACTCTTGTCCCTAGGCTCTGTTCTCCTTTGGTCTAGGGAAGCCTTTTTTTTTTTTTTTCCTTCTGGAGTGATGTTAGGCTGGGGTGGGAAATTCATTTCCTTTTTAATTTGTCTCTGACACTTTGTAAAGACCTCATTTCATTTTCTTGGCCTTACATGTATAGTTCTCACACCCTCTCAGAAATCAGTGGAAAATTTCATAGACCTTGTCTGCTTTCTGCCTCAGTTTACCCCCTCTCTAACGTAAAAAAACTGACATTCTGCTTGTAAAGGGGGAGTATAATGAAAAAGAAAGAAAAGTATATAATATAGCTCTTTTTCCATCTTTTCATAAATATTGATAGATCCTATTTCAAAGTTCACAAAGTAATTAAATTCTAGCAATTATGAATGATATATTTATTATATTACATGTTACAAATGTCATTGTGGCATAAATATACATTGAAACTATTTCCTTTTAAGCACTTTCTCTTGAACTTTCAACATTGGAATTGGATTCAGAATACAGAACAAGTACATCTCTTAAAAGTGTCAGACATGCTAGATTTTGTTCTCGGCTCCCACGGAAAAAGTAAACACAATATAAAACACCCATTAAATTTTAGAGGTTAAGAATGTCCTTTCTGTAAGTCAGACTTAAAAAAAAAATTCCTGAGTCCTATAAGCTGGTAGATTATGGTCATTTTAGAGATTACATCTGAACAACTGTCAGATTAAATAATTTCCACTCAAGGGTGAAAGACTTCTTGAAATGACCACGGTTTCCTCTCCAATCTACCTTCTCAAAGTAATTTATTTGGAAAAACTGAAATGTCATACAGCAAGTTTCAGAATCTTCAAAATTGTTTTAACTTTTCCCAATTGGTCTGGTTTTATTACTGCATGTGGAGTTGGAGGGCAGGTCAAGGATATAACAAATGAAAACAGGGCAAAGTGAAGTGAGCTTATTGTGAGTACGGCCTTTTTCCATGAAAAGAAAGATGGTGGATTGTTATTTTGAGGGTTACAGAATGGGAGAGGCAGAACAGCTATTCATACCTCTGAAATAGAGTTTTCCTGGCCCCACATCTCCCTCATTATTTGTCCCCAGTTCTTCAAAATGGAAATAAAAACCTTCCTGCCTTTTCTTTTGGAATAATTTCTTGGTGGAATCTATCAAATCTTTAGGTATGGATGTGACAAACAGTACAAATAAGTTATTCATGGTGGCATGAAATGATGGAGAAAATAGATTTTCTGGTTTCTTTCTCTATCCTTATTCTCCATTTCTGCCAGTGGAGGTTGGTAGAGGATTTTATGTGGAAGTCCGAGTTCCCCTTTGTCCAGGAGAGAATTAGTTGACTCTTGTTGCATTGACCTGTGCTCCTGGAGCTGTTGCCCTGGACTGACGCCAAGGGAAGGCAGGAAAGTTGAAAGGTTGGGGTTTCACCACAGAGGATATAGCAGTGCTGAGCATCCCAAGGGTGGTGCCTGCTGAAGAGACCCTATGACTCTCAGAGGCAGGGAGATGCCAGTGGTGGGGTAAATCCTGTGAATAACGGGGACATCCACCATGGTGTGAGCCATTGGGCTGGACATTACACTTTGAGGTTCTATGGCCAAGACAGATGGAGGATCAGAGCAGAGACCCTTCTCCAAATGGATTACAGAAGCTCCAAGTGTTCCTCTATCAGTGGATGGGGCATATGGTGGCCTGAAGATGACCAAGATTGGATTTCCTGTGAACACTAATGGGCCAGGGCTAGTGAGAATTAGATTGGGAAACTAAAGGAGCATAGCACCTCATAGACTGGGGAGCTATGGGACAAATCCATAGCCAATGCATTCGTTTCAAAACCGTGAGTAGTAAAGGGTGGCTTGGTCAGTTGAGTGTCCCACTCTTGATTTTGGCTCAGGTTGTGGTCATGAGATTGTGCCCCATGTTGGGCTCCATGTTCAGTGGAGAGTCTGCTGGGGGGGTTCTCTCATCCTCTCCCTCTATACCTACTCCCCTCAAATAAATAAATAAATCTTTAAAAACCCACCCCAAACCACTAAGTAGTAATTCTTGCCTTCTCCCTTCTACTTGATACATATAGCCAAGGTAAAGCTGTTTCAGCTTCCCTCTCAGAACAGAAAGTTAAGTTCTGTCAAGAGTTGGGAAAAGCCAACAAATGTTTGCTCACTAACTACTCTGTTAGGTAGGTACTACCTGCTAGGTACTGTGAATATGAGGGAAAGGATGTGCTAGCTTCCTCTGAGGAAGCAGGAACAATCCACAGCACTTAGAAATTATAAAGTATTAATGATATCAATAAAAGTCAGTATAAAGGGTATGGCTGGGGCTGGGAGGCCCACCCCAGAAAAGCAGTGCAAAATAATTAACCTTCAGTCATGTTTCCTGGGGGATAAAGGGATGTGTTTAGGCCCAGGGAATTGGAAGGCAATGGATAGAAATCCTATTTCCGTTTATCTGCAGTGGCAGTTCCCCATTATAAAGCATTTAATGTGAGAAGACATTTCAAGTGACAAGGAATCGGCAAGATAATTTATTCTGAATATCTGGAAACTTAGGTACAGATAAGGCTGGTACATTGAAGCTCATGGAATTTGTTAACCTGTTCCTTAGGAGGAAACCAGGAGATTGCAACTTGGAGAGAAAATAAAATTACCAAAGGAAGAAAATGAAATCAGAAATCTTGAGGGCTCTCTTGAAGAAATTGAAGTCTGTAGTCGGAACCCACAGTTAACTGATGTTGATTGAAATGAAAGCATTAATGAACCCTGTGCCAGAGAAACAAATGAATATCAGACTTTCCAAGGAAGATGGTAGGAAATAATCCTCTGATTATCTTCAAGTGGAAAACAATGAAGCCAATCTCCCCTGCTACTCTGAGCCACTACATCAAACCTCCCCCCCCCCCCCGCCCCCCGCATTTAGATTTAAATTACAAACTTCTAAAAATGTCAAGGAGCCTTTTTTTTTGGGGGGGGGGACGTTTTGGTAGTGAATGGATTCCTTTTGGTAGAAGTACAGGCAGAACTGGAGATAATCAGACCTAATGGACCAGATGTGAATCAGAGACTATGGTTTTAAAGGATTCTGTCGGAATGTCGTCCCAACACCAGGAGACCAGGGTAGAAGGGTGTGGGGCTCTGTGCAGTGCGTTCTCCAGCAGTGATAACCCTCGGTAAGGCCTAGGCTAAGAGCTTGTAGTGGAGCATGGAGGCAGGAAAATCCTTGTCTTGCTGGAGGGAGAAACTGCTCTGGTCCGGGTACGGCACTGACCACATTTAGAACTTAGGCAAATGACTTAGCTTTTTTGGCCTTCTTTCCTTCATCTAGGAATGCAAACACCTGATTAGGCACTTCTTCAAGTCCTAACAGTTGTAAAACTCAAAAGCAGTCACATATTAATATGGTAGCAGGCATCCCTTGTCCTACCTTGAGTTATAATTTCTGCTTTTTTGTCTCCATTCCAGAGGTTTGTATATCCACTAAGAAAGAATCAATTAAGAGCCCAAAAAGAGGAATCTGAAAGATTCTAAGCTATAGGATCTTTTCTTTGTTGTGTGGCAGCTTAAACAGAAGACAAAGCTTGTCTGCTCTCAAGTGTGTGTGTGGATGTGGAGTGCTGGGGCGAGGAGGATGTCCCCGGTAAACCAGGAGAGGGACTTACTGTAATAACTAAACCAACTAAAGAGCCTTAGAGGCATGAATGAGAATTCTTTCATGTCATGATTTTCTGGCATTCTCAAAAACTATAAATTGAACCATATTCTTTCTTCTGTGGGGAAAAACCAAGAAAATTTAGTGAACATGTTTTACCTTTTAGCAACACCATCTCAGGACTAATCACTATTTTTTTTGTGGGAAATTGTGAGAAAGCATACATAAAGGATTGAAAATACAGGTAACATCTTGGGAGGACGAAGGCTATTGTTCCATCATGTTCACATACACAGTATTGCTGGGAAGAAAATTCAAACCTTTCAAAACCAGAATGCATGGTCACTGCAAATGAGGTTACACATAAGCAAAATGCAGCTTTCCCTCCCAGCTTAGTTGTCCCCCCTGGGGCAGAGGAGGGAATGGTGGGCTGAGAACCAGATGAGTGAAAGGCAAAGATTGTTAAGAAGGGAGGGACCAGCCCTGTCACATGCTCCTGGCATGACTCAGGGCTGACCACTGCATCAAAGCAACATGGGGACATTATGCCCGTGATAGAAACTTTTTCTCTGGTTGGAGTGGGATCAAAAGAGGACAGGTTGGAAGTGAACTTACCAAGTGAAGACAACTCTTTGGAGCTTTGTTGGTCATTTGTCATTATACCAGGTGAATTGCAAAGGAGTGTTTTATGACCAGGGTACAGCCTTCTTTGAGATCTGGGTATAATTGCTTTGGAGGTAGTGGAGAGTCAAGATCATTTGTGATTTAATCATTCAAGATGGTACCTTCCTAGGAAGTTGACTTTCCTCAAAGTTTTTCTTTTTTTCTTTTGTTCTAAAAGCATGTTTATTGATAAAAGTTACTCTTATTCAAGACAAAGACAACATCTGTAAAAATATATGGGCTGAAATAGTTACCTGTATCAATATAAAATGCATAAAATCAAGCTCTGAAATCCCCAAGTATTGATAATTGAGTTGAGCTACCTCAACTATTTATTTTCTTATTAAAAGAAATTATAGCCTATACTACAGGGTCAAGTGACAGTGTTAACAATTTCAAACTGAGTACCAAAATTCCAATTATTTTGATTTGCTTTAATATATGTGCATATGTTTCTTTCTAAAAAATTCAAGTTCAATTAAATATAATGTATTATTGGTTTCAGAGGTAGAGGTCAGCAATTCATTAGTCTTATATAATACCCAGTGTTCATTACATCATATGCCCTCCTTAATGTCCATCACCCAGTTACCCCATCCCCCCCCACCTCCCTCCCCTCCAGTGACCCTCAGTTTGTTTCCTATAATTAAGAGTCTCTTCTGGTTTGTTTCCCTTCTCTGATTTTATCTTATTTTATTTTTCCCTCTCTTCCTCAATGATCCTCTGTTTTGTGTCTTAAATTCCACATATGAGTGAGATCATATGATTATCTTTTTCTGATGGACTTATTTCACTTAGCATAATATCCTCTAATTCCATCCATGTTATTGCAAATGGCAAGATTTCATTTTTTCATGGCTAAGTAGTATTCTATTACTTATATGTATGGTACAAAAACAGACACACAGATCTGTATATGTATATGGGTATATATGTATACATATATGTATATATATAGATATATAGATGCATCTTTATCGTCTTTATCCATTCATCACTCAGTGGACATCTGGGATCTTCCCATAGTTTGGCTATTGTGGATATTGCTGCTATAAACATTGGAGTGCATGTGTCCCTTCAGATAACTACATTTGCTTTTGGGGTAATTGTGAATAGTGAAATTGTTGAGTCATAGTGCAGCTCTATTTTCAACTTTTTGAGGAACCTCCATATTGTTTTTCGGAGTGGCTGCACTGGCTTCTATTCTCACCAACAGTATATGAGGGTTCCCCTTTCTCAACAGCCTCACCAACATCTGTTGTTTCCAGACTTGTTCATTTTCACTATTCTGACTGGTGTGAGGTGGGATCTCATTGTGGTTTTGATTTGTATTTCCCTGACACCAAGCAACGTTGAACATTTTTCGTGTGTCTGTTGGCCATTTGTATGTTTTCATTGGAGAAATGTCTGTTCATGTCTTCTGCCCATTTCTTGATTGGATTATTTGTTTTTTGGGTGTTGAATTTGATAAGTTCTTTATAGATTTATGATTCTAGCCCTTTATCTGATAAGACATTTATAAATATCTTCTCCCATTCTGGTGGTTATCTTTTGATTTTGTTGACTGTTTCCTTTGTTGTGCAAAAGCTTTTTATCTTGATGAAGTCCCAATAGTTCCTTTTTGCCTTTGTTTCCCTTGCCTTTGAACTGTGTCTACTAAGAAGTCTCTACAGCTGTGGTCACAAAGGTCACTGCCTGTGTTCTTCTCTAGGATTTTGATGGATTTCTGTCTCACGTTTAGGTGTTTCACCCATTTTGAGTCTATTTTTCTGTTTGGTGTGAGAAAATGGTCTGGTTTCATTCTTCGGCGTGTGGCTGTCCAGTTTTCCCAATACCACTTGTTGAAGAGACTGTCTTTTTCCCCACAGGATATTCTTGTCTACTTTGTTGAAAGTTGGTTGACCATAGAGTTGAGGGTCCATTCCTGGGTTCTCTCTTCTGTTCCATTGATCTGTGTGTCTGTTTCTGTGCCAGTACCACACTATCTTGATGATCACAGCTTTGTAATAGAGCTTGAAGTCAGGCATTCTGATGCCATCAGTTTTAGTTTTCTTTTTTGATATTCCTTTGGCTATTCAGGGTGTTTTCTGGTTCTATTTTAGAATTATTTTAGAATTATTTATTCCAACTCTGTTAAATAAATTGATGGTATTTTAATAGGGACTGCATTGAATGTATAGATTGCTCTGGGTACCATAGACATTTTAACAATATCTATTTTTCCAACCCATGAGCATGGAACATTTTTCCATCTCTTGGCGTCTTTCTCAACTTCTTTCATGAGTCTTCTATAGTTTTCTGAATATAGATCCTTTGCCCTTTTTGTTAGGTTTATTCCTAGGTATCTTACCATTTTGAGTGCAATTGTAAATTGGATCGACTCCGTAATTTCTTTCTTCAGTCTTAGTATATAGGAATGCAACTGATTTCTGTGCATTGATTTCTATATCCTGCCATGTTACTGAATTGCTGTATGAGTTCTAGCAATCCTGGGGTGGAGTCTTTTGGGTTTTCCATATAGAGTATCATGTCATCTGCAAAGAGTGAGAGTTTGACTAAATAGTTTTTAAAATTTGAGTGTCCTTCCTGACAAAATGCATCATGGACTACAATGCAAAACTAATGAAATTTCCTTGCCATATGAACTCAAGTTTTACACTTATTGATTACAAAAAAAAAAAAAGAGGCAAGCCTAGGTGGCTCAGCGATTGAGCATCTGCAATGGCTCAGGGTGTGATCCTGGTCCAGGGATCAAGTCCTACATTGGGCTCCCTGCAAGGAGCCTGCTTCTCCCTCTATCTCTTTGCTTCTCTCCCTGTGTCTCTCATGAATAAATAAATAAAATATTTAAAAAAAAGAGAGAGAGAGATGGTTGGCTTGCTTTGGTACTGGGCAGGATCCCACAGAGAGCACTTCTACCTTACAACTTCCTCTCCCTTGACTTTCTCCTATTAGTTTCCCAAGAATTTCAGAGTGTCTGGTAATAGCTCTGGCTTCTTCCCCTGCCATGTAGTGACCCTGGTGCTGGAACAAACTGGCTCACTGGGTGGGAGTGGTGGGCAGGAGGAATAAAATCATTGTTGTGCTTTAGTGTCCCCTTTTCCTGAGAGGACTTTCACAGCAAGAGAGTCTGTATTTTTAGAATTAGCATGTTCTGTTTCAGTGTTGTGAACATTCATTTTTTAAACCTACTATATTTAGTAAAGGTTTAATTATCTACGTAGGGGAACTAGTTTCAAGCTGTCACTTTTCATTCCTTGCTCATCAAAACAGCCCCCTACAGCCAAGGATGGAAATTTTACCTATTCCTGGTGAGGGCAATGGATAGGAAAAATTGCACTGCTGGAGCTGAGTGTGAGCAGAGCAGCAGGGAAGCCCCTCTCAGCACCCCCCACCCCTGTGCCAGCCCTTCCTCTGTCATTGGGACCTTACAGCTGCAACACACCCTCTCTGGCCTGGGGATGGTGGCACTGGGGATCTGTTCCAGTGCCAGTGAAGTGTTGTCCCTTCCCACACAGAAATAATAATTATATTTTCCAAAATGATGCTCAGGTAACAGGATCTTTTTGTGCCATTTGTAAGCATATACAATGTTGGGAAACTGTGTGCCCTAAATGATGAGATTTCTTGGGTTTTTCAGAGATCCCATTCATTCCTTAGTTTCCTGGCTCACCTTTGGCAGGGCTTTCTCCAAAGTGGGAGGGCTGATTCCAGGTGGACCCAGGCATAAATAAGTTCAGTGCATGGGGGCCTCTGGTAGGAAATTGGGCAAGTACTAACTGCCACTAAAAATGCTCTGAGACATAAGTATAATATGGTACACATCCACTTACTCATTCAGCAGCTATTTATTGATTGGTTGTGGTATAGCCATGGAGCCTGGCACTAGTTTAGTGCAAGAAATACAGATCATTAGGTTTTTCTAAACACATTGTAATAAATAGATAATTCAGTAATGAGAGGTCAGAAGAAAAGAAAAGAAAGGTCATAGGTGTGTGTAACAAAGGAATGTCAGGTGATTGGGCCAGTGAAGGGAAGTGATGCCAGAACCGTGATTTCCAGTGGTGCTCTCCACACTTACTGTGTATATGAGTCGCCTGGGAATCTTGTTAAACATAGATTCCTGGGACACCTGCGTGGCTTAGTGGTTGAACATCTGCCTTGGGCTCAGGTCATGATCCTGGGATGGAGTCCCGCATCAGGCTCCCTGCAGGGAGTCATCTTCTCCCTCTGCCTCTCTCTCTTTGTATCTCATGAATAAAACAAACCCCATAGATTCCTATTCTGAGTCTGGGGTCTAAGGTAGGGCCTGAGGTTCTGCATGTCTAACTAGCTCCCATCTGATGCTGATGCTGCTGGCGCATGGATCACGTTTTGAGAACCAGGGATTCTAAAGGGTGGGATAAGGGCAAAACACTGGATCGCGGGGTGAAATCAATTTCACAGAGAGGTACCAGCGCAGACATAGTCTGAACATTGGATCTTCTCATCCCCTAGTGAGGCATCACCAAAGTAGTTGTTTCCTACCTTCCATGATCAGTTGTTGGGCTACGTGTCCCCTTGCCAGCACATTTTTCCCCTTTAAAGGGTTACTCTTTGTGTTCACTTTAAACTTGAGCTTTTGTGAATACTGGGGCTTTTATTAAAAAGCACATACTGAAGATATTTTTCCATCCTCCTTAGAATTTGCCAGGAAGAAAAAAGGAGGGCAGAAATATGAATGTTACCTTTGATAAAACTGATGACTAACCCCCAAAAAGATAATCTATGGGGAGAACTGGCAATGCAGTAAAGATCAAATGTGGGTGCAGGAAGACTTCCAGCGGGGGTGTTTGTGGATGTAGATCTCAGACAGAGTTGGCGGGAAAGCATTTTCTTACATAGATGGCGCTCTGAGGGGCAAAGCCAACTATCTTGGCTTTGGAATCACGAGAATGACAGCTGTTTGTGGTGGTGGAGGAGAACCAGGTCCCTGGATCCTATTTCATCCCACAAAGAAATGGGAAAAGCAGAATTGAATTAAAAAAGAATACATGTAGAAATGCCATTTTTGTCTGTTTCCTGATGAGATGGCGGATGAGAGGCTGAATTATGTGTCCTACTCTCTAGCTGCCCATGTTTGTTGGCTGGACAGAGGTCAAAGCTGAAATAAGTGACGTATGCAACCTTGTCATAATGAGTTTCTCCTCAAGCCCTGGAGAATGCCTGCTAGCCTGGAACTGCTCACCATCTTCCTAACATGGAACCAGTTCCAAAGTCCAGGAAGAATGCATGTCATTGAAAAATGAACACATAGAGGCACACAGCAGAGGTTCTGTATAAAGCTAGTATAAGACGAAAGGAGAGGAGGAGACATGGGATATATAGGGCAGAATGGGATTCTCACAGTAACAAGTGGCCACCGAGATGTTGGAAGTTGTGACTACATGACTCTGAGCTAAGGCAACTTAATGAAACAGTCAGAAGCAGAGCAATTGGGAGCTTGGGGAAAATAATAAGGATGTCACAGGTGGAGATAAAAAAAACTTGCAGAGCTCAGGAAGGAAACAGAAGAGAAAAATGAAGCAATCCTTGAAATACAAGCATATCAGAATAAACACAAAAGAGAATAGGCACTGCTGTCATCACTGATGAATAGGTGAACAGAATTAAGAAAAGCAAGCAAAAATCAACTAGAAATGAACAAACTTAGAAGGGATTAAAGAGAAGGTGAAAGATATGGAAGGCAAAAGAATTGCAACATATGCATTACTGGTATCTTTTAAGAAGAAGCCAGGGGATGATAATAAAGTGCTTTAGAAAATAAAATATGCACGATGGGATGAGCACTGGGTGTTATACCATATGTGGACAAATTGAATTTAAATAAAAGCAAATGTAAAAAAAAAAAAGAAAAAGAAAATATGACTTGCATCTCCGAATGAAAAGGCTGCACTGTGTGGTCCAGGAAAAATTTGGTACACAATGAACAACACTGATACATTTCCAAGTATTTCCAAATACTGGCCCTCAAAGACCAAGGAAAAGCCTTTCATTTAGGCAACAAAAAGCAAACTACTAAAAGGGGGAAAATCAAGCTGGCATTATAACAAAACAGACTACACAGTGGCAAGAGGGAGGGAATCCTAGCGTAAAATATGAGTAACGGAGTGTGTTACTTACCTGGCCCCTTAGCTTGTTGCAGATGATGAACAGGACCCAGTGTCTGCTCCTGTCACCTGCACCTGCTCAGCTGTAGCTGCCATATGTAAGTGCATCTCCATCTATGTTGGCCAGGCTGGTGTCCAGATCAGCAATACCTTCTGGGAGCCCTCTTGCCTGGAGCATGGCATCCAGTCCAACAGCCAGATGCCAAGTGACAAGACCACTAGTGGAGGAGACGACTCCAGCACCTACCTTCAGTGAGACAGGTTCTGGCAATAATATTCCCAGGGCAGTGTTTCTAAACCTGGAACCCACTACCACTGATGAATTTCACACTGTCACCCATTGCCAGCTCTTTTACCCTGAGCAGCTCATTGCAGGCAAGGAAGATGCTGTCAATGACTGTGCCTGAGGGTGCTATGCTGTCAAGGTCTTCAACTGAATCTGGAAGTGGGCTGACCTGTGCACAGATCTTCAGGACTTCTTGGTTTTCCACAGCTTTTAAGGAAGAACTGGTTCTGGGTTCAGCTCCCTGTTGATGGAACATATCTTGGCCAATTATGGCAAGTAGTCCAAGCTGGAGGTCTCCATTCACCCAGCCCATCAAGTTTCCAGAGCTGGATTGGAGCCCTATGACTCCATCCTCACCACCCACACCATCTGAGAGCACTGCTATTGTTCTTTCATGGTAGACAATGAGGCCATCTCTGAAGTCTGTCATAGAAACCTCTGTATTGAATGTCCAGCCTACTCTAACCTTAACTGCTTTGTTAGCCAGGTTGTGTCTTCCATCACTGCTTCCCTCAGATGCGAGGGAACCATGAATGTTGATCTCACAGAATTTCGTACCATCCTGGTGCCCTAGTCCCACATCCACTAACGTCTGGCTGCCTATGCCCCTGTCATCTCTGTTGAGAAAGCCTACCATGAACAGCTTTCTGTATCACAGATGACAAATGCATGTGGAGCCAGTAAACCAGATGGTGAAATGTGACTCCCACCCTAGTAAATACGTGGCTTGCTATCTGTTGTACTGTGGTGACATGGCTCCTAATGATGTTATTGCTGTCATTGCCACTCCTCAAGCCCAAACACAGCATCCAGTTTGTGAACTGGTGCTCCACTGGCTTCCAGGTTGGCATTAATTACCAGCCTCCCACTGTGGTACCTGGTGGAGAACTGGCCAAAGTTCAGAGAGTTGTGTGCATGCTGAGCAATGCCACAGCCATTGCTGAGGCCTGGTCTTCTCCGGATCACAAGCTTGACCTGATGTATGCCAAATGTGCCTTTGTTCACTGGTATGTGGGTGAGGAGGTGGAGGATATAGAGTTTTCTGAGGTCTGGGAGTACATAGCTGCCCTCAAGAAGGATTATGAGACGATTGGCATAGATGCTGTCAAAGGAGAGGGTGAAGAAGAAAGAAAGGAATACTAATTACCATTCCTTTCAGCCCTTCAGCATGTCAGACTCAAAAGTTTAGCTTCAACATTAGCTGATAGGCATTCAAGCTTTCTGGTTAGATTGTCTTCACTTTTAACTGTGATCATGCCTGTCTTTTTCATGTATGACTGTATGATTTTCCCATCATATCTCAAAGTCAAGGCTTTAAGAAAGAAAAAAAATGAGTACCCAAATTTGACCAAACGTATGACCCTAAAAATAAATGTAAATTGTCCTACTCATCTATTAAGAGACTCACATTTACAAAGAGAGTGGAATCCAGTTATGTGTAATATAGGAGATGTGTGTAAAACAGTGAAGCCCATAAAGGCTGAAGATGTGGAGAGTTGGGTAGACACTGCTCTACCCTGAATTGTGTTGCCCCTCCCAATTCGTATGTTGAAACTCTAACCCCTCTTTGTGATTGCATATTGCGGAAAGGGTTTTTAAAGAGTGATTAAGGGGGGGTGTCTGGGTGGCTCAGTTTGTTGAGTGTCTGTCTTGGGCTTATGTCATGATCCCTGGGTCCTGGGCTCAAGCGCCACATTGGGCTCCCTGCAATTGGGGAGTCTGCTTCTCCCTCTCCTTCTATCTTTCCCCTTGCTTGTGCTCTCTTTCTGAAGTAAATAAATAAAATCTTAAAAAAAAAAAAGTGATTAAGGTTAAATGAGGTCAAAAGAGTGGGACCCTGATCTGATAGATCTGGTGCCCTTATAAGAAGAGAAAGAGACACCAAAACACTGTCTTTGCCATGTGAAGACACAAAAGGTGGCAGTCTCTGAGCCAAGAAGAAAGATCTTACCGGAATGTGACTCTGGTGGCACCCTCACTGTGGATTTTATAGGCTCCAGAACTGTGAGAAAATAAATTTTTGTTGTTAGAGTCACTCAGTCTATGGTATTTTCTAGGGCTGCCCAAACCAAAGAACATAGACAAAAAAAGCAAATGCCAGTAGACTGAGGGAGAGGGAGAGAGCAACAATCGTAACTATCTAGTTCTATTCAGAATAAAAAGCATTAAATTAGGTAAAAAGGGTACTTGATAATAGTAAAAGATGTAACTCATGATGTAATTTAATGTGATTTAAAAAAGTTGTCATGGAAACCATAGTGCCAAAGTCAGAAGCAGCACAGGAACAGACAGAAATGTTTTAATAATAGAAAATTTTAATTCCTAGGTCTTAACTACGGACAGATAAAGTTAAAAAAAAAAAAGGCAAATAAAAATATGGACTCCTTGAATGACAAAACAAGATAGCTTTCATAGATACAATTAAGCTATATACTTAGAAAACACTATCTTGTCCTTTGACTTGCCAGTCAAAAAAATTAGTCTGTCATAAAAATTAGATGTCAAGCTATAAAGTAGAAATTCTTCCCAAGTAGAAATAGGCAATATTTCTGACAGTGCAATGAGATAAAAAATTAATAATAAAAGTAGAAGAAAAAGCCACCTTTCCTTTTGGAAACTAGAGAACCCTACTTAAATAATTCTTAAAACTGAAATTGCAGAACTTTTAGAAAATGACAAAAATTAGAACAACATATTAGAGACTGAGATCTTGGTAAAGCAGTGCTTAGAGAAAAATTCATAGGATTAAATACTTAAAATTAGGAATTAAATTAAGAGAATTTTAAATATCCAATATCAGAATTTATAAAATAATGTGCATTAGAGAAAACAGAATAAAAATTAATAAAGATAAAAGCAAAGGTTGATGAATTATAAGACTTTTTATAATGGCAAAACTAAGTCTGCCAGTGGCATCGGAATAAAATATTAAAACTGTTGGCTATACTCATTTTTTTGAAATTTTTAAAGAAAATTTTAATTTTGGTTCCAGTATGGTTAGCATACATTGTTATAGTTTCAAGTGTGCAATATAGTGAATCAACAATCCCATATATTGCTCAGTGCTCATCAGAATGAGTGTCCTCTTAATCCATGTTATCTTTTTTACCCATCCCCCCTCGCCCCCATCTACTTGCCCCATCTACTTACTGACAGGTAACTGTCAGTTTGTTCTCTGTGGTTAGGAGTCTGTTTTTTGGTCTCTTTTTTTTCCCCCCTTTGTTCATTCTGTTTCTTAAATTTCACATATGAATGATATCATGTGATATCAGTCTTTCTCTGACTTATTTCGCTTAGCGGTATACTCAGTTCCATCCATGTCATTGAAAATGGCAAGATTTCATTCTTTTTTATGCAATATTCCAGTGTGTGTGTATATATATATACAACATCCTTATCCGTTCATCAGTCGATGGACACTTGGGTTGCTTCTATAATTTGGCTATTGTTGGCAGTAAACAAACTATCAGTGCAAAGATCTTCAGTAAAATATTAGCAAACAAGATCCACAGTGACCTTAAAAGAAAAATAAAACATGACCAAGTGAGGTTGATGTCAGGAAAGGTAGGTTAGCTTAGTATTTAGAAAATCTACTAAGAGAATTCACCACAATAATGTATTAAAACAGCAAAAGCAAAACCATGCACTTACACCCATGGTTGCTGAAAATATTGTAAAAGTAAAATCTATTATTGATTATGGAAAAACACCTCATAAGATGGAACTAATTTTATTTTGCCTTAATATAACATATTTATCTTACCGGAACTAATTTTATGTTGCCTTAATATAACATATTTATCTTACCTCAAAAGTCAGCTCACACTTAATGGGCAAATAGTAGAAGCATTCATGTTAAATCAGGACAAGGATGTCACTGTCATCCCATTATTGAACGTTAATCTTGAGGTACTTGCCGGCATTTTAGATAAAAGAAATACGGGTTGTACAAATGGTAGAGAAGGAGGTAAAATGACCATATTTGCAAATAATATGACCGTACCTAGAAAACAGAATTCACTGAACGATCACTGCCAGTAATCAGAAGAGAATGGTGTAGTGTGGCTTGGTTAAAAAAAAAAAAGAAAAATCATGGGGATCCCTGGGTGGCGCAGTGGTTTGGCGCCTGTCTTTGGCCCAGGGCGCGATCCTGGAGACCCGGGATCCAATCCCACATCGGGCTCCCGGTGCATGGAGCCTGCTTCTCCCTCTGCCTGTGTCTCTGCCTCTCTCTCTCTCTCTCTCTCTCTCTCTCTCTCTCTCTGTGACTATCATAAATAAAAAAAAAATTAAAAAAAAATTAAAAAAAAAAAAGAAAAATCAGAGTCTTTATCCATACAGACAACAACAATTGGTATCAGGATACAATGCAGGAAAGGACCATGAGTCTAGAGAAGCTGATAGTGAAGTTCACATGGAAAAATAAAAGGGCAAGTAGAGGCAGAGAAAGTCCTGAATCCAAAGAGTAATGAAAAGCATGAAAAGGCTCTGATGAACATATATTGTAAAGCTAAAATGATTAAAGCACCATGGTACTGAGGCACAGATAGTTATATCAGTGGAATGAACACAAGAGAAGACTCATTGCTTTTTGTGGATCACAAAAAAAAAAAATTGAAAACTACTCTTCTGTGTGTCTTATATAAATGTTCATAAAAATACATGTGCGTTTATACTTGTGTGTGCATAGAACAGTCTTGGAAGTATATTCAAGACACTATAACAGTTGTTGAGTGGCTGGAAGGGGTGGGAGGGGTGTTAGATTTCACCGTATTTTCTAGTCTAACTTTTAAATTTTCTACCATTTATGGTATTCTCTCTTCACAGATGTTACTCTTTTTTTCCCCAAAGCAACATAAGATACAAATAAGGTAAAAAATATTGAGGATGGCTAGGGAACGATGTGCTTGGATTGCTCCAGTAGGAGCTCTGAATTCTTTAGCTCCCAGACCCAAACACCTCAAGAGAGACTTCAGAGATTCATCCTGGAGCGGACACATTGATAGTAGAGTTTCTTCATTTTCCAAATTTTTCCCACTCTGGCCTTTCAACTCTTCATTCAATCTCCAATTGGAGACCACGGGTTGCCTTGTTTGGGGGGGAGGAGGAGCTCAGCCATTACCTCCATGAACTCCATCCAGTGGAAGCTGGTGCTACTTTCTTGATAAAACCCAAAAAGTAGTGGTTCCATAAACGTGTGGAGAGTGTCTTGCAAACACAGCTTTCAGCCAAATCCCCTATGTTCCTCTTGATAGACTCCTGCCCCAAACCCCTTCTGCCTGGAAACTCTGGAGCTGCCCACATCTCCGTCTGCTGGCCAGTCTCCAAGACAAAGGGAAGTCATCTTCTGAGAACACACTCCAGTTTATTGGTCGTCAAGAAGAACGCTTCAAGTGTGTTTAAGTTAGGTTTTAGAGGGTAATTCAAACATGGGTGTGTGTATCTTGCCCTTTACAAGAATTCCCATCAGCAAGGCCTTTGATAAGTAGTAGGGGAAGTGGCTACGCAGGAGGAATTGTAGTCTTGAAGTTCTTTTCTCATCCTGCCCCTTTGGGAGAAGGCCACATAAGCTACAGGTGGCAGCTGAGTCTTGTAGGCCAAGGCCAGGGTTGTCATCAAACATTTGCTGAGAAACTATCACAAACATAGGTCTGTACTTGGTCACCAGGCACACACTTGGACTGGGAAGGAAGAGAGGGCTCCAGCAGGAGGCCTCCCAGCGAAAATCCCCTGCCACCACTTCCTTAAATCAAAAATCTAAGGTGACAAGAACTCAGAGTGTCTTCAGGTGGCCAGAGCAAGAGGACATCTCTAAGGGAAGCGAGACTGAACCCGAGTTTTGTCTTGGGGAGCATCCAGAAGAGTCCAAGCTCTTGTGTGTTCCGTTTGTAACTTTGGTGTTTGTTTGGTTTTATTCTTTTTTCTTTTTCTTTAAACCCAAAAAGTTTGTCATTTTAGCCACCGCACCTTTGGTTTGTTATAACCAACTGTGAAAGAACCTCGTTTCCACTTCTTTCCTCCCATGGGTTAAACACCAATGATAAATCTGGAACTTCCTCACATGAGAGAAATTACACCTGGAGTTTACCTTCCGTCTGTCCTGTTGACCTTCACTTTGGGTTCTGATAGCAGAAGGTACCAAGAGAAGCAGTCTGACGTGTAATTTATTGGGCTTGTTGTAGGACAGCAAAAAAGCTTTTCCTGAAAAATCCTTTTGCTCAAGGTCTGCCTCTTGCTCAGATCTACGTAGCTGCCCACGCCATTCGGTTTCCCACAGCAAGTTATTCTAGGCTGTCATGTCTGTTTCCTCTCCTCTGAACCTCTCCCCCCCTCTCAGCAAGGATTCCGGTTTCTCTTTATCGCCAACTAGCTGTGTGGCTAAGAGCCAGTCACTTGACTGTTGCGGTCTCTTTGTCCTGGGGTGTGTCAGAGGGAGGGTGGGGGAGTCCCATGGCAATTGACAATAAAGCAGCAGGAAAAAAAAAAAAAGCTTGCCATTGAGAGTAACCTGGGCTGGGCGCTTTTCCCCATAACTGAGGAAGGAAAGCTAGTGGTGAGCAAGCAGATTCAGTGCTAACATTGTGACCACGTGATCCAGGGAAGAAACATGTATCTCTCAAAATAGAAACAGATTTTTTTTCACCCCAAAGGTACCCCTCTGCATCCATCCTTCCCCCCCACCCCCTTCATACTGAATTTATTCCAAAATTTCAAATAGCACTAGAGGAAGGCATAAGATTTTTGTGGCTTTCCAAGAGCTGCTTTTTTTTTTTTTTTTTTCCTGTTGAGTGACTTAAGGATTTCTAAGTTACTTTCCAGCTTGGAAAATCATATGACCTGTGAACATGTGCCATTCCTCAGCTCAAGAAGCCATTTAAAGCAGACTTATCTGCTTTATGCAGGCTATGCTCACTCCCCTCTACAGCCCTCTCCTCCATCTGAAATCTTCTTTGACATTTCTCACAAACCATGAGACTCTTAGCTTCCCTGCCTGAGATGAATGCTTCCATCTGGACTGGACTACTTCGTGCAGCCCGGGAGCCTCCTTATCTTTAAGGTATGGGGCAAAATGTAGAGGAGAGTAGCCATGGTGGTAGGAGCAGTAGTCCTAGCAGTAAAAACAAAAATAAGACTTGTGTGGTAACAGCAGCTCACATTTGTCGAGCTCCTCTTATGGGCTAAGCATTCTGTGTTCGTTATCTTACTGCTTTCTCCACAACAGCTTGTGAGGTGGGTAGTAGTATTACCCATTTTTTTTTTTTTTCAGAAGGGGAGACTGAGGCATAGGGAAGGTTATGAAACTTGATTTTAAGATGGCGACTGGTGGAGCCAGGCTTCCAACTGAGGACAGTTGACTTCCGGGATCCATGCTTTTACTGCTATTCATGAATATTTCCCTGTGCTTGTTTGTGTTGTTTCTAAGCTGTGTCTGCTCCCTCTTTCTCAGGAGACCTCTGGAAGGCAGGTCGTGTCTCCTTTCATACCTTCTTGCAGTACTTAACAATAAATAAGCGAGGAACTTCTTGCTGCCATGACCTCTTGGGGGAAAAGAATTTTCAAGCAGGCTACAACTGGGTGGGTTACCTGATTTGGATGACTTTCCCCCAGCAGTAGAGTACATACCCCAGGCCATCAGGGTGATGTCAAAGGTTTTGAAGGTTTTGTTCAAGTTGTTGCTCTTTGTCATTTCTTGGCCATCCTTTGGAGTGTTTGAATTGGCTCACAGGGATCTGAATGTGAAAGATATGGACAGCTCACAGAGAGTTATGTTAAGAGCTAATAAAGATTTTAGAGTCACTTCCAACATGATAAGATCAGTGTCCTGGACTGAGTTATTTTGGTACATTAATTTCAGCTTGTTCTAATGGCCTTTGGCCTCCTGCTTAATGTCAATGGAGGCAACAGATTAATTTCCTGTAAACACTGGCTTGTGATGTCTTGTTGCTTGATTCTGAGTTTTACGAAGAACTAGGAGTCATATTTATTGATTAAACAAATTACTATGTTGTGTCCTCTAAAGCCGTTGGGGTCAGTGTCTTGCTTTAGCATCTGCAAAACGTTTTATGCAAATGAGTGATCAAGAAATATATCTCAATAAGAGTGTGATGATTCTGGAGTTTTAATTTTAGATGTCTTAAAAAACCATAATCTTGAGATCATAATCATGTGTCCACTTATTATTTTTTGAAGATTTTATTTATTCATGAGAGAGACAGAGAGAGAGAAGTAGAGACACAGGCAGAGGGAGAAGCAGGCTCCGTGCAGGGAGTCTGATGCGGGACTCGATCCCAGGTCTCCAGAATCACACCTTGGGCTGAAGGTGGCACTAAACCGCTGAGCCACCCAGGCTGCCTGAGAGTAGTTCACTTATTAAGTGATGTTTGGGTTATACTATGTGAGAGGGAAATAAACAGGAAGGGGCATTTTAATAGTGTAAAATTTCTTTGAGATATTAAAGATAAAAGGAGGCCACAGAGGATCCCTGGGTGGCTCAGCGGTTTGGTGCCTGCCTTTGACCCATGGTGCGATCCTGGAGTCCCAGGATCTAGTCCCGCATCGGGCTCCCGGCATGGAGCCTGCTTCTCCCTCTGCCTGTGTCTCTGCCTCTCTATTTCTCTCTCTCTCTATGTCTATCATAAATAAATAAATAAATCTTAAAAAAAAAAAAAGAAGAAGAAGGCCACAGTTGCCCATGTCTGTCTTTAAATCGAGATGCAACTTAGCACTTGGCATTTCTTACCATCTATCTAACTGGGTCAAGAAGCTGTGATTCCTATTGATTCTTCACCTCTCATGTCATTCAGAAAAATATGATTTCTAGTTTTACTTCTCTCTTTTACCAGTTTTGGAAAATGACTTTCTGCCTGTCATCTTAAAATAAGGCACCCAAGGGAGGAAAGGAGAAGGTAAGTGTACGAATTTGCTTGATTACTTTCTTGTCCTGGCCACAGGCACTGGCTCACCACCTGTTGGTTTTCTGTTATCCTGCCTTTGTGTTGCACAGGTCTGTTGGATAGTGAGTGAGAACCCTCGTGCTGGAATCATGCTATCTATTTTGAATCCGTTGTGTGCCATTGGGTGAGGTTACCTGTAAAATGGAGACAATAGTACCTACTGCAGAAGGTTGGGATGAGCATTGATGAAAAGCACCTGGGCAGTGTCTACTCCTCACTATTGGCCCCTGGTGTCAATTATGATCATTTTCTTTCCTTTTGAAAGGGAAGTTCTGGTTTCTGGGCCTACGATCTCTGCCCCTTTTACTGTATTCTACGCAATGTAGTCAGATGCATCTTCAAACAGTGCTGCTTTGATGTTATTATCATTGTTCTTACTACCTGGTGAAGAAAAAAAGAAAATTCACTGGTCTTCCATGGCTATGAAATCAAATTCAAATTTCTCCTTGTGGTATCCAGCGGGTCTTCTATAATCTCACCAGAAGCCCTGGCTTTGACTGACCTTCTATCCTTCCACTGCTTAGGGCACTTTGAGTTGTAGCCACTAAGCTGATGAGCACCCTGGGGATTCTGATAAATCTGAATTCAAGCACATTTTGGGAAATGCTGCTTTAGTGTTAGCATGCTTTGTCTACTATATCACTTTGCCTGTTGCATGTATACGTCTTATTCCTCTAAATGTTACTTGCCTCAAGAGCAAGAACTTGGTCTTTGTTTCTCTGCAGAAAAGAGTTAACATAACAGGCCCCAGACTGCTGCCCTTAGAAAGGCCTGATAGCAAGATTGGCTCTCTGGTATTTAGGAACCTAGTCCTCTGAGTGCTCTCAGTCAACAGTTAACAATGGGTATGGTTCGTTGTAGCTAGAGTTTTGTGCAAGAATCTAGTTTATACTTCAACACCTGCTTCCCTCTGGGAGTCTGGAATTTTTTTACTGTGCTAGGCAGCAAGTACCTACATGACCAGCCCTCTGTAAAAACCTCGGGCACTGAGTCTATTATAAGGAGCTTCCCTAGGCTGAATCATTGCACACATGTTGCTGCATTTTTATTGTTGGGGGATGTGTTTTATCTGTGACCTCTCCTGGCAAGTCTGGATATGGAGTCTTTTGTCTCCCCCTGTGTCTTCTCTTCTTGTGATCTGCGTGTGCACCCTTACTGTGTTGCTGTAAAAAATTTCAGCTGTAAGAACGGTAAAAGCTGAGTTCCGTGAGTTCTTGTAGTTCATGTCCAAATGTAGGGGTGGTCTTGGGTCCCTCGATACAGCGTCCTTTCCAGGACAGTTCTTAGAGTTAGGTGCTAAGTAAATATTTCGTGATTAAGTGTCGTGAGTCTTGCAACATTGTGGATGCTTAAAAATCCAAACTCCTTTCTTCATACCCTTTGCTGTTCATTTCAGTACTTTAAGTTATCTGTCTGTGAAGAGGCCACCACTTGTAATGCATGATAGATTCAGTGTTCTTTCACTATCTACCCAGAATGCTTATTCATGTTCTTTTCCTTCCCCACGTTTCAAGCAAGGTTTGATTTTGCCATACTTGTTCTTTTGGGCTTTTGGGAGCCAGAATCAAGGAGACAGATGGAGGGATAGAAGAAGGGAGCTTTGGGGATCATATTTGGAAGAGGTGTTTGGTGGGGAGAACCTGAAGAAGAGAGGCTCATGAAAGAGCTCGGGCTCGTGTGAGCTGAAGTAACCATCTGAACAGAAGGGGGGGATTGTTGCCGTGCACTAACATTCCCTGTAGCACTGTTTGAGAAAGGGAGAAAGAGAATTTGTTGCTTTGAAATTATTTCTAGGCTGCCTCTAGGTTGTTTTTCTCAGACAATGACCTGTACCTAAGACCAAAATCATGGTTCATGGCTGAGAGTTTAAGTTTTTCATAGAATCCACTTGAGGAAAGGAACCATACCCGTTGTAGTTCTGAATTCTGTGTGTAAATCCTCAGTAAGTTCCTGATGATACTGAGTGAGTGCTTCATTCCCAACCATTTATTGAGTACTTTTGACATGCCAGGTACCATGTGTGAGGATACAGAGATGAACAAGCAATCCTTGCCCACATCACAGAGAGGGGGCTGACTTGTACACACACATTTCCGATCCTGTGTTGTGAAATACTGGTGAGAGAGTATGGGAGGCCAGGGGAGAGCGTCTCTCAAGCTTAGCAGAGCATTGTTCCCAACTAGGCTCCATGATGCAAGAGGAAATAGAAAAACTTACCTAGTTTAAGTACCAAGTAGAAGAGATTAGAGAAAAGGTGCATGGCATGTGTGATGGGGATGTAGGCCTCTAAGAGAAGAGCATCTGGATCTTTCTGGAGCCTCAGCAAAGTGTCTTTGCAGCAGAATTCTCTACGGTCTAAGACCCTAACCTTTCAAGTCCAGAAACTTGATTCGGTTTAAGTTTCCTGAGAAGCTATCTACTTACTGCTTAGGTGAGGAGTTCTCTTAACTAGTGAGACCGACATGTCAAGGAGAATGACCTATTTCTGATGACAAAGACAACTGTCCCAGAAACCACAATACTCATCAGCTTGATCATCACGTTCTATTTCAACCAACAGACCTTATGGCAAACCAGTCAATAACCAGGCTTGATGAGCACAGAATCAGGGCTAGATGAGTCTATTAAATGACCCGCATGTTTTATGCTGGGGTGGGGTGGGGGAATTCACATCTGTCTTCAGAATAGCTGTGGCCCAATGACGTTAAACTAGAAATCTGATAATCAAGACTTTGCACCTGGGGCAGAGCTTGAGTGAGCGCCATCTACATTTGCCTCTATGTCCTCAGTTTCCTATGATGATGTGAATGATAACCACTTCTTTTTTTGTTGAGTCATTTTTTAAGGAGATGTGAGTGGTTTTCATTGGACTACAAGACAAGTTCTGCTTATCTGGCAGCTACTGACTCTCCTTAAGGCGACAATACATATGTCTCTTCTGATTGTTAATTTTAAAATAGTTTAAATCGTGAAACAGGGATTGCTTGGGTTCTGATTTCCATTTTGGGGGGTTTGGCAGAGGAGAGGCATCCCATAATACTCTTCATGCACCTGCTGGTGGAGGAACCAAGACGTGGGTACCACCTTAAACTTAATGCTCTTGAGTTTCACTGGTTTACTTATGTTGTGCTGGTGAAGTACTGACGGTTTATTTTTCTCACTGTCTAAATATCAATTTCAGTTGCTGCCTACTTGATTTTCATAGAATTAATTAGCATTAATAATTTTTGCAAATATATTTCTACTTATGAACTAGGAAGCACCATCTCTTAGAAAAGCATTCTGTGCAGTGGCTAAAATCATAAAATCACAGACTGCCTCTGACTTTTCATTTTGTATTTATCGACACTGGTTTCATCCAAGTAAGTGACTTGCCCGAGGTCACATCCCTAGTTAGTAGTCAAGTTGCCACAACTTTGCAACTCACATTATTTTGAATGTATATTATTACCTACTGTGTTTGTGTTATGTGCCAGTGTCTCTGAAAGAGAACCTATGTTTATTGAGTGGAGGCCTTTGTGTCTTTTTTTTTTTTTTTTGTACTTCTAGTGCCTAGCATGCAGCCTAGGGATAAAAAACGATTTGGATAAATGTCCAATAAAAAGGACAAACGCCTTAGGCTTCTTTTTTCTTTTCTTTAGGTTTCCTTTTGGGTCCTCATGCGATGTTTCTCTCACTGTATCACACAGAAAGAATACAGCATATTCATTATTCATTCAGTGCCTGTGAATTCAGTGCTTGAGGCACCCTGCTAGGTGCTGGACTGAACAAAGGCAGTAAGGACAGAGCACTCTTGTAACGATGCAGAGACCGTAGGGTAAAACACATAAGTGACTAACGCATGGCACAGGTAAAGTGCTCTAAGGGAGACCCAAATGCATGACGATTGCAAACCAGAGAAGGGAACTGTCCCATCTTGTGGGAGAATGAGAGAAGGCTTCATGGTGGAGGTGATTTGACCTGAATCTAGGAGAGCAGCATCTGAATTTCAGAGATAAAAATAAGCTCATAGATTGGGAGGGTAGGGGGCAGAGGGAGTAGAAATAGGTAGGTGAATGAGTTTCGGAGCGCTGCGGGAAGACTCCCTGAGGTGTGCTATGTGAAGCCAAGTGTACATCTGTGGTGGGAACGGAGCGGAGTGAAGATAGACAGTCAGGGAAGTTCCTCGGTAGTGCTGTCTGTCCAGGCTCAGGGACTTGCACTTGGTTCATCAAGTATGAGTGACCATGGAGGTTATTTGGCAGCAGAAGGCAGGCTGGTTTTTGAAGGGACTGCAGTCCCTGAAGGAATAGGTAGGGAGCAGTGGACCACAGGGTGGCGGCTGAGATGGAAAGGAAGGGACAGTATGGTAGCCTGAGTGTATGACATGGGCAATGCACAGCCAGAGGCCACTAGGCACATGCATTTCCCGCTCATCCCAACTTACTAAAATTGTCTGTATTTCACTGCGATCCTAGAGGACAGGGCCCATGTGTGTTCATGTACTGAAACGGACATGGCTGGTGGGTAGTAAATGCTTCCTGGATAAATGACTGGAAGTTGGGAGACTGGCCTTGGTAGTGGTGGCTGGGTGTTGGTGGCAATAACAGGTTTCTTTTGGGACCTGCTGGAATTTGGGGGGTGTGGTCCATTTTTCTGATGTGATTTCTGGAAACAGAGACAGGAATGTGGGACAAAGCTTGAACACAAGGGGAAGACTGGGACGGATGCGGGGGTGGTGGTAGCCCATGAAAGTTGGAAGGAAGGAGGAGTAGTAGCTTAATGAGAAAGCCAGGAGTTGAGCGCCCATGCTCTGGAGCCAGGCTGCCGGAGCTCAAAGGCTGGCCATCCTACTGACTCATCGTGTGGTTTCCGTGACTTCACTTTCTCTTGACTCAATTTCCTCTTCTACAAAGGGGGGATAGGAACAGTAATAGGTGCCTTAAACCATGTGCAGCCCTCAGAACAGAGCCTGGAAGGTGGGAAGCACTCTCTGTAAGCATGAATTCCTCCTCTTATCAAAACCCACTGCAGCTCCTTTGGATGAGTTACCTCGTTCAGCCATTCGTAAGTAGGGCGGTGATGTTTTCCTCATGCCACCAATGAGGAGACTGGTGCCAAGAGGTTTCCTGGTTTGCTCAGATTCAGCTTAGTGGCCAAGCTCACGGGAGGTGATTGTAGGTTCAACTGCAATCTGCAATCCACCGGCAGCAGCTCGGGGGGATGAGGTGAGACCCCTTGGCATGAAGTCAGACTCACCAGGGACTGGGGGGCTGCAGCAGACCTTGGAGCAGGGGCATCAAGTGAGCAAGGCATACACTGCCAAGATCCACCTGCCCGTCTTTGGAAAGCGAGCAGGTGGGGGGGTGCAGAGACTGGGGTGCTGAGGACTCAGACCAGAGCTGGCTCAGGATGTGGCAAGGTGTGGCGACCCCTGGGTGGAACTGTCACGGAACCAGCTGATCTGTGCCTGCTGCAATGAGACAGGCCTGTCTGTATAGGATGGAAACCCGCTGAAGGGACTGGGTATGGAGTGAAGCTTGGGGTGCCCACTTGCAGGTGTCTGGTGCGGGACCCTCTGAAAATACTGATACTGTGATGGGTGATGAGGAAGTGTGGAGGGGAGCCACTTCAGTAACTGCTCCCTTTGAGAAAAATGCCTCTAGAAGAACCAGCCAGAAGAGCCTCTGAGCAGGACCCACTGTAATTTTTAGTGGCAGTTGGTTGCAATGGAACACCTGGGGTAGACTTTGTTTCACTGCCAGTCCAGCTCTACTTCCCCCCTTCATTAAGGAAGGAAGCTCATGGATGGTTCCTTTCTTCCCTGGAGTAGGATGTGTTCCGTACACTGTCAGTGTGTGATCTCCTGTCAGAAAGGAGGTCCTGGGGTGCCTGGGTAGCTCAGTTGGTTAGGCTTCCGACTCTAGATTTGTGCTCAGGTCATGATCCCTGGGTCCTGGGATCGAGTCCCATGTGAGGCTCTTTGCTCAGCAGGAAGTCGGCTCCGTCTCTCCCCGTCTCCCCACCTCCCCCTGCTCATGTGTGCGCGCTCTCTCTCTCTCTCTCTCTCAATAATAAATCTTAAAAAAACACACAAAGCAAAAAAGGAGATTTCTCCCTCACTGTGATTCTCCCCCATAATGAGTGCAGGGCTTTGCATCTGAGACTTCAGTAAATCAGTTCTGTCAACTTCCTGATTTCTGTTTCGGGCCTCAGCAGAACTTCCCATTCGAGTGGGACCACGCAGCGCAGGGAACACAAAGCTGGAGCTGTCTCCTGACCTTGATGTACCCTGGGGGTAAAGTAAGTTCCTGGGGGCGAGGTGTTGGTCTCACCCCACTCTGGAAGTTTGTCCTCCGGCGGTGTGGTCCTTCCACCTCAGGGAGTGGCCTGGGGCTGCCCTCAGCCGGTGGCAGAGCCTCAGGTAGGGCTCCCGGCTCCCAGGGCCGCAGGACCCGCCGCCCACACGGAGCTCTGCCCTACATTTGGGCATTACAGCAGCTCCTCCCCGACGGTTCCGAAGGAGGGTACAGTCTCGTTTATCTCCTTTAGGTTTTCCGCCAACATTTTTACCTGCTGGTGTGAAAGGGTGAGGCAGGCAGACGTCCTCCCCTCTCATTCTCTCTCTCTGTTTATAATTCAAAATTATGTTCCCTTTCATTTTTTTTTAGTTTTTTTTATAAATTTTGTTTATTTATTCATGGGAGACAGAGGCAGAGACACAGGCAAAGGGAGAAGCAGGCTCCACGCAGGGAGCCCGATGTGGGACTCAATCCTGGGACCCCAGGATCACACCCTGGGCCAAAGGCAGGAGCTTAACTGCTAAGCCACCCTTATGTTCCCTTTCATCGTCTCGTCTCGTTGCTTCCTTCTTAGGATCTTGGAAGGTGGTCCCTGTAATCCCCGTTCTACAGAACGTGAAACTGAGGTTCAAGTGAATTGCACGGACTTGGCCACAATCCCTCAGTTAATAACAAGGCTGAGACTGAATCCTCAGTCTTCTGTCTTCAGGTCTCCCGGGCTGGCTTTTTCTCATTGCCACCCTGCTTTTCTGGTGGAGGCTGGAGTGTGCAGGCGGCTGCCAGAAGGGAGAGGAAGTGGAGGCTGGGCTGGGCATCCTAAACAGCTCTCATCCACCATAGAATCATGTGCCCTGATTAATAAAAGAGAAAACGTTAAGTAAATTTATGTCCGTGCGGTTCTTCATACATACGGGACTTCGAGTCCTCTTTGGTGTCACAGGCTTTAGGAGAATGTGACCAGGGGAGTCATCATCTGCCTGCCAGGAGAACAACTGCAAAAGTCAGATGAGGGCCTCGCCGGGGTGGGGAGAGGGCGGGGAGAAGGGAGGATTAACATCTACACATCTACACTCAGGTGACCCGAGTTTCTCTGTTAGTTGTTGAGCTGAGGGTAGTAGCATAAAGATACTTTCATTTCCCTGCTCCCCAAATCTTGGCAAGGTGAATGGGTGTGGGGAATCAGTTGTGAGTCGGGCTTGATGGTTATGTGAGACTGTAACATATAATTAGTCCGGGAGCGACCAAAAGGGGATTGGAATTTGTGGCCACTCAGCAGAAGCTAGCAGGAGAAGAGAGCTTTGCTTCTTAGGGACAAATGAAAAATAGGGCAAGGGCCTTGAGCGAGGCTTGTAGGAGCCTTGGTTGCCCCTTTTGCCTGGCACATCTCTGGCATGATCTCGTTCCTCCAGGGCTTTGGAAGGGTCCTTTTCATTCTAGAGGAGTCCTCAGGACTACTCATGTAACCACATTGGCCTTGATAGACAGTGAACTTCAAGGGGCCCTCTGTGCCAGGCAGGGCCTTGGGCTGGCGGATGTGTTCCTGACATGGTCTGCATGGTCTGTGAGTAGGATCCAAGCCGGATGGTGCCTTGTCCTGAGTCAAGTCCCACCCTCAGCCCTGAAGCAGAAGTCCCCAGGTGGGTGGTGGTGATCTGGACACTGGCCTGGGGCCACTGCCCACATTGCCATGAGATCCTGACTCTTCTCTCTTGGGACTCACAGATGACAGGGAGTGGATGAGGGAAGTCAAATATTGTGGCAGGGAGGGGCCGACAAACATGGGCATGGTCAGCAGAAGTCTCACTGCAGTAGGATGCTGAGAGAGGAGAATGTTGAGGTTTGGGAAGGAAGCTCAGAAGTCTCAGTCCTAAAACAAAGGCTTAAACAAAGAGAAGACACACCTCGGCTTGAATATGGTTGAAGTGTGGGGTTAACATCCCATGGAACTGTCTGAGGGGTGTGGGGTGGGATGAGCCCCAGAGGGCATCTGGAGATAGAGGACAGAGGAGGTGATAAAAAACAGAGTCTCACCATTGACCAGAGGCTCCCTGGTTACCAGGCACAGTCCTCCATAGAGGGCATCTACCTCCACGTTTTGTACCCAAATGGCCAGTCAGTATGTTCTTAAAAAATCCGTGACAGAATTTTTGTACATTGAATTCTGTTTCGAAGGCACAAGGGAATATTATCCCTTAAAAGAACCTCAGGGGAATCACTTTGGAAAAGCAAAGACCCATTTTGAAGGATAGACAGCCATTGCTTTTAAATCTCTGGATTTTAATCTCTGATTTTTAAATCAGAGATTTAAAAATCTCTGCTTTTTAATCTCTGGATTTTAATGCATAATGCATTTGTAGGGTTGGGCATTTCCCCCTTCACTAGGTGGGATAGATGGGCTTGTGAAGTTTTTTTTTTTTTTTTTAAATTGTATTTATTTATTCATGAAGGAGACAGAGAGGCAGAGACCTAAGCAGAGGGAGAAGCAGGTTCCCTGTGGGGAGCCTGATGTGGGACTTAATCCCAGGACCCCGGGATCACTCCCTGAGCCTAAGGCAGATGCTCAACCACTGAGCCACCCAGGTACCTGGCTTGTAAGTTCTTAATGGAGTAATTATTTCCCAGCTATTCTTACTTTTGATGTTAAAGAGTGGGGGGAAACCATTTCATTTGACAGAATTTTAACAACAGGAAAAAGTGATTTAAAAAAAAAACAAAACTCTTCTTTTTCAAGGAAAGGCCTTTTCCAAAAGCACTTTTGGTGACAGTTACCAAAGGACAATCCTACCAACAGAGGCACTCAGCCTCCAAGTCTGGCTTTTAGAAAATGAACATTAATTCTTTTTTTTTTTTTTTTTAAACAGGACACTGTGAGCTCAGTCATGTACACTATGAAAATAATTGGTGTGTGTTAGTACACTTTGTGCCAGATTTCATGCTTGTTGAAAGGTGATTGGATTCAAACCAGCATATTTAAAGGTCAACTGGTTGTTCTTAAACAGTGCAGAATTTTAACTCTTTCATGATCATGCATTTTAACCACACAGCCATTTTAGGAAAGAGAAGAGGCTGCATACTGCATTTTAACTTCCTGACCTTTTTGTTCTTAAATTTTTAAAAAGTTCTCAGGGCTTTCTTGTGGATGAAAAGTGTCTGAGAAATGAGTTCTCGGCTGGTATTTGGAAATGGGTGGGAATAGCGACTTAGCTCTTTTTAAACTACTAAATTTAGGTCAGAGCTCTAATGGGACAGCACATATCACACAAACCATGTCTAAATGTCATGCTGCAAGTTCTCTCTTTTTAATAAGTACCTCCGATTTGCTAGTAAGAGCTAGTAACAGCCCTCTTTCTTCCCACTTTTGAATGCTGCTTTTTTTTTTTTTTTTTAAGTTTCTTGAAAAGCTTGGTGGAGAAACCGCTGTGTAATCATCAATATTTATCCCAGTCCTTTGATGTTGGCTCTGTTTCTGGGTGACTCACTAGGATTTGGGGTTTTGATGACTTTCCCTCCAGTGATTTTGGAGGCATGGGTTAAATGGTTTATTTTGTTGATTTTTCAGAATACCTCCTGCTAACCAGCCTCTTTGTTGAGTTTTCCAAAATAAGGTCAAGGTTGAAGACTCACCTCTCTCAAATAAGTAGGGTGCTTTTAATCATTGGAGGCTGAAACTTCTTGTTTTCTGGTTTAGTGTCCTGGGGAGTCTCTAGAAACTTTTCAACATTTCATGATGAGGACTCCAGTTTGGAAGCTACACAAAACAATCTTTCTTAAGGAAAAAAACTCCATGAGATTGTTATTGGATGTTTCTACAAAAGCCACATAAGAGTTTACAGATAAAGGAAGTTAGAGTCCAAGCACCTGTCTACTCTCCAAGTATGTGTGAAATCTTTTAGTTGTAACCAAAGGCAAACTCATGTTACCCTGAAAAATCAGAACCTCACTTTGTCAAGAAAGTAACTCAATATTCTTTTCTTTCTTCATTACTTCATAGTTTGCCTTTAGTTATCCCCTCCATACTCTGCAGCTTTTTAGCTGTGAGACTGTGCTGGTTACTTAAAAACTCTAAGTGTCATTTGCTTCATCTCCAAAATGGGGATAACCTCACCTTCCTCAGTGTTCCTGTGAAAATTAAATGAGCTAATTCATGTAAAATGCTTGAAACAAGGCCTGGCGAAAAGCAGATGCTCAATAAATATTAACTCATTATTATTATAATTATGGTTGCTGTCAATCTAATCTTTTTCACTAATTTCTATGCCATATGGAGATGTTTGACCTAGAGAGCTTCTTCCCTTTAGGGGTAGTACAAGCCCAGGAATTGAGGTTGAAGCTGCTTTCTTCTCATCACTGTGGTATTTTTTCCAGAAACTCCAGCTGAGGTTGGCTGGGAAGGATCATAAGAGAGACAATGGTCCTGAGCCAGAGAGCTGGGAGAAGAAACTGTCAGGGTGGTTCTTGAGGGAAAAGATGGGGAGCCAAACATGGCAGCTGGATGCCCATTAAGCCACAAAGGCGAAGTCTGCAAGACTAAAGCAGACTAAAGACTAAAAGCAAAAAGAATATAGCCCCGGGGTGTGACTAGTAGATGGGAGCCAAGAGGAGAGGTGGGGAAATGTCTCTACTGACAGTTGTCCTTTACGGGCACTCACCCCATACCCTTTCTGAGCTAAAGCTCACTTGTTCTTGAACGTTCCTTCACACACACTGAGCTATGGTTGCCTCCATGACAATGATGTTACCATAGTCTTCTGTAACTCGCTCATGGAAGACTTACAGTTTTCAGCCTTAGCTAATTCTCCTTTATCACAGACTTATTCACAAACCTAACATTTACATCTGAGCTACAGCAAAAATGATACGGCTCTAAAATACATGCTAGGGTGATTACCAGGTATTAGAGCACTAAGGACGCTTTGAATTATGTTAAAAATAGTTTCCAAAGCATAATTTTTCAAATATTTTTATGGCAATCAACAATAAGAAACAGATTGTTAAATCGTAGTCTCTGTGTACCTGTATAGATACTTGTATGTGGATATGTGTGTATATTGTTGAAGCAAAGGTTTCATGAAAAAAGTTCATCTTACTGCATGTGATGTACTTTGATGATTTCTATCTGATGGAAGATAAGGGTGTTTGTAACCTACTAACCACATAACCTGCAGTTAAAAAAAATCCTGATCTAGAGTATCATCCAGTGGTGGTTGGTTGAGTTCTTGTAGATGGTTCACAGAATCATACATGAAAGAGGGTGGTAGCCATCTCGGGTAGATTTTGAAGGATTTTTTTCTTCTTTTTTTTGACTCAAGAAGAAAGATCTATACATATGTGTGTGTATATATATATGTGTGTGTGTGTGTGTGTGTATGTGTGTGTGTATATATATGTGTATACACATATCAATGTTGTCAGTTCTTCCATAAAGTCAATGCCATCACAGTAAAAATATCAATAGTTTTTGCCTTTTGTTTTTTTCAGAGACCAACCTTCTAAAATTTATATGGAAATAGTAAGAATAGCTAATAGAGTTCTAAAGAACAAGAAGGAGTAAAGATTTACCTTCTCAGATACTGATTTTTGTAATATATAAGACCAGTGTAGTGTTGACACAAAGAAAAATAGCCCACAATAGTCTCTTTTTTTTCCCACAATAGTGTCTTATATGTCTTCTTGTTAGATATATTTCTGTGTATTTGATATTTTTGCTGCTGGTGCAAATTATATGATTTTGTAAATTTCAGTCTCTGTTGCTGGTATCAGATACACATTTGATTTTTCTATCTTGCTCAACTCTGATGAATTCAAATACTTTATAGATTCTTTTGAATAACACAATCACATTATCTAAAAATACTGATAATTTTACTTTTTTCCAGTCCTCTGACCTTTGTTTCTTTGGCTTTTTCCTTTGTCTTACTAATTTGCCTAGGCCTTACAGTACAGTGTTGAATAGAAGTGATGATGGCCAATATCCTTTCTCTTTCCAGATCTCTAAGGAAAAGTTTTCAACATTACAGTATAAAATGATGTTATGTTTGAAAATTTGTTTTTGTGAATATTCTCTGTGAGATAAATAGATATTAAGTTTTATCAAATGCTTTTTCTGAATCACGGTGATAGAGGTTTCTCTTTCACTGCTAATCTGGTTGACTTTACTGAATTGATAATTTGAATGTTAAACCAACCTTGACCTCTTGGAATAAACTGAATGTTATTACATTAACATTAACTGAATATTATAGCTATGATATATTACATTATTGTTAATAATTGTTAATAATTTCTTTAAAATTTTTGCATTCATCACATGAGAGAGTCTGACCTGAATTTTCTTTTTTTAAAGTAACTTTGTCAGGTTTTGGTATCAAGGTAATGCTAGCATCATAATATGAATTAAGGGGTAGATAGTGCATATTTTTGTGACTTTTCTAATCTTATTTCTTTCTTGGTCAGTTTCACCAGGGTTTATCAAATTTACTAGACTTTTCAAAGAATCATCTGTTGTCTTTGTGGATATTTTCTGTTGTAGTTTTAAAAATTTTCCATTCGCTTCTATTCTTACTTTTTCTTTTTCTTTTCTTTGGTTTTAATTTGCTGTTCTTATATAACTTCTTGAGCTAGATCCTCACATAATTGATTTTCAGCCTTTTTTTTCTCAGTATATACATTTAGTACTATAAACATTCCTCACAGATCAGATTTGGCTATATCACACAAAATATCCTTTGCAGGACTTTAATTTTTACTTAGTTAAAAATATTTTTGAATTTTTATTGAGGATTTGTCTTTGATCCATGTGTTATTTACAAATGTATCACTTAATATCCAAACCTATGGGGATTTTATACTTACTCATTTCTAGCTTAATTCTATGGTCACTTAAAAAAATATATATATTTTGCTGTTAATAAGGGCTGTGTTTTATTTGTGCTAATAAAGTTTTTGAATATTGTTTATATTTCCTCTGTAGTTACTGATTGTTTTTTTCTGTGTATTATGTCTGTTATAAGAAATGTTAAATGTTCCATTATGATTTGTGAATTTATCACTTTTCTTTCTAATTCTGTCCATTTTTAAGTTAAATATCTTGAGTCTATGCCATTAGGAACATATACTTTTAGAGTTGTTATCTTCCCGGAAAATTGAGCCCCTTTTCAATGTGAAATATTCCTCTTTATCTCAGTTTATGCTTTTTGTCTTGAAATCTACCTTGTCTGGTATGAATATGACGGCCTCAACTGTGTTTGGGGATGCTGTTTGCATAGTGACTTTTTCCCAGTCTTCATCTTCAATCTCTTGAAATCCTTATGTTTTAGGAATGTTTCTTATAAGTACATGCCTTTTATGTTTAATCCAGCCCAGCAATTTTTGCCCTTAATTGCAATATTTTATCTCTTATAATCATTGATATAAATTTGCTTTTAAATATGTCATGTTTTTGTTCCCAGTTTCATGTTTTCCCCCTTTTTCTCTCACTTTTGGATTAAGGTTTAAGAAAATTATTCTTATCATGTACTTTTCCCTACCTATGGGCTTTGTAGTTATATATCCTTTTCTATGTTTCTAAGAGATTAACAGAAGTTGTTACATGCATAATTGACTCATTAAAGCCTAAGATTAAATTAATACTTTGCCATTTCCTGGGTACTTCCGAAAGATACACATTTAGCTCCTTTTTTTGAATCTTTATTTTTTTCTGTGTCTCAGTTTTATACTTGTGGCATTTTTCTTTCTTTTTCTTTCTGCCTGAAGAGTATCTTTAGTGTTTTCCCGGAGTACATGTCTGCTGCTTAAAGAGTCTCTCTGTTTTCATTTTTCAGAAAGTGTCTTTATTTTGTCTTTGTTCCTGAAAGATATTTTCACTAAGTATAGAATTCTAGGTTGGTAATTATTATCATTCAGCATTTTGAAGATATTCCATCATTTTCTGTTTCCATTGTCCTTTAAGATCTTCTAAGTCTTATCTGGCTAGGTGGAAATATAGTAGGTGTGGAAATATATAACTCAAAGGATGAATAAGTGTACTTTGGAATTCACAGTTCTGTATTTATGGCATTGAAAGCTTTCAGATACTCCGTTGAACATTGTTTTCACCTGCACATCAAGTTTTTCCTTAACATAAAAAGATCTTTGTTTAGTGAAGAAACTAAAGGACAGTTCTGAATTATTGAGACATTCTAGGAAATGTTTTTATGACTTTCAAAGGGAGAGAGGGAGCATAAAACATGTAAACCTGGGTTAGGTGAAATATGTAAAAGTGTGCAAAGATAATGCCACAATACGCAGGCATGTATCTTGACCTTAAACGGCTTTGACCATCTCGGAGCAATTCACTTACTGAAAAACACATAATACTACTTCATATCCTTTTTGTTTATAAAGTCAGTGTAATAGATTATGCCTTATATTAGCTTTCCTTGTCATTTACAGTTTTATTTTTACATGGTTGTTGGTTAGCTGTGTTTCATTGCATGTTTTCATTTTTTGGATATCAGTTGTTGGAAAAATAGCTTAATGTGGTAACTTCCTGCTGGACATATTGGGCCTTTATTTTATTTTATTTTTTTTATATTGGGCCTTTAATTGTATATTTGATTTATGACTGATTTCTTCACCTATAATAGTATTTTGGGTGCAATATTATCTTCCTTCAGCATTAATGCCATGCTTGTAATGTGAACTAAGCTCTTTTGAAATATCTTTTCTTTTACAAAAATGTGCTACATAAAATACAGAAGTTGGGAGTGTGATTTTTGGCTCAGGTCATGACCTTAGGGTCTTGGGATTGAGCTCCATAAGGCTATTTGCTCAGCGAGAAATTGGCTTGAGGATTCTCTCTCTCTTTCCCTCTGCTGCTCCCTTTGCTCTCTGTCACTCAAATAATTAAAAAAAAAAAAAAAACAGAATTAATATGAATTGTGAAAATCCACTGTATACACATTTTAAGCGGAAGAGATGGCCAATGAATATGCATGTCTAGACATTATGTAGAATTATAGCCAACTCAAACAAAATGGAACTATTTTTATTTAATTCTGAAAGATTCTATTTATTATTTTGGTTGATTTGTTTTAGCAGTTTTTACTGGTCAATATATCAAGTAAGGTGCAGTAGATTTAGACACATACCATGGAAAGCAGTGAGATATGTATAATCAGCAGTATTGACATTAATTTGTATTCCTGGAGCAGATATAAACTAGAGTCAGATAAGGTCCTGCCTGTTCCTGAACACTAAGGAACTCAGCCTAGGTACAGAAAACCAGGGAACATCCACAGAGCAGATAACTATAACATATCTGTGAAGGTCGATGTATTGTTAGAGCCCCAGGAATTTATAGGTGGAAAGCAACCCAAAGACCCAGCTTATGAGGCATGTCTAGATGTAGAGCTAGAACCAGAAACTAAAGGCCATGGCTGAAATAAATCCTTTCTCGCTAAACCATGTATGTGCTATGTGATTAAACTAATTACTAAGGTCTAGGCTTACAAATCAGTTCATATTCCAGAAATTCCACTTATGTCTGATGTTTAGAAGTCAGTTTGAGATAGTTCTAGGATGAGCTCCAAGAGGCCTATTTTGTTCTTTTTGAGCATTGATATAGAAAGAGTGTCATGGATTTCATATGGTTCTTAAAGGAGTTCATGATTCTAAAATGTCTAAAAGTTGCATTAAAAAATGATTTAATAATGAAAAAAATGTTTATTACAAGACATACGTGAAAAAAAATCACGGCATATGTAGTGTAATCATGATCTGGATGCGTGTGTCCAGGGAATATATGTTAACAGAGGTTATCTCCTGGTAACAGAACTGAGGTATTTCTTTTCATGGTTTAGTCTTTTTTCCTCTCAGATTCTTTAGATGATTACATATGTTTTATAGGAGAAAAAAATGTTAAATAACATTTTATCCCAGTTGAACTATGATTTACCTAAGGGAAGTCCTATTCTTTGTCTAGTTTCCACATTTCAAAATCTCTCATAACTTATGTTGGCTGAAAGTTAAAATGGAAACTCAGCTCACATTTGTTTAGTGGTAGTCCCTTTTCTTCTCATTGTGTCTTCTCAGCTTCAACCTTTGCATTCAGCCCCCTTTCTAACTCTTGCCTCTCTCCTCCTTCCCCTTTTTGTTCTTTGACTCATCGCCCCTTTAAAAAAAAAAAAAGATTTTATTTATTCATGAGAGACACAGAGAGAGAGAGCCAGAGACATAGGCAGAGGGGGAAGTAGGCTTCCTGCAGGGAGCCTGATGTGGGACTTGATCCTGGCACTCTTAGATCATGCCCTGAGCCAAAGGCAGACACTCAACTGCTGAGCCACCCAGGCGTCCCTCATATCCCACATCCTTTTTAAAAATTTTATTTATTTATTATTTTTTTAAAAAGATTTTATTTATCCATTCATGAGAGACACAGAAAGACACACACAGAGACACAGGCAGAGGGAGAAACAGGCTCCACACAGGGAGCCTGATGTGGGACTTGATCCCAGGTCTCCAGGATCAGGCCCTGGGCCGAAGGCAGGCGCTAAACCGCTGAGCCACTCGGACTGCCCCTCCTTTTTTTTTTTAAAAAAAAAAAAATTAAATTCTCTCTGCTTTTCTTTAGTAGCATAAGCCTTTTTATCTTATCTGTTGGAGATATGAATTGTACTCTTCAGTTACTCAGTTTCAGATGTTCACCCCAAATCCAAATCCCCCTTTTCTCATTTCTTTATCCTGGTGTTTTATTTTGGAAGGTAGAAGGAGCATTTGCAAAATAGCTCCTTCCAAACCTTAGAGCCTTGTTAGTACTTTTGGTTAATTTTAAATGTTATTATTTTGGGGACTTCATGAGTGTTTCCCCCTCTGTCAGGAGCAGGTATGTATGTGTGTGCACATATGTATATGACTATGGGTGCATGTGTGTGCGTATACATGTTGTGTTCATTCAGATTAGGAACCACGTCCTTTCTCATCCATCCTGTGTGAACAGGCCCTCCAGGAGTGCTGACTGCCTGTTGGCCAGTTTGGGCATATGTTAGCGACCTTGTAGAGTTTGACACCTGGGCCTCACCATATGCATAGGAGGGCAATACCCTCACCCATCTGGTAGCAGCAGGCCAGCAGCCATTCTTGAAAACCTCCATGAGGAAGAGGCAACTTGAGTTGGCTCTCCAGTTGCTGCTGGGCTCATTCTGAGTGGAACAGGCTGACTTGTAATCTGTCCCTAAGCCTGCTAACCAGCAAAGAGGTACATATATAAGATGGTAGAACTTGATTAATGTATGTATGTGTGGATGCAGAACTGAATTAAAATGACAATTTGAGGAAGGAGCTAAGGGCCAAATCATGGGACTCTGAGTCAAAAATTAAGGCATCAATTACAGGATGAGCATTTTTTACCTGTAAAATGAAATTCAAAGTAGATACTCAGAACTGAAGTAGTGTACTATGTGTATTTTATTTCCATAAATCAAAGGTCTGGCTTTTAAGTTGGCTCCGGGGGAGATCCATCAGCAATGAGCCTTGAAAATTTGCCTGATAAATCAAACTTTTAATGAAAAGAAGCAGGCTGATGTTTCACTGATTTGCAGTCTGCAAATATCCATGGCTTATATTCAGCTTGGTGTCTCCTTGTGGAGAAAAATGTACCTTGATATGCTTCCTGGAGCTCTTCATTCTTCATTCAAAAGACAGAGCTGGGTAGAGAAAGGGACACTTGGTGGGACACATACTTTACCCTGATGTGATTTTTCTTAAAACCCAAAGTCACATGGGTGAAAGCTGGACGTTATTAAACTTAGCCGATCGGAAACAAACATGCAGATGGTACAGGATCCCTCAATGTGCCGGAAGGGCAGAGGGAGAGCGCCCTGTCGTGTGCAAGGCTAATGCCATAAGTGGCCTTTGCCATGACTGGCCTTGGGAAATCATGTAGAAGAGTTTATATCTTTCCCCCCCACTGTCTTCGTCTCCCCTTGCTGTTCCATCTTGTGGTGTTTCCTCCCCCTTGCTCCTTCTAGTTCTCAAATAGCCCCTTCACAAGAAATGTTAGCTTTCAGGATGATCAGTGAAGCACACCTTTGTGTGAATGTAAGATTGATAAGAATTCATTTAGACCTTGGAATTTGACATTGCTTCCTTTGTTTCAGAACAAAACGCTTGTTCCCTGCAAGCAGACAGGTGACTCATTTTGTGCTTTGACCTGTGGGGAGGGCAGGTTTCAGGAAGGGAGACTCTCTTGTTTGTAGCCCATGTTTCCAATCCTATCTGTATTAAGAACACAATTAGACACTTGTGGTATCGGGAGTCTGGCTTCTCACTTAAAAATGTCTCCCCCTTTTTCTCACCATGATGAAGTTTAATTTTCAAGTAAGAGTCTCTGTATCAACTTTAATGTCAAACATCTTTGAAAAAGAAGGTGTAGCCTGTTGAAATAGATGGTGGAAATGATTATGTCCCAGGCTTGGAGTCCTTTGAAGTGGGTGAACCGTCTAGCAGATTCAGACCACATTTAGATCATTTTGCTTTGGCGTCCCCATTTCAGTGTGGAGGAGGCTGTTTTGTAACCTGATCTTTTATGCAGAGAGGACTAAGTGGCCTGAGGGACAATGGAGAACATCGGTGAGGGCTGCAATAGAGTCTCCAGGCTGCTGTGTTCACTTGTACCTCACACAGCAGATGCTGCAGAACTGCTTTGTGAAAAGTGTTACCTTTCACATGCCCTGCTAAAAATACATACCTAAGAAGATCTGAGAAACTTGAAAGAACTAGAGGAGCAGGCTGTGGTTGCACAAAAGCAATATGCAAGATCACGGAAATAAGAAAAAATAACAAAAAATTGTGTAAAATAAGACAGATTAGCACTTTCTCAAGTTCCAAAGCAGCCTTTGATAATATAGTCAGAACAGAAATAAGCGAGGCATCAAAAAACCGAGTAGTCCCTAGGAGATGTAAAAAGCTATAGAAAATGCTTTAATGGCATTGGTGAGTTGGATAGAATGTCTTTCTTTATTCCCCCCAGACTTCCCATCTCTTTCTTTTCCCTTTTGCAATTCCCCTTCAGAAAACCTTCCATGGTCACTTCTACTTGGCTAACTCGGACTTGGTCCTCTGTGTGAACTCTAGTCACCTGCACATCTTATAGATGTCCTACTTGCTCATTGTGTGGCTTGTCACTCTATGTTGTAAGCTTACTAATATCAAGAAACAAGTCTTTCATATCCTTGGAGTTTTTCCTATTGTTTCAACACAACAATTGTGATCATAGATGGTTAATAGAAAGATATTCAACTTTGCCTTTTATTATCAATATTTATGTGCTAATATTTATGTTCTAAAAAAATCTGTAGAAGACCAGGTAAGATAAAAGCTGGAGGAACAAAAAAAAAGGGGGGGGGGAGGGGCAGCCCCGGTGGCACAGCGGTTTGGCACTGCCTGCAGCCCAGGGTGTGATCCTGGAGACCCGGGATCGAGTCCCACATCAGGCTTCCTGCATGGAGCCTGCTTTTCCCTCTGTCTATGTCTCTGCCTCTCTCTCTCTGTGTCTACAAATAAATAAAATCTTTAAAAAAAAAAAGCTGGAGGAACAAGTTGTAGATATAGTAGTGAGAATGCAAGATAATGATGTCTTGGCATAAATAATAAAGATGGTAAAGGTAATAATGATACAATTTGACATTTGTATAGCGCTTACCTGAGAGCGCTTTCATATCATGAAGAACAGGGGGATAAAGGAACAGAAATAAATGCAAGAAACACCAAAGAAATGCAGAGGTAAAGAAGCAAAAGGACAAAGTTAGGGAAAATAAAGCCAAGAAGAAAGAAATAGTGGGAGGATTTACTAACAACTTGGAACAGTTGTTAGCTAAATCACACAGTGGGCAGAGTGTCAAATAAATATTTACAACATTGGCTTTTAAAATTTTTTTTTTTTTTTTTTTTTTTTTTTTAGCAGGTAGAGTATGCTGTCTAGAGATCATAGCATGTTTTCACTTGTTTTCTTCCAGGTAGTGGGGGAGGGAGAGTTCTGGATCCTCTAGCTTTCTCTGTCCATTTTGTTGTTGTTGTTGTTCACTAGGGCTTATTTGGTACAGTATGGTAATGTGTGCTCCAGATCTTCTATCAATATCATCACAAAGATCTGGAAATGAGAGTGATACCTATAGTAGATTATTTCAATGATTTCACAGAGTCTCATTTAGGCTTACTGCAGAGAGCACCATCGACTTTTGTTCTTGTTGTGAGGTTCTGAAAATACCCTAATCTTAGGAGTCAGGTCTCAAAGTATTGCCAGCAACGCTGACTCTATAATAACTTACTATAAAGAAATTGTCTGATAATGAGTGACATTGAGCATCTTTTCATGTGTTCACCATTTGTATGTCCTCTTTGGGAAAAATGTTTATTCACGTCCTCTGCACATTTTTAAACTGGATTATTTATTTATTTATTTTTGGTGTTGAGTTGTGTAAGTTCTTTATGAATTTTTGGATATTAACCCCTTATCGAATATTTACAATTACCTTTTCCCATTCAGTAAGTTGTCTTTTTTTCCTCTTGTTGATAGCTACCTTCACTGTACAAAAGTTTTTATTTTGGGGTAGTCCAAATAGTTGAATTTTGCTTTTGTTTCCATTACCAAAGACATTTCTGAAAAGCGTTGCTATGGCTGATGTCAGGGAAATTACTGCCTGTGGAGTTTTGTGGTTTCACTTTTAGGTCTTTAATCCACTTTGAGTTTATTTTTGTGTGTGGTGTAAGAAAGTGGTCCGTTTTCATTCTCTTGCATACATACAGCTGTCTAGTTTTCCCAACACCATTTGTCAGAGACTTTTCCCTGTTGGATATTGTTGCCTGAGGGAAGGTTGAAATGCAAATAATTTCCCTGTTGGATATTGTGGGGAATGGATGAAATAGGTGAAGGGGATTAAAAGTCTACTTATCACGATGAGCACTGAGTAAGGTATACAGTTGTGGAACCCTTATATTGTATATCTGAAACTACTATAACACTGTATGTTGAAAGTTCCAAGCAAAGACATCCCAATGTTTTAGCACTGAGCAGTTCTAGACCTGGCAAAGCGCAGATAAAAAAGTTCTTGACTGTTGCATGTCAGAGGCCACACAGGTTCCTAAAATGACCTTTATAACTGCTTTGGAGGGATGTGCTGCATATTTTAAACAAGGTGATATTTAGACAGGGTGACCCCCAGCAGCTTTCCGGAAGGGGCAAACTTCTCTTAAGTTTGGGGCTGTTTTGTTCAGAAGCTGAATTCACTTAAGCTGAAGGGCAGGTGATAGACACCAAAATGTTAGATTTAGTAAATTCCAGAAAGCAGCTCAAAAGAAATACAAATGATGGTCAAGACAAAACCCATCAAATCCTTGGGAAGTTTTGCATCAGAATGAGAAGAGATTCTCCTGACTTATATTTGCTTCCTATTGACAACACTAGCATGGAAAGAGAGTTTTATTTTAATTGCCTCCTTTGCTGCTGAAATCGTGAATCAGCTCTTTCCAAGCTTCAGATATCAACACTCCGGTTTTGGCAAAAATTCTACCTTTTACACCTCAGGTTTTCAAACAGAGCAGAGAACCCTTTCCTCTGGGCATGCCGAAGACTTGACCGGCTGGTCTCCTGGCTGTGGCCCTGGGTGGCAGCAGGCACTGGTCAACCACTAAATCCCCTCCATCCTCCACTCCCTGGGCTGTGGGAAGGCATGATGATACCAGTCCTGCTTTCTCATCATTCTTCACTTCCATTTCCAAACTCCTGCCATGCATCAGGTACCTGCTGTAGCTTTGGCATCTGTTATCTTTAGGTCTCTCCTCATCTCTGCAAGGAAGGAAGAAGTTCCACTCATGTTTTATAATTGAGAAGTCTGAGGCTCAGAGCCTTTCAGTGAGGTGACTGAGGTCACACAGCCAATGAGTGGCAGCGCCAGCATATAAACCTTCGTACTATGTTCACAAAGCCCCTTCTCAGAACTGCATGAGATTTTGAGGTTCCTTTAAAATGGCATTCGTGAAAACGTTTTGAAAATAGTGAAGTTTCTTATGAATGCATGGTATTTTTTACCATTATTATGCAGATGGATATAAATTAGTAAACATGTATTTATTCAGTTCCTTGTAGGTACTTAGCACCGAGTCAGGTATCATTTTGAATGCTCTATGGAATTAAGTATTTTACCAATGTAGTGGAGTGTGAAGGTGTATTATAAATAAATCTTACACATTTCTAAGTGGTATCGCTTTCATCCTTGGAATCAGGAATTAGTTTCTTTGGATCCTTTTTGGAGACAAAAGAAGCAGATGGGCTAATCTAAATTAAATGAATGTTTCAAGAAGTAGAAACTGATTGCATATAGTCCAATCTTCAGAGCCAGCAGATAAAGACCTCTGGAATCCCTGGAGATGATAATTCACGTGTTCACAAATGTTCTGGACCCACCTAACTTCTCCCATCTGGTTCGTTCATTCTTTCTTTATTTTGACTCTTTCATGACCCCAATAGGGTTGCTGAGATTTTCTTGCAGTGTCTGTCCTTGATTGAGGGGTATCACACTTCCTGTGTGATGACTGGGAATCTACACAACTCTCCTAAAATAAGCACTATTTGGAAAGAATTTTCTCTTATGGGAAATGTCCTATTCCCAAAGAAAGCCACCAGCATGAGATCATTTTTTTTCCAGGGAGGAAGCCGAGGGGAGCCAATTGGTTCAGTGGCCAGGAATGAACTTTCGAGACAGGTTAGCATTTGAGACCGAGTCCTCCATGCTTTCCCTTTGGCCTTTTGGAAGAAATGCTTAAAGTTCTCATGAAAGTTAATGAAGTTCTCTAGAAGAATCAGTGGGGCTCTTACTGTTTCCTCTGTCTTCTTGGTCAGATACCAAGACCCACCTTGGAAGGTCCTTGTGGGGATTAAATGGTACAGTGCATGTGCAGCTCCTGGCACAACAAAGTCATCACCGTTCCAATCTAGGCTGGTTTTCCAGATGTGCTCATTCAGTTCCTTAACTCTCAGTGTGAGCCGTTTCTTCTTTTAGGCCACAGGATGTCTAAAGAGTTAGGAAAAATACTTTT
Source organism: Vulpes lagopus (assembly GCF_018345385.1). Taxonomy (NCBI): domain Eukaryota; kingdom Metazoa; phylum Chordata; class Mammalia; order Carnivora; family Canidae; genus Vulpes; species Vulpes lagopus. The sequence goes on along the minus strand of NC_054831.1, from coordinate 96,647,326 downwards.
CAACTGAGAAAAGATGGAGAAGGCTGCCTTGTTGAGGCCTTCCAAGGGTCTGCGTTGGGTGGAATATAGCCTTCGTTTGAGTTGGTAAGAGCTTCAAGGTGGGACCAGCAGGAGTACTCCGCAGAGGGAGCTCGTGCCACTGGAAAGCTTCTGGCTGCTTGTTTTTGGTCCCCTCTGGGGAACGTGTATGGGGATAAAGACCCATGCATTTTTCCACAGTTGAGGTGAGAAAGGGTAGCTCTTGTCCTGTTCTCTCATGAGATGTTTTGGTCACGTTTGGGTCTTTCCTGAGCTAAGGCAGAAGCCTGTATGGGAGGATAGAACCACCATGAGACCAGGCTTGGTGTTCTTTTGTTCAGAGTGTGGCTTTGGCTGAATCTGAACCAATGATATTCATCAAACTAAGCCAATAATACAAGTGAGATTTGTAAGGGAAAAGCTGGCTGCTTTAAGAGCTGTCCTATTTTGCTATTTGGATTTGGTCATTTTCTTTCTTGAGAGAAACAAGAGGGCAGCCTAATGTCATCCCTGTAGTACTCCAGCCACAGCCAGTCAGAATCCTGCCCAGCCTAGCAGCTAAAATGCTGCCCAAGCACATGGTCAGGCCCCCCTGTGCACAAGTGCCTGAGCCTGGGGTGATGGTACTCTTGGCCAAAGGCCTTTCAACATAATTCCGGCCCTATGGGAGGTACAGCCCGTGTCTTATGTTCTGGTCATTCAACTTGGGCTATGTTCTACTTCTGGCCAATATCCTCCAGTAGAATGAGTTCTGCTCAGGGAGTCAAGAGACTGTCTTCAGACAAGACACTTTTTGCCTATGAGTTTTAGCTTCCTTTAAGCTAGGGCATCTGTAACCTGGGCCTCAGCACAAGCAATCGATGAGTCTGGGGTCTGCCCCTATGTGGGGTATGGATGTGTGTGTGTGTCCTACCTCCCTTCTGGCTCCTGGTTCTGGGGATATTCTCCAAACTTTCTTGGCCCTCTTCTGTTATCCAGATTTCCCTGTGCAAAAGAGCAAGATTCAGTTTGAATGGATCATTGTTTTTTAGAAGATAAACAAGTGCCAGTAAAGTCAAGGGAATGACCTATTTCTGAAGCAGACAACCAAGTAGAAGTTTATGGTTCTCTGTCCTTTAGACATAACCAGTTTTTCTTCTTGGAACATGTTTTACAGAACTGGACTAATCACCCTGGCAATACGTTACTGAATTTTTCTTGGTTATAGATCAAAGTTTCCAATAGAGCAGCAGGGACAGGGCGAAAGCAAGAGACAGGAGAAAGCCTTTGTGATGAATTTTGTAGTCAGGCTCTCATAGAGAAGTAGAAAAAGGAGACGAATGATTAATTTCTGAAAGAATTGCCAATGATCAGTACATAAGAAAAAAAAAAGAGTCTAGTTTTCCTAGTAATGAAATTAATGCAAATAAAAGCAACAACGCTCTTGTTGACTCTTGTCATTTTGGCATAAATGTAAATGGTTGGTTGAACTTGGTGTGCCTGAGTGTGAGGAAATGGGCACGCCCATGCTGCTGCCAGGAGCTTCCATTGGTTTAAATGTAGGAAGAACCCTAGGTACACACCTTTTGGCGAGCAATTGGATGATATGTACTGGAACATAAAATGAAAATGTAAAAAAGAAAATATGTTTTTTTTTGTCTAGCAATTCGTAGGACAATTAGGGGACAACTGCACAAATGTAAAAACAAGTTTGCAAAAGCATATTCATAAGGAAAAATAGACATAACGTCAATGTTCATCAGTAGGGGACTGGTATAATCAATCACTTAGAGTAAATTCCCTTCTAGGAGATCCTGTGTAGTTAGTAAAAATGTTACAGTACTTTCCATGTGATGTAGAGAATTACTTAGCCATACAAAGCAGGTTGTTAAAACAATCATATTTATGTAAAATATAAATATTATGGAAAACATGGGAGGCTTCTGTTTTAAATCTTAACAGATAGGATTTGAGGCTACTTTTAATTTCCAGCTCTGCCATTTATCAACTCTGTGTCCTTAGAGAAATTTATTTAACTTCTCTTACTCTGGGTAAAAGGGGGGCTAACACCAACCTCCAAGAAGTTGCTGAAGGAATCAAGCAATAAAACACATGTCAAGCAGCTGGGATGAAGTAAGAAAAAATATATATTTTTTCCTTTTATGGTTTCTATTTTACTTTCATTCTATGAGTACAAACAGCTGTGTTCCTCTGCCTGTGGAAAGCTAAGTGGGCTTTGAATAGTTTCCATTGGCTTGTTTATTTTTTAATTTATTTTTTAGTTTATTTATTCATGAGAGATAGAGAGAGGCAGAGACATAGGCAGAGGGAGAACCAGGTTCCTTCTGGGAAACCGGATGCAGGACTTGATCCCAGGACTCCGGGATCACGACCTGAGCCAAAGAGACGTTCAACCACCAACCCACCCAGGTGCCTTGCTTCCATTAGTTTAAATGCAAAAAGAGCCCTGGTTCCAAATCTCTGGAAGAGTGTTTTCCTGTCAGAAAAAGGCCATACTGAGTCATTGTTTTCTGAAGCCAGGAGAGGAGCCTGAGTGATGCTGTTGGACAGCCTAAAATAATATTTCATTCTTGTCATCCTTACGCAGTTAAAGACCAAGTGATTTTGGATAGATCTAGTTTCCCTCTTGGTTTGGGAAGAACAAAGCTTTTGTTATTTATGCTCTTCAACAAGAGAGCTTTGTCCTATCCTTGGGAGCATGCAAACCAAACAGAAGATTTCCTGAAGGATGGTCCTATTTATTGTGAGGAGTGATTTCAAGTGTAAATAGACACAGTTAGCTCCAGCCGCCTGTGGAGGGCCTGCATCAACAGTAGAGGAAAAGAGCCAAGACTCACAGAACACACCAGCCAATCAGGTTTGAGATTTGCTTTTATATCGTGCTAAAGTTTGTAGACTCAACCATTTAAAAACTCCTGTTTACCTGGGACCTGCTTTGTCCTCCAAAACAAATAACCCTGTATCCTGTGTCTGAGGCAGAAAAATGGAAGTGCCAATATTGTGAGTGTTTTTACTTTGGGAACTTCTGATCCATAGATAGTTGTTCCAGATTCTTCCGTGTTATCTTGTCAGAGCTGTAGATACTATGGAATGAGGAGGGTGGTATTTGGGGCTCAGGAGGTCTCATCAGTGGCTAACAGATCTTTGGAAGGATGCTCATTATGCTCTCTCTGTCTTAATTTCTCTTTCCTTCTTTGTATGAAGCCACCCCCTGGCTTGTAACCACACTGCCATCCCCATGTGCTATATTCATTTAGCTAAAGGTCAAGTCCAAGTCGAGCATGTAAAGTTGGAATCAATTCTGATTATTAAGAGTTATAGGAAGCAAGTGATGAGCAGGAGCAACGTGCTGGGCTTTGTCTTAAGAGGTTTGCCGTGCATGTTTCTTGGTGAGCAATCTGTGAACACCTGGCTTTGCAAGCCTCAAAGATGCCAATAAGAATGCAGGTTTCTAGGATCCATTCTAGACCTACAGGATGAGCATCTTGTGGTGGGAGTCAGGGGTCTGCCAGTGCAAACATACACCTTCTATAATCCCGAGTACATGAAATTCATGAGCCACTGAATTATTTTATAATGCACATGGGACTCAAGTGCAGTCTGCTCTTCTTCCAGTCCGCACCCTGATTTCTGTGCTTAAGTTCTTACGGCCAAAAAGAGAAATTTTTTTTTCTGGACTGGGAGACACGGAGCAGCCTATGCCTCTTTTAGTTTCTGGTGATCACAAAGATGTCTCCAGAGCCAAACTCCTTTTGACACACCGATTATTTACCTCTATTTTGGGAAGGTTAAGTAAGTGAGAAGTCCTTTCTGAGTGGATGGTGGCCTGTGCTCTGGATATAGTGAGGGAAGGCTCAGAGACCTTAGAGGCAGGGCTGGCATGAGTGGCTGGGCAGATTGTGCAGTCTCCAATGCCAAGTGGTGGCATTGCATGGAGGAGTGAAAATGGCATTCCCCTTGGCCCAGATCGCTGCATGTAGGGCTGGCCACTCTTGAGAGAAGAAGACATTGGATGTGCTCGTGGGGTTCCCAGGGCCCAGAAAGCCCTGTATGCCTCCTACATGCCTTTACTGTCCTGCTCCAAGGGGCCCGAAATGTCCAATGGCGTTTCTTGGGTTCTCAGCTTTATTTCTAGAAAGCCCTTACTAAAGCAGAGTGCCACTTGGAAGATAGAAGAAACACATACTGGCACCAACTGTTTTAATCTGGCTGCTCTGAGGTTGGCACACAACACAATTTTTTTGATGGGAGCAGAGGAGGTCAGGTTCCTTTGTGGGCCACTTTGGTGGAGGGAGCCAGGGAGATTAGGCAAATGTTTCTTGGTGGGAAGGAGGGGATGGAGATGAAGTGGGAGAGGGCCTAGAGACAAACTGGACCTGCGTCATGATCCTGGAGGCTACCCTCCAGCACACTATTTGCTACGATTCTATAGCCCCTCCCATCCTCCTTTTCTTTGTTGAATGTCTAGTGACTTGTCCCTTCGGTCACCAGCCTGAACTGCAGCAATGCTCCACGTGACAAGGCCTCGGAGCACAAGTGGGCCTAGGGAGAGACTTCATGTCTGACTCTGTAGCTAAATCAGCAGGGGGGCAGGGGGAGGTGATCCCACCACCTCTGATTCTGAGACCCCTGGACTTTATAATCCTCTGCCAGGAACAAATAATTAGAATAATTGAGACTTAGCTCATTCAACTTCAGCCTCTACACAAAGCTTTCACTTAACGCAGTCATTTCTAGCAACCATGGGAGCTTCTTTGAGTTTGTTTGTTTCTTTTGATTTATTTATTTGAGAGAGAGAGCACACACACAAGTGCAAGTGGGAGGAGGGACAAAGGGAGAGAATTTTAAGCAAACACCCTGTTGAACTCAGAGCCTGATGAGGGGGGCTCCATCTCACCACCCTGAGATCATGCCCCGGGCTGCAACTCAGAGTTGGACACTCAGTCGACTGAGCCACCTAGGCACCCTCTCTGAGTTTATCAACTTGTTAGGAAGGACTGGAGATGATTCTCTAATGTCACCAAAGAGGTTGTGGGGCTATTAAGCCTCAGTATTTGATTTCATTTTGGATTTTGCATAAAGTGCCCCAAATTTCATTCTTAGAGCAATTTATGTTAAAATGAAAATGTTCCCCAGCTTCTCTACTGCTTCTTGGTCCTTTAGTGCTAATTCATGTGGTTAGTGGTACTGATCAATTAATATACTCAATAGGCAATAACCCCTCCCATGGAGAGGAGATGGGTAGAAAGAGGCTCTCAGGAAAGGAGGTGGGGGTGTGAGGGGAAGGGCAGGCAGATGGAAGGGTACAGTATGTGCTCCCTCTGGAACTGTAAGTGGTTATATGTGGCTGGTGATGGTGGTGGTGGTAGTATGGTTAGTTATACGGCAGTGAGAGGGGGTAAGGGGCAAGACCACTCATGCATGCATGAATGAATGAATCACTGAGTTTAAAGGTACACAGTCCTTCCCTAGGGTGACTCTTCCCTCACCAAGTCAACTCTGTTTTTTTTTTTTTCCCCTCTGCACCTTCTTCACGAGCATGTTGAACTTGCAGTTAATATCCTCCTGCTCTGAGAAATCTCCCATCGCAGGCAGGAAAGGAGATAATTAGCTTCAATGCTTTCTCATATTTAAGCTGAGAAGTCAGCATGAATCCTAGCCATGGTTCATGTAGTAGGATAATCAGCACAGCTGTTCGTGATAGGTAACTCTCTTTTTTCCTTCCTTCATGTCTTTTTTGTTAAGGTACCATGACTGAAGATTAATGGCTTCCATTATATTTTTGCCTTCATGTGGGAATCTTTAAACTAGCCTGAACTTTGTACCAACTCTCCTATGAATCATGTCTGCTACAGTTACTCCTTTCTGTGTCATTTCTGAGGTTAGCGTCCTGGCGTGACAATCTGAAGGCAGGGCCAGGTTGAAAGGGTCAGGTGGTCACCAGGCAAAACACTGACAGTTGTAGTGACTGACATGGCCCCTTGAGTTGTTATCTTGCAGGCCTGAAGACAAAAATCTTATTTATAAATATTACCTGTAACGAGCTATGTGACGTTAGGAGATATATTTCAGCATATCTAGCTGTTGAGTAATCCACCCCACGTCGGCTGTTGTGTACATTTATTGTAATGAACACTCACCGTGTAAGAGGCTTGGTTCTCAGCGTGCATTGTCTGTTGAATCTTCATCCCAGCCCCAGGAGGTAGTGACTGTGTGTGGTACCATTTTACATCTGAGGAAACCAAGACATACACCTCGGTTAGGTAACTTGCCCAGGGTCCCAGTTAAGGGTCAGAACTGGTATTTGAAACCAAGCGGCCCGGCTCAGAGTCTGTGCTGTGATCCTCCATGTTAACAATACTCACACACAGCCTGAAACAAGGAGGTGATTTTAGTATCACATATTAGGAATGCACATTTTCCTCTTACTAAATGTAAGCAATTGCCATTCTTTTGGTATATGTCGTATCGTGTGGAGTTTGAGAACCTTTGACAAACAGTAAGACCATAGAAAAATTGACCCTTCTTTTGAGATATTGTTACCTAGAAGACAGATTTTGAGCATGTAGGAGTGCAAAGTTGTTGGCTTACGTTACTTTGAAGTGTAATATGTTTTTAGAATCTTGTCATGTATCTTATGTTTATGTGCCCATACATTCGTGTTCTGAGAAGATGAATTTAAAAACCCCCAAAATGTAGGCTCCAGGGCATCTGAGTGGCTCAGTGGTTGAGCATCTGCCTTTGGCTCCAGTTGTGATCCCAGGGTCCTGGGATCGAGTCCTGCATCAGGCTCCCCATGGGGAACCTGCTTCTCCCTCTGCCTATGTCTCTGCCTCTCTCTCTGTCTCTCATGAATAAATAAATAAAATCTTAAAAAAAGATGTAGGCTCCATCCTGTCTTTTAAAACAACAACAAAAGCCACTAACCAAAAATTCCCATGTGCCAAGAGCAAATTTGAATTTGAGATCTATGTGCCCAGATAAAGTGTTAATGTTGTCTGAACCAAGAACATGAACTTCATTCTGTGATAACCACAAACTTATGTTTCTAGTACCCCTGCCCTTTTATTTAAATGTAAATTTTATTTTATTTTTAAATATAAATTTTATTTTTGGCTTTGTTAAAGTGGGACAAGTCTTTTGCAGCCACTTTTCTAAGCAACTATTTCCCTTTGAGTTGACATCCCAAGATGCGGGCCCTAAAGCGTCAGCATGTGAAGTATCGGCAGTTGCCTATCAGCAAACTGGTCCCAAGATCTCAGGTAGCTTGAGGTGGAGTCCAACACTGTGAAAAGAACAGAGCTTTTTTTATCCACGTGACCTGGAGTGGGTTAATACCCTGTCACTCTGAACTGGTTTGATATACTAACACGGTGGATCTGAGTGTTTCTTAGAGTTAGCTCATGAGTGACTCCTTTGGCCACATAAACCACAGGGCCAGACAAATTAGCTTATGGAAGTAGAAATGGTTCTTGGCCCAGGTTGAGGGATGCTTCTCAGTCAACCATAGCTGTTCTGATATTAGAGATTTGCTGACAGTTCTCGGGTCAGAAAAAGGTTTGCATTCCTGAGCTATTTTTTTCTTTTATCGGGATCATCTTAATTCTTGTCTCTGAGGCTGTGATCAAGGAAATGAGGAAGAACTGAATTCAGCTGTTTGGGTGACCCTTGTGTAACATGGACTTCTTAGACAGTGCCTGATGTCCTAGCCACCACTAATTGGAGGTGACAACAGAAGATAGTGTCCCTAGCCAGAACCTACTGATAGGAACCCTGATGATTGAGAAGCATAGTTTGCATGCTTTGTTACAGTGTAAGGGTTTCTCTGCTATGTGATGTCTGCAGCTAGTAAGTATCTAAATCCCCCCAATGCTGCCAAGTAGAAGTGACTGTGTTTTGGGCTACCACAGTTTATTAAAGGTTTGGGAGGGGATGGCAGTGCTGGTCTTGCAGAAAGCCTCATCATGAGTTTTTTGGGGGGGGCGAATATTACCTATTAACAGATAAACACCTTGAAGTTGAGTCAAACAGAATGCTTAGTGTTTGTAAGGGGCAGGGAGCTGGGGGGTCAGTCAGTAACTTAGGAATCTGTTGACACAGAGAATGTATAGAAGCTGTGAAAGCCTCTAGCTCAGGGACTTGCTGGGTGTTTGTTGGCCACTGTGTTGGATGGTGAAGGGGGTGTGTTCAAAGCTGCTGGAGGTGAAGTCTCCCTATGGATGAATACGTGTGAAATGACGTAGGGGCCTCAGTTTATTTGTATTCCTGGCCTTATCTGTTGACAAATGGAGATCTGGATGTGGGGTTTGGAGGGGATTTTCATGGAAATTTATAAAGGGTGTTCTGTGTGGTGAGGATTCAGTGACCATATTAACTTAAGGGCCTGCTTGCCACGTTAGGCTAGGCAACCCATGTTATCTTGCAGTAAAGGGAACAACAGGTTTGGCAAATACACTTCCTGAGAAATTTCGGTTTTCCCCTAGTCATGGCAGGCAACAGTGCTGTCAAATAAACAAAGTTTAATTAAAAAAAAAATTTTGCACAGAGGAGAAATTTTCTTCCCTGGCTAGTCACAAATTGGAAAATTTAAAGACCAAACCTTGGGGGTGGGAATTGCCAACGGAAGACTTTTTCTGTTTTCTGTGTACTGGTGTGCTTTCCTTCTTGGCGTCAAATCTCACGTTGAATTCAGCCAATAACCTGCAGCAAACAAAAAAGTGCATAAACATCTCTTCTGTTCCTGTTGTTTATATTTTTATCACTAAACAAAGTGAGTCTCCCTTCCCCACGTCTCCCTCTGGGAACATGTAAGGCTGACATGATTTGCATATTGTAAAGATTCTGTTGTCGCTTGGAGAGCCTGACGATTGAGTTTGTTTTTTATAAGTGTGTTACAAAGCTTTAGTTGTTGTTGCTGATGGTACACTTGAAACACAATTCGCTGAAGACACGTGAGGTGCCGAAGATTCGGAAGCATTTGTCATTAGGTAAAATATGTCAAGTATCTCAGGGTGTAGTGTTTGGATTATGTGGAATGTCAATTCTTCCTTTTTTTTTTTTTTTTCTCCTTTTCTAGTTTAGTCACTTCAGAAATGTTTCCCACAGATCCTTTGATGACTGCACCTGTAGAAGTTCAGTATAACAAGTAGTTGCTCTGATTAACACCTCGAAATGTAAGAGGTGCTCAGGAGAACATCACCGAGGGAACAACAGGGCCCCCCGGGAGGCCTGTCAGCTCTGTTCCATGCCATTCCTGCCCCCTCAGTCCCACCACCCTACATTCTGGTACATTCTCATGTGGCCTCAGTGCCAAGGGCTAGAGGAGCTGAGCAGTAACCTAGCTTCCCAATTTTCTTCTCTGAGCCTACTTATTTCCTCTGAGACATGAAAGGCATTTTATGGTGGTCAGGAAATGCCTGTCCTCTACTCCCTGCCTCAGCATCCTTTATTTTTGTTTGGGGGGGGAGGTGTGTGTGGTGGTGAGAGCTGCCCATGTGAAAAGGTAGCTCTAAAACTGTTCTGGAAAATGATCTCTCTTCCTCCACAAAAGAGCATTGTGGTTTCAACTGCGTTTCAGGTACATGGAGCCTCCCCTATGCATGCTTAGCAGCAAATGATCATACAGGGAGTGGACAAAGGGGGAATGCAATGGAGCACCCCTTGTTGCCCAAGTGACTTCATGTATATAATTTTGACTCTGCATTCCTCCTACTAAAAATCAAAAGGGGAAGTTACCTCAGGTTTTGCTGCCGTAGCTGTCCTTTAGATTTCTGGGCAGGGGGGGCGGGGGTGCAGCTTCGTCTTCTGAGGCAGGCACGGGTGGGATTGCCAAACCAGACGAGAAAGCTCTCGCTCCAGATCCAGTCACGTTTTTCCGGGTCATCTGCCCTCCTTCCCTGTGACAGCGAAGCTGTGATTTTTCTCTGGCCTCGCAGGGCCAAGTGATTCCGGAGAAGCCGACGATTGTGTGGACTATCTCATCCTTGTTGCTCTAGCGCAGCCCTTTCAGCTTTCCAGAGCCAGTCAGACTTGTTATGAGGAGCTAAATGATTGGCTGGATCTGGGGCTCCGTTTCATAAATTATAGCCGGTGTACAAGAAGCACGAGTCCTATAGTTGCCGTAGCCCAGAGGCCTGCCAGTTCCTGCGTTAACGCATATGTAGTCCTAACTGAGTTCTCACACGGCCTTGGATGTGTCTGTCCTAAATAGCTGGCATTGCATCTTCAAGACTGTGTGAGTAATCCTGACTCTCTCTCTCTCTCTCTCTTTTTTTTTTTTTTTTTTTTTAAAAAACACCTCAGTAAATTAATTACATGCCTTGAGAGGGAGAGTGATTGCAATTAGAAAATACTGACTTAACAGATGATTCATTTTCGAGGTGCTGTGCTCTATGTATCAAGTTCAGGGCAACGACTCTTGAAGCTTGGAAGGCCCGGCAGGGTTATTGGAGCTTGGTGTCACGGGGTCACGGGCAAGCTGCTGTTTCTGGGAGGCTGTTGAGTGCATTTGCCAGCCCTGTTGGCTTTATGGGGTCAGTGAGGTGATAAAGGTCCAACAGGAACAGGTTAAGACAGGCTCCTGGTGTCAAAGCCCCGGCTGAGAGGAAACTGCTGGAGTCCTGCAAGTTGCAAGGTTTCCCGCCCCCACTTTGTCCAAAACCATGAGGGAGCAGTCCCTTGGGGACCCAGGCACACAGCAGTCCCAGCACAGAGGAAGGAGCAGTGTACCATTGTGGCTGTACGAGCTTGCTTCACTGTCCTCTGAAGCTGATTTAAGACTAATCTGTGGGTAACTAGAACATTTTTTAGATGGACAGAAAAGCTCCTCAGTGGTGCTGTTTCTGTGGTGGAGAGGGGAATGAGAAATCACTGGCTTGTTTTTAAAAGACTTAACACAAGTACATTAAATACACACAGACATAACCATAACAGAAGAAAGTATGTGGATTGGAATTTGTGGTTGAAGCAGATCAAGTTATCCCAGGGAAGCCTTTGTTAGGTTTGTATAATTGCAGGGGTGAGGGTAGGGGGGTGGATGGGAGGTGGGGGATGGGTGGGAGGGTAGCAGGGTGGGGGGGGCAAGGGTGACTCTTGCTGACAAGGTTTAAGGTAAACCTGGAGTGGATTGAAATGAGAAACTAGAAAACATCAGCACTGTGTTACTTTTCATAGCACGCTCTGTAGTTAATATTGAGTTAATAATACTTGGTAGTTAACCCGGAGTTAGTGCTGAGTATAGACCGGTTGGTATAGGCAGTTTACTTTTTACTTTGAAATCATTACTGATTTTCCCAGCCTTTCCTTAAAAAGGGCTTTTGCCTATGAAGTTAGTACTTAGACATAATTTTTCTTCCTTTCCAATAGTTTTTATACTTTTTCTCAATATAGCGCAAAACTCGGTAATTGATTATTTGGGGTTTGTTTTCTAGTTTGTTTTTTTTGACTAATTTTTCCCTCTTTAGACTTACAGATACAAATGTGGATATTTGTCGTATGTATAAACCTCAAATTTGAATAGTTTTTAAAAATCATGGATTCTTGTGGCAAAAAAAAACCCCTTAAAATTGCTGTAGTAATAACTTGCCAATTCCTATAAAAATATTATTTGTATGCTCAAGAGCAATTTATTTTTGGTTGTAGCTATTTAAATGACTGACATGGGTTAGCTCGTAAGGGAGGAATATTAGTTGTGTTTTTTGCGAAAATAATATGTTTAGACCATACTGGAGACACAGAATTTTGTTAAAAATATTTTCACCTGCTGCAATTTAAGCTCTGAGGTCACACCAGTGGGTGAGGCTTGTAGAAGGAAAGAAAAATTATCAACCTAGTTTCCTTTTTTGTATCAACCAAATGTATGTATGTAAAACAGTTTTAAGCAAAAGTAGTTCTAATATATTCTTTGAGAAAGACATTTACATTATGAAGACACAGTATGAGTTTCTTTATTGAGTTCGAATAGCGAGTTCATTTATTGAGTTTCCACAGCCATAGACACTAATACTAATAGTTGATTCGCTCGTTGTTCTAAATTCCTAGCCGACTGTATTAGTAGAAGAAAGTGATGCATCTATTAAAAGAATATAATCTCATCCCTCAGGGTGGTTTGGGTCCCATCCAGACTACAAAGTGGTGGAGGCGGAAGCTGGTTTGTCTGACCTTCCAAACTGATGCCCCTTCTTGTGGTAGGGTCCCTCCCATCTTTCCTTGCCTTCATTCTTTATATTATCCTGCTCAGGCTCTTAAGATGAATCAAATAAAAATGATGGATGCTTAATTATCCAACTTGAATAAGCTACCTTTGCAGTTCAGAAGGTATTTAGAGCGCACGTTGAGGGCTCAGGGAACTAGTGCTGTGTGTCTACCAGGAGAATTGACATCTTGCGTTGGTACTTTCTGGAGGACTTCTCATCTCTTTGGCTCTTCCGGAGATGCCAGGCTCCCATCTCCCTCTTGGGAGAGGGTCAGATATTAAGAAAAGTGAGAGTAGAGGGTTGCCAGGTGCCCAGTGGACACAGGGCTGTAAACAAGGCGTTGAGAAAAAAGGACATATCCCTGGTACAACAGTAGCCTATCCTTGTCTTCACTCCTCTTAATTTTCTAAAGCCATTTTTGTCTGACCGTGGAAGTTCTTTTACAGATAAGGCTCTGTGAAACTTTGCATATCTGCCATAGACAGATGGATTTGACAAAAGATGTATCCAAAAAGGAATGCATTACGTTATGATTTGCAAAGTGTTCATGAATAAACACTGGCGCTTGGAAACTATTAACACTACCTACTAAAGCAATGACATAAATCCAAATTGAAACAAAATTTCTTGATTGAATTACATCCTCCAGCATCACGTTTGGTGAATTTTTGCTTTTGGAACAACTTAAAATTCTCGAAGACTTTTTTTCCCCCAGTCAGTATATATAGGACTAATCTCATTGCTTAATTTCGCCCAAGAATTTAATGATTCCTCATTGGCATTTTCTGAAGAGTTGCAGTGCCACTTTGATTATATTTTAAAGGAAGCAGCGCAAAACAAATGCACCGCCGCCCCCCCCCCCGACCCAGCCCCCCTTGCATCAGACACACCACAAACAGTTAAATGCCTTAGATTTGCACAACACTCGTGGAGCTCAACACTACCCATTGGTAGAGGAGGAGCCTTCCTTTAAAAGCAGTTATTTCCACTGATACAATGTGTGCAGGTGATGTAATTTCCCATTGCATGGGTCACTAGCAAGAGTGTGTCCCCCCAATTTCAAGAGAGGTCGAATGGCTTTGGTGAGATAATCTTGCAGTCGGTGAGCTCATGCTCAGGTCATTAAATTTTCTAAGCCTCCATCTCTACGTCTGTAAAATGAAAACGATGACGTACGTCCTGGTGTTTTACAGTAGTGGTGAGTATCAGCGGCACGATGAAAAAGTGTTTGTGGAAGAATGTTTTAGTTCTTCGTGTATTATCCTGTGTCATGCAGCCCCCCACTAATAGCATTACGGATGCTCATGGCACTAGTTCTTTTACTTCTTTGAGCATATTCCCAATGCTGGAGAAATACTTTTTAAAGCTGGGAAAGTCTTCGCTGTTTAACCTTGAAATGTTACAAAGGCTGTGGGAGCCTCAGTCCTTATCTGTCAGCTGAGTCTTAAAAATACCAGAAGGGTTGCGGTGACAGGCAGACGTGGCATTGGATGCGAGAACATCTTCAGTAAACTTCGGTTGCTTAAGATACCGATTGTTGTCAGCGTATTAATAAAAGTGTACATTACCAATTTTTTAAAAAAGGAAAACATCAGACAGATTTTCTTACTGATTTGTTTGATGACTTTTCTCTAAGCTGTGTCTGCTTGCCTCAGCCAGGATGGGTTTTCTCGTTGCTTGAGCTTGCATGCTGATTTTCCTTCTACTAGATACAGCACTAAGCCAGGAGAGAGAAGCAAGCCTTCCTGCTGTACACTTAGAATTGCTAATGATGAAGTTCTAGGGGATGTAGTTTCCTCATAGGAAAAAGTGAGTTAGGAAATTCAGACTGACAGTCTGGGACTTTTTATTCCTGCCTTGACTCGCTTTATTAAATTGAAGTAATGGAATGATCGTGTAGGTCTTAAAGTGTTGCTTATCCCGGGAATAAAATGAATGGTCAGAATGACTTTCTGAATGATTCTGAACGGTCAGATGGTAGTTTGAAACCCTAGATTTTTTTTTAAACAGTTCTACCTTGGAAGATGATCTTGCTTTTTGGCGTGTTGGCCACAGCTGTGTCCTGCATGTCAGCTGTGTGAGCTCCCTGTTGAGGTGTGTTTGATTATTTCCTAGCTCTTAATATCACGAAGCCTGAAGCACCTCTATTACCTGTAAAACCTTTTTCTTGCTTTCGAGGAGATTGAACAGAGAGCACAGTAAGTGAAACAAGTAGGAATGGAAGTGGGTCTTCTCCCACTCTTATCCCATGCTCCCTGCCCAGCATTCCACGAGAGAACTTCCTAGAAACGAAGGAATTTCATTGGTAGTGTACTTTGCAAACTGTTAGCTGGGATCATTGTCTTGACTTTCCTGTGCTTTTGGTGACTGGATAAGCATACGCTTTAATAATGTAAGTAATAATGAAAGAATGTTTTTTGACTTCTTTTATCCCCTCCCCGGCTTTGTTGGAATATAAGTGACGTGTGATACTGTACAACATGTTTATCTGATACACTTACAGGTGGCAAAATGATTGCTGCCCTTGTATTAGCTAACATTTACATCATGTGACATTTTTTTTTTTTTTGTGGTTGAGAATAGTTAAGATTTATGCTCTTAGCAAATTTCAAGAATGTAATACAGTATCATTAACTATGATTGCTATGGTCTACTTTATATCCCTGTAACTTATTCATGTTACAACTGGAAGTTTATACTCTTTGACCAATATCTTTCCTTTCCCTCCCACCCCTTGGCCCCTGGCAACAAGCATTCTACTATATTTCTATGAGTTCAGCATTGGTGATTTGCACATGTAAGTGGGATCATACAGTATTTGATTTTTCCTGTCTGCCTCATTTGGCTTAGCAGAATGCCCTCAGGTTTCCTCTGTGTTGTCACTACAGGCAAAATTTCCTTCTTTTTTTTTATGGATGAGTAATATTCCAGTATATATTTATATATCCCATTCTTTATCCGTTCATCCACCCAGAATGTGTAGGTTGTTTCTATGTCTTGGCTTGTATGAGTAATGCTGCTATGAACATGGGAGCACAATTATTTCTTCAACATCCTGCTGTTCTTTCTTTTGGGGGATATCCTCAGACGTGGAACTGCAGGATCATACGGTAGCTTTGTTTTTAACTTTTTGTGGGAACTCCATACTGTTTCTGGAGTTAGCTGTGTGAGCTCACTGTTACCAAATTAGCTGCACCAACTTGGTAAAATGGGTATTCTTGATCGGCACATTCCTCTCACTCGAGTGGTGTTCTCAGAGCCCTGCTTTCATTACCACCAGTTTCTTGTGCTGTGGCAGAGGGGTAGACTCACAAAGCATTGCCCACATTGTTGTGGCCAGACTTTGGTCACACGGCATCACCTGGCTAGGGAGTGCAGTCCTATTTTTGTCTACAAAAAAATAGAAAGCTGGTTAGGTGATCAGCCAACTGATTTCTACCATACTTTTTTCTTTTTTTTTTCTTGTTTCCATTTTATTCCTTTTCTTCCCTTCCCTCTGTTTGCTTTCCTTTCTATTGTCTAATATGTTCACATAGAATCTAGCCCTTGTAGCCACTAACCAAAAGTTAAATTTAAAAAATATAATCTTTACCATCTAGAAGAAATTAGGAATATGACTAGTTTTAGATTCTTAATCTCTTATGTTCATGATTAAAACATAGTTTTATGAAAATTATGATTATAAAGATTATTGTTGACTTAATTAATGATTTAATTTTATAGTGAAAAAAGGGGCAATGGATGTTTTTCTCACACACCTAAAGCATCTTCTTCTGGGTCAAGTATTTGAATCCCTTACTTTGTAGTTTTAGAAAAGAGTGGGAAGAAGATGAAAAACTGACAACAAGGAGAAAGAGAAAATGCCCGATTAAACTTTTCCATTCTTTCCAGTTCCTTGAGTATTTTATAAGTTGTACAGTAAATGTTAACTTGTTATTGAGCAAAAGGACTGTGAAGAGAGTGCATAGCTTTTGGAGACCATTTGTTACATGGAGTTGAGCAAATGGTGGAACTAATACAGGCTTGGTTTGTAGAACTCTTTGTTTTCTAGAGGCTAAATGATTTCTCTCTACTCTGGAACTTCCAGAAATTAGCAAAAATATTTATGGCACAAATAAAAAACACAGATGCCCATTTAGTAACCAGAAATATTTTTCAGGTCATTGCTATTGAAAAAAACCTTTCCATAAACTTTGAATTTTCTTTTAATAGAACATCATAAGCTGAATTTAGTCCTTTACTCTGGATATATTAGGGTCAAATATTTTTGTTGGGTGATAAGCCTGTAGTAACCTCAGTTATTTTAACAACCAAATGACTTTCCTTCCATATAAAACAAATTTACAGTTTAGCTGTTTTAGAAATAAAGTTGACAAATAAAAACCTGTTTAATCTTCACATCTTGACCTAAGAAATAGAAGGACTAAATTATTTCAGATCTTCATATTTATCTGATTGAACTAGGAGTCCTGAAAAAAGAATTTTTCCATAATTCCATTTACTTAATTGTTCTGTCTCATTCCGAAAACAACTTTAAATGCATCATTGAAAAAAAGAACAAAATCTCCTCAATCTAATATCCAAACACCCTTTTTATTTTGGCGGAAATGAACAAAAAGAAGATACTTTGAGGCATTGAAAAACACTGACATATCTCAATCGTTGAATTCTGAAGATCAGTGCTTGGCTTGGCAGCACATATACTAAAACTGAATTCTGAAGATCATACTATATTTGGTAGAGATTTTACATGTATCTTATCATATTCCTGGTCTTTGAAATAAGGCACCCCATATGATTATAAAGTAATGCCTTGGCATAGTGTAGTAATTTAGAAGGAGCTGGTGTCTGGAGCCAGACGGCCTGGGTTCAGATCTTCTCTGGGACACTTTGTAGCTGTGTTACTTGTGTTGATCACCCTGTACCTCAATTTCCTTATCTGAAAAATGGGGGTAGTAATAGCACCTGCCTGGTTGTGTACATTAAGTACATTAATATACATAAAACAATTGGAATGATGCATGACTTGTAAGTGCTTTATAAATGTTTGTCTTCCTTTTATTATTATCGGGGGGAATTGATTGTTTCATGAAATAAATATTCTAGATAACTGTTTATCCAGTTTTTAAACTTCTAATAGCCAATTTTGATGGGTCTTTCTAAATGGATACCATATGTCTCTGTGTTTCTTTGGTCTTAAAGTGATTAAGTGGAATTTTTTCCTTTGGCGATTCAGAGTCATCATTAGGATTCAGAATCATCATGATGACCATCAGAAATGGTACTTTGCCATAAGTAAGGGATACTGAGTCAAAGGATGTTGAAATGATTAAAATAATATTAAGGGTTTTAGGGAAAGTGTTTTGCCCCTAACCTAGCTAGTCTAGGCTGTTCTGCTGTTTCATTCCTCTCTTTCTGTTCCAGAGGCTTTTGGACTTCCCTCTATTAATTAGCCTTTGCTAGCACCACTGGTTTGAAATTTCTAGTTCTCTTTTGCTATAGATTATAAGCAAAAAATAGCCCAGTTTTTAAAAATTGTGTATGAGATGAGAGATGGGCTTTCACTTAGGGTGTTAGTTCTCCCTGGAGAGTAAATAAGGACATGAGCTCATTTTTTTCCTTTTGGTTATGTTTTAGAGCAGCGATTGGTAAAGTACTGCCTGTGGGCCATATTAGATTTTTTTAAATAAAGTTTTATTGGAGCACAGCCACACTCTAGTTTATATATTGTCTTCTGCTTTTGCACCACAGGGGTAGAGTTTGGTAGTTGCCACGGTGACTCTATGGCCTCTGAAGGCTCAACTATTCACTACCTGACCTTTTACAGAAAAAGGGTTGCTAAATCCTGTTCTAGAGCATTAAAGTTTTGGGGAGAGTATAAAATAAATGAGATGTTACTATGCTGTCTCTGTTAACCTGCATATTCAATTACCTGTAATACTGTCTCTCCTAAATATATTCTGGATAAACAAGAATGAACTGCAGTAGCCTATGTTGGATAAAAAAGAAACAACCCACAATAGCACATTTAGAGCATTAACAGGAGGTGAAAGTGTGATCGCCAGGCAAAGTTGTATGGGAATCTTCACTTTGTTCTTTATTTTTCTCCTGTTGTCAGTAAATAATGTGATGTAAAATTATGTAGCTTTCTGTTGTGGTCTATAGAATATTGTTGAAATGTTTCCAGGTAGTGGCTGCTTTTCTTGCACAATTGTCCGGGAAAATATAAATGCCTCGTTGTCTTGTCTCCCACCTGTACTTATCTTTCCTTTACTCTTTATCTTACACACATAGCTCTGATCTTTATCTTTTCTGTAAGAAAATGTTTTGAATTTTCCTGCCTTGTATTATTCCAGATCATACTGCAGAGGAAAGGACTCTGAGCTTGGGTTTGAATTCTAATTTAGTCACTTTACAGAAGAGAAACCTCAGGAAATCACATTGCCGCCTCCAGTCTCAGTTTCCTTGCCTGTGAAAGGGAGATAAGAATCCATGCTCTGCTTACCACTTGCTATAGGCTGAATGTTTGGATCCTCCCCAAATCCATATGTTAAAATCCTGATGACCAATATGGTAGTATTAAGATTTGGGGCTTTTGCAGTAATTAGCTCATGAAACAGAGCCCTAACAGAGTATGAATGGAGCTAATGCCCTCACAGAAGATACCCTAAAGAGCTCTCCAGATCCTGCTACCATTTGAGGATACAAAGAAAAGTCTGCATCCTGGAAGAAGGCCCTTGCCTGACCATTCTAGCATCCTGATCTCAGACTTCCAGCCTCCAGAACTGTGAGCAATACATTTCTGTTGTGTTTAAGCCTCTTAGTCTATGGTATTTTATCTATGGTATTTTGGAACAAACTAAGACACTTCATAGAAGGAGCACATGAGAATAAGCATACAGGAGGACTTAGTACTCTCTCTCTAATAATATTCTCAACGTGACCATTTTTTTTCTCATACAAAGATGTATATTTTTATGGAACAGAGCGTAAAATGTATTCAGCATGAACTAAAACTTTGCCTGGGCTGGGTATGAGGCTGTAAGTGAGAAGGAGGTTGGGTGAGAAAACCATTTCAAAGAGCGGGTGTGTTCTTTGGGTGTCTGCTTTGTTATTCACTTCTGTAATGTGACAGCTGATGCTTTAGTGCATTTCCCTCCTGGGAAATATGCTGGGAAGACAGGAAGACAAATAACCTTGAAAGGGGAAAAAGGTAGCGCTTATGTCGGTACAGAAGTCTGATAGAAACACATTATCATTAGTGTATTCTAGCTATTGTTCTTTAAGTGACTTCGGTACATGGACAGGAACGTGGTTAATTTTTTTAAAGATAAAAGAAGGAATAGTTTCCTTTAATGAAAGCAGGCTCCAGGGCTGTGGAAATCACAAGTCCCCTGTGATGCGGCTGGGGAAGGATTACTGAAGGATGAAGTGAACATATGTGGTCCCATTTTGTTTTTATTGGAGCCCACAAAGAAGACTGATAGTCTACTGGGCGTGGCATATTTATCCTTGTAAAAGATCACCCACTTTTATAATTTAAGGGGGATACCAATAGTTCAGCTTTGAATCACAATTAGATTGGACATATTTCCTCGTAATTCTATTGTTTTCAGATGACTTTAAAAACTTTAACCAGAAAATTAAGACTTCTTTTTTTTTCTTAGGTAACTTGTCATTTTAATTCTGTTGACGTGTAGAGAAAGTATTTTAAAATCATGACCTTGAATTTAAATTTAGGGAGACCCCTCTCCCAACCTCCACTTTTAATCTCTTGGGTTTTTTTGGAAGGTAATTATTTAGGTTGTAGCAGTTAGCTATGACTGTGTAATAAAGTACTCCAAAACATAGTGTCTTAAAATTGCAACCATTTATTATTTTCATGGATCCACTGGTTAGCTAGGGGCATTCTGCTTATCTAACCCAGATTCGGATTAATTAGCTTATTAGTGGTTAGTTGGCCATCTCAGATGTCCCTGACTGGGAAAACTCTATCACTCAGCATGCTTCTCATCTGTGCTCTCATCCATCCCACAGACTAGTCTAGGCATGTTCCCAGTGTAGTGACTGGGGTCCAAAAGTAGTCAACCCCCATTGTGCAAGAAGTTAGGATGGCAACACACATGGGCTTTTCAATGCTCTGCGTGTGTTACATTTAATAATATCCCACTGCCTGGAGCAAGTCATGGTAGGACTCAGGGTCAGAGTGAAGGACAGTTATGGGTCAAATGGTATAGATACATGGAGGCTGTGAATTGGGACCTCAGTTTACAAGATGTCATTTCATCTTTTTTGTTCATTTCTTGTTTTGGCAATTTTATTGTTCATTAGTATTTCTACAGACTAGGCTGAAAAAAAAAACCCAAATTCACCACTGGTTTCTAAGCCTTAGTAAAGGGAGAGTTTGTCACTAAAGGCTAAAACAGAAATTTTGCTTTATTTATTGACTTCCGTACTCCCCCTCCCCCTTTTTAAACTAAATTAAGCACCACGGATTCTTATGTAATGAAATTAGTTCTTTTCCAGTTCTATCCATATTCATCTCTGACCTGGGTTCTCCAACTGATTTCTGCATTTTGGGGCTAATTCTCTAGTAGTAGTGTTTGGAGGACTTTGGTGGGTGAGTCTCTGTGTTTTTAGTTTAGCTTTCTCATGTTTTTGCCCTTTTTCCCCCTCTTTCTTAAACTTCAGGCTTGCATTTCTTACTTTGCACTCCTCAAGTCCTAGAGGAACCTCAGATGACCATGTTACAGAGAATACTCATTAATCCACCTGCTGTCATTCACTCATGCCTTCAATCAACAAATATTTGTTGAGTGGCTTCTATGCTAGTTCAGGCATTACTGATAGAGTAGTTGGACAGTGTTTGCAAAATGCAGGCCCTCCTGAAGCTTTTAATCTACTGGGGCTTGGCAGTGAACAAATGCATGAATGCCTCATTTGATGTTTGGTAGTGATAAGTGTTATGGGGAAAATAAAGCAAGGTGAGTACACAGACAGCGATGGAGGAGTGAGTGGATATTGAGGGAAGGCCTCTGAAGTAAGGGAGCGAGCTGCGAGGATCCGGAAAAAATACTGCAAGCAGAGGAGTAGCTGACGCACAGGGTGTCTGGATCATATTCAATGTGGCTGCAGCCACGCTTGCAGTGACAGGAGTGGTAGGGAATGCAGTGTGGAGACAAGCAGAGGCCAGATCACGTCGGTTTTTGCAGACACAGTAGGGTCTTTGCACTTATGCCAAGTGGCGTGGGAATCAATTGGTGAGACCTGATCTGGTTTCAAGGGCAGAAGCTGGGAGACTGTGATGATAGTGCCGGGCAGAGATGCTGAGGGACCCACCTACAAGAGCAGCAGGGGAGACAGAGAGGATGGCAGACTTTGGAGCTTTCCAAAATGTGTTTCATTTAAATAAACCAAATTTAGATATTGACATCAGCCCTGCAAAGTTGAACATATGGACAAGTGTTTCCCAAAGTAGAGCCAGCACACTTCCAGTGATATCTGAGTTAATTTTAGGTGCTCCATTATATGAATGGACCTTTTACATTTTAGTAATTACTTATGAACTTTATGTGTAGAGTAGATAAAGAACTTGGATATTAAAAAAAAAGAATTTGGATATAAAATCCATGGTTCTACATCCCATTATTACTTGAAGTGGGAATAAAAGTACGGAGTCTGTTACAAGGTTGAATGCAGAACGTAGCAAAAAACCATGAGGGTTGATTCTGAATGACTAGATTGAGAATATGGTGACAGGATTATTCAGGTTTAGTTCCAAGGGATAAGTGAATGGTGACTCTAGTTTTAGGGTGGTGTGTAATCATAATTACATATTAGTATTTACTGATGAATGTGAAGCTCTCTATGGAGCACCTAATAGGTGATAGTTCCCCCATTCTCACTGCAATCCTATGGGATGTGGATGATGAGATTTTTTTCATATTCCCATTTAACAGATGGGGGAAGTGAAGTCCATAGGGAATAAATAATTTGCTCTAGGAAGTCTGAGTTTTCAGATACTACAAGATTACAAAAATAGTGTCTAGTTCTGTAAATTCTCTGCACACAGGGACTTTGGCACACTAATGTACCGTCAGCATCTAGAGTAGTTTCTGATGAAAAGACAGACATGTCTATGTTAGACATCTAATCCATACTTGCTGAATGAGTGAAAGAAAAAATGAAGAATGGGTTTCTTATTTAGTCAGGTCTGACTCAGGAGTCGTGAATGTTCATGATTCTCCTGATAGGATGAGTTCTAGGAAGTAATCACCTGGCGTTTTATTAGGCCACATTTGGGGACCCCGAGATGACTTACTGTGTCCCCTAAATGCAGGTTTTCCCAAGCTCCTCACTTTGGTCTTACCTTTCCCTCTTGTTCTTCCTTAAGGATGCCATCTTGTTTTCTGGCAGTAACTATGGCCCAAATCCCAGATCTCAGACTTTGGTGCTAAACTCCAGTTGTAGAACATAGAGATCCACTAACAAATTTGGAGTTGCTTTAGGGCACTATGTACAACCTTTGGCAGCTCCCTTCACTTCCCTTGAGCCTCAGTTCCTCTCAGAAGGAGGAAGAGACAGATGGATCTGAGCCTTTATCTGTCTAGACCTGTGTGCACCAGAAGGAAGAGAGGGACAAGATGCAGAGGGAGGGTGACATTGGGTGAAAAATGTCTCAAAAGGCAAATGGAATTCAGTGTTCATTCTTCATGAACATCCTTGTTTTGCCTTTTCCCTAGAACTTCCTTTTTTCTTATTTTTTTTCCAATTTAAATTCAATTTGTCAACATATAGGATAACACCCAGTGCTCATCCCACCAAGTGCCCTCCTTAGTGCCCATCACGCAGTCACCCCATCCCCGCACCCTCCTCCTCTCCTGCAACCTTTGTTTCCCAGAGTTAGGAGTCTCTCATGGTTTATCTTCCTCCCTAATTTTTCCCCACTCAGTTTCCCCTCATTCCCTTATGGTCCCTTTTACTATTATATTCCAGAGATGAGTGAAACCATATGATGATTGTCCTTCTCCAACTGACTTATTTCACTCAGCGTAATACCCTGCAGTTTCAACCGTGTTGAAGCAAATGGTAGGTATTTGACCTTTTTGATGGTTGAGTAATATCCCATTGTATACATCCCTAGAACTTTCTAAGGAGTTAAATAATACTCTTTCAGCCGAGTTTTCTCAAAAGGCTCAATTTATTTTCTTAAAAAAAAAAAAAAGAAAAGGCAGAGCTCTGAAAGCAGTCCTCCACACACTGAGGCTTCTTGGTGAAGCGCTACCATGCACATGCACTTTCCCTGCTGGCAGCAGCCACATGGGGGATGGCCAGAGCTGGGGAGAGAGAGCATGCTGGGGGAAGGTCCATGTGTCCAGGCAAGGGGCCACAAACCAAACTGACTATAACAAGGGACTCCTGAAAGGGGCAGGAGCTTTGTGCAGGAAGGTTGTTATAGGGGAAGCAAACCTAGCCTGGGGAGTGTTACTGAGTGTGAGAAGGCCTTTGCTCCAGAGGTGGGAGCCATGGGGAGTGGGGACATGCCCAAACAAAAACTTGACTTGCTCCATTCTCACTGCCAGAGCTGCTGTCTTCCACTTGTTCCTTCATATCTGGCTGCCCCAGGTCCCCAATCAACCCCAGCTGCACACATTTTTTGAATTCTGAAACACACAATTTCTGCAGAACTAGGTATGATGGTGGGCAGGGGCTTATAAAGCTAAAAACCACATTATTATCAGCCTCTGCAAAGTCCTAATTTCCTGGGTAAAAGACAGAGAAAGATTTATCATGTAGGGCTGAGGGGTAGTAAGCTATACACAGAGATAAATACCTGCTTTGGGAGGGCAGGGTAAGGTGAACCAGTTCCAGCTGGTGGATCTAGGAAGCCATTTTGAAAGAAAGAGGATTCAAATTCAACTTTGTGGAGGGGCACCTGGAGGCTCAGTTGGTTAAGGCTCTGCCTTCCACTCAGGTCCTGACGGCAGGGTACTAGGAGAGAGGCCCACATCAGGCTCCCTGCTCAGTGGGGAGTCAGCTTGCCCCTCTCCCTCTGCTCCTCACCCCTACTTGTGCTCTCATTCTCTCTCAAATAGATAAAGTCTTAAAAAAATTTTTTTTGACTTCGTGGGAAGGATAGGACTTAGATGTTTGTCTTAGGGAAGAAAGGGGTGCTATAGTCTAGGAAAAACAGATGGCCTCTTCACAGGCCTGGAAGGAGGAGAATGCCAGGGCTGAGGTAGGGTGAGGCCAGGGGCCCTGGAAAACTGAACTACGGGGAGGAGGCAGTTTGTTCCTGTCCTTGGGAAGGCTGATGGAAGATTGGAAGAGAAGTGGGGTTACTTTGCAAGCTAGTCAAGTCCTGTGGACTTTCCTGGTGTGCATGGTGAGCCTTTCACACTTTCATGTGGGGCCTTGGGGAATGGTATGCCAGGAGAGGGTGATGGTCAGGCCTGCGAGTCCTAGGGGCAGCAAGGAGACTGGTTCTTTTTTTTTTTTTTTTTAATCCTTTCTTCAGAAACAATTTTTAATGCAGAGAGAAATTGCAAAATAGTCAAAGAACTTCAGAATATCCTTCTAACAGATTTACCAGTTGTTGACATTTTGCCACATTTGCTTTATCATTCTCTCATACTCTACTGTATACGTATTACCAAGAGTTGTTCTTTAAGCCATTTAAGAGTAAGTTGCACACGTCATACCTTAATCACCAAAATATTTTGGTGTGTATTTCCTAAAAACAATGACTGTCATATATATAACTTCAGTATCATCATTGAAATCAGGAAATTTATATTGATACACAACTGTTACCTGATCTACCACCTTTATTCACATTTCAATATTCACATTTCTAATATTGTCCCAATATTAGAGAGGAAGGGTGGTTTTTGTTTTTGTTTTTGTTTTTTCTTTTTAAAAAATGTAACGTAGGTGGCCTCAAATGAAATAGGCTGGAACTGAAGCTGTGAAAGTGGGAACAGGACTGCTGTTTCAGAGGTGGGTGCAGGAGGACTTGGCAAGAGTGGGCTCTGGGGGTGAGAGAGGAAGGAAAGCTGACGATGAGGTTGCAATTTTTAGGTTGGTGTCGTTAATCGACAAGGAGCTCAGGAAAGAGATTTGAAGTGCAAGGTGATCTTATGTTCTGGGTTTTGATTTAGTCCCGATAATTGGATTTCTGTAGGATGTAAAAGGCAGAAAGGCTGGGTAATGAGAAGCAGGTTTGTACAGCAGTTAAGAGTATAAACTTTGGAGCTGACTGCCTAGGTTGGAGTCAGGCTTTGACACTAAGTAGCTGTGTGACCTGGGGAAGTTACCTAAGTTGGATATGCCTCAGTTTTTTCATCTGTGAAATGGGGATGACTCACAGAGTCTTTGTAAGGATTAAATGAGTTATTATAAAGTGTTGTGTTACAAGCTGTGTTACAAGCTTGCCTGGCACATAGTAAGTACTCTTTACGTTTGTTGAATCAATGTAAATGAACTGGATTTTCCACATTTATGTCACTGAATCTTCACTAGCAAATCCATGAAGTAAGTACTAAAATTATTATTAAAATTATTGCTGGGACTCATGCTATGACATTTACCTAAGGCCCAAAAGTTGGTATAGAAAACTCATCCTGTTCTACATATCAGACTATCTTCAGGCTCTCTGTATGAGAATACACAAGAGGCAGTTGGAATGGGCTAGTGACTCAGTATTAGGATACAGCTGGGCTGAATGTTTGAGTTGAAAGTCCTCTCACATATGTGATTGCTGGGGACGTGGGATGCATGCTGTTGCTAAGTGAGAATCTGCAGAAGAAAGGACTAAAAGTTGGAGCTGCTGAGTGGGACTGGGTAGAAGGAGCCACAGGTAGGAGACTCAGCAGGAGGGTGCGGTATGATGGAAAGGAAGAGATAAGTAGGGTGAAGGAGGACTCACCCTTTGTTTGGGAGTCCAAGAGCAGAGACCTGGGTGGTCATGACTGGGTCCTCTGTGGCCTTTAGTGAGAATTGTTGCGTTGGTTTGGGGAAGGCAGAAGCCTGGTTTCAGGGGCTCTAGAAGAAATAGGAAGAGGAAATGGATTCTAGGAAACTTCAAGATTCTTTCAAGTAGTTTGGCAATACAAGGAAGGAGAATTTTGGGAGAAGCAGCATCAAGAAATGATCTCTTGCCAACAGAGGCAATTGTCATTGTCATGTAGGGAGGGAAGGCAAAGGGGGAAAAATGCAGGAAATTATGGCGAGGGTGGAGGGAGCCAGAAGCCAGGGGTGGGGTGAGGAGCATGGCTGCAGGGATGCTGCTTTAAGCTTGGAGGGCAGAAAAAGACTATGTGTGATGACCTGTGACATGTAATATGGATTTGAAGAAGTTGAAGCAATTTCACTTAAGATCTTTGTGCAGTGGGCACTGAAGCTCTTTGTTGGAAGTCAGAAATGTATCTGAGAATATGAAAGGATTGGAGAAAGGATGAACATGAGAGGTAAAAAAGAAGATTATTTTGTGATAGCCAGGACTTTGAAGTGAGTGGTGTGGTTCTTTGGGGTATTGTTCTAGAACTTTCTCTATGATGCTCTGAAATTGACTAAGAATAAATGGATTGGATCAGTCCCAGCAACAATTTGATTGAAAGAGTACTAGGGAATTGCAGAGATCAGAGAGACCTTGATTAGAAGTGGTTGGCTGTAGGCTGTGAAGGCAGAGGACCCTGAAACGGGTAGGTTAATGCTTCCCCAGTTTTTTCCTATGAAAGATGTATACTGACAGAGTCTAAGAAAGCTTGTCTCTAAGGCTTTGCGGCCTAGTGCAATGTAGCCCATCTGAAGTTTGAAAATTGTAAAGTCTTGGTTTTATGCTTAAAAATAAAATAAAGTTTCCATTATGGATCTGTAGTTTTAAATATTAAACTATTTGACTCAAATAAACAGCTAAACTAGAGAGAACCACGAGGAGCATAAATTCCACAGGAGGTAGAGAGTTAGGAGATGTGGAAAAGTTTGAGGTGGTGGCTAGAGAGGGGGATGTCACAATGTCAGCTCCTGAAGATAAGACAAGTGATAAGGGGCCTACTGTAAGATCAAGCCTCCGAGCGATTGAGGTGAAGAGTCAGAGCCTGCCTTGGATGACCTGAGTCTTGGGAAGTTGCTTCTGACTTAGAACCTGGGTGTAAAATTTCTGTATTGTGTGCACAGAAGAAAAATTAATGTTTAAAAAGAAGCTTTTGTAGGATGCTTGGGTGGCTCCGTTGGATAAGTATCTGCCTTTGGCTTAGGTCAGGATCCCAGAGTTCTGGGGCCATGTGTTGGGCTTCCTGCTCAGTGGGGAGTCTACTTCTCTTTCTATGCATCCTTTGCTCATGGGCGCTCTCGCTCAAATAAGTAAATAAAATCTTTCTTCTTCTTTTCTTTTCTTTTTTTTTTTTTTTAAGAAAAAGAAGCTTTTGTAAAATGCAAAACTCAACATTTATTTTTAAGCATGGTCTTGAAGTCAGAGGGAGATGAATAGAGCCAATTTAAATCGCCTCCGGGAACATTTGGTTTCTGCCTCTTACCTTATGGCCTCCATTAAAAGTGGAAACAAGAACTCTACAATTGAAAAGTCAGTTGTGACATGGAGTCATTTTTAAATGAATGTATTTTTCAATTCATTGATAGGAGACATCCTTATTTATTTTTGAGGATCTCTGTCTTAAACCTCAAGCAGATAATTTGTGGAATCAGTGGCTATTTCAGGAGAGTAAGGAAGCTGTCATTTGTGCCCATCTCGTTCCTATGTTTCAGAATAAAGTTGTAGGCAAACACTTCCACTCAACTAGCTGGGGGCAGGGAATGATGACTTTGGCAGTGGCAGAGCAGATAATAAAGACAAAGAAGTGATGAGATGAGAAGTCTCAGGTTAGCCATTTGTTCCTAGAGTTTTGAAATAATTAATTATAATGTCTGATATTGATAGTAAATAGATAAATAACTTCTAAATACCATTGGTAAATAACCATAATAAATACCATTGGTAAATAACTTCTATATTTTTCACCTCCTTTTTTAAGCTTGAAAAGCATACAAGTAATGAATGTTCATAGTAGAACAGAGCTAAGTGATGTAACAGAAATCTTGGATCATCCCAAATGGACCAATGGGAATGTCTGTCTCAGTGTAGGTCTTTTCAAACTTTATTTTAAGCTATTTCATGGCAAATTTATGTTTACACAAATGGAATTATACATAGCTTTTGTCTTACAATTTATGGAAGTCACGATTTATGGAGAGTGAGCATTTAGTTTCACTTTTAAATGGCCTTAGGAAATTTATCTGAAGCTCAGTTAAAAGAACAATAAAGCAAGAGAAATGAGACATAAGTTAATCAAATATATCAAAGAGTGTTTCTTCAGCTTAGTATGCATTTGGGAAGTGGGTTCATTTTCCACCTCTGGGGTTTGGTTTTTTCATTTTTAGCTTTACCCTCCAAAGTGTGTCAGTGTGATGAGTGGCAACTGAGATCCTATGCTTTACCTTGACTTGCTCCCTCACTTTGTGTTGAGATTTTTGGCTGTTAGGATCAGAGGGCTCTCTTGTAAAGTCCATCCCTGAGATCTGTGGGACATCCCTGGAGACAGGCAGCCCAGCTCCCAGGAGAAGAGGCATTCCGCGCGGGGATTATGGTGACAACCTGGGTAGCACCAAATTGTGCCAAGAGGTATAGCTCTTGGCACCGCCTCCACTCTGCACAACTGCCCAGTCTTTGGGCTCACCTGTGATGGTAACAGTGGGACTGACAACTAAGTTCTGTGCTCATCTCTTCCACTGATGAGAAAGACTTTCCATCTGACAGCGTTTCTCTAATTTTACTCATAAATTTAGGCTTATTTCTGAGTGCATGGGGCTATGTGTAAAACACAAAATTTAAGTCGGTTGACTATTCATTTCTTTCCCTCAATTCTGAATGAATCAAAGATGAAGCTAGCAGCATGCTTATCCTTTGAAAACATTTGATTCTTTCTTTCTGTTTTTTAAACGTTTGATTTTTTTTTCACAAATAAAAAAAAAGTACATGGTTTCCTGGAGATGGTGATGTGTTCTCCTGGAAGGGTTGGGTCTCCCGGTTCACGGAGAATCATTAGTTTAACAAAAGCCCCAAGATAAGATAATGGGTGTGGGTGGGGGGAGGAAGAGGGAGAGAAAGGAAAGAAAGAGGTCAAAATTGAATTCACCAGAACCATTTTATCATTGGAATAGGAATTAAAGACTCTCTCAGTAAAAAAGTTCTCATGAACTTGCTGCATATGGTACTTTTATTTGTGAATAAAGCTCAAATAGGGCACACACACGGAAATCATCCAGAATGTGCTAGAACTGGCAGTCCGTTGGAGCTTGCCCATGGCAGGAAAGGACAGCCATTGGTTGTGTTGCCTCACCCCAGGGTGTGGGGCCTGGCACCTTCAGTTCCTTCTGGAAAGACCCCAGCGTAGGAGCAGACCACGGGGAAAAGTGGAGCACGAGGGTGTGGCTACCTCCTGGTGGGACAGCCTGCCAGGTCGGCCTGCAAGACTCTAGCTGACCTTCTCTAGAGCTTATAATGTGAAGTGCTCAGAGTCATCTGGGTTGTTTTCTAAGGGTAGAAACGTCCTGGCTTCACCCCAGACCTGCTGATTCAGTCTCCGTGGGATGCTACTTGGGAATCTGTATGCTAGAGGAGCTCCCAGGGTAACTGTAATGTGTGGTCATGTTTGAGAACTGCTAGTGGCAGGAATGGCAGGCAGTAGGACAGACTGACGGGAAGCACTGTGGGAAGAAAGTGTGTGTATGTTTTGTGTAACAGCTGCGAGATGAAATCAGGCTCCTGGAATTTGCCAAAAATCGGCAGGGGGGGGGGGGGGGGGACACTTTAGCCAGGTGCCAAGGATGTGGCCTTAGACCTTACCAGAAACTCCCTCCTCTAGGGTGTGAGCTTCTGGAAAACACTTAGTGGTCCTAATTAAATCCTGCATTCCCAGTCCCTGTGCACGCTTGCATCCAGAAAGGGCCATCACAGTGTGTTCTTTTAAACTTCTGTTTACTATTTGGCTCTGATTTTCTACCTCATTCAGGAACCCTGGTATCCATAAGATTTGGTATGTTTGTAGATTTCCAAAGTTCTCTGGTTTCTTAGGTTTCCCTTTTATTTTCTATGCCTTTTATTAGGATGCCAACCTACAGATTTAACAAACTGAGTAACATTGCCAATAAACAACAGAAGCTGGAAGTCCATATGATGCTTTCTGTTATATACCCAAAATCTGTTGTATATGACAAGAACCAAGTTTTATTTACTTCTTGGGTGCACCAAGCATAAACACTCTCTCAAGAGTAGAAAAGAACCTGATGGGAAAGAAAAATGCTGGATGCCAATGGATGGCAATTATTTATGGAACTCTGGGCTCAAAGTTGATGGAGAGGGGGTCATTATAAGGGAAGCCACTGCCTGTAGTTGGGTGCATTTACAATGACTTTGTATCCCAGTTTGCGAGAGAGTGTTGGCTTTGCCTCTTGAGCTGGTATCCCATTTCATACTCATTGGTGTCTGGGTCACCATGAGCATAGGAAAGAGAAGGAAAGTGTTTTCTGGCATCACTGAACAACACTCCTCTTACTTTGTAATTTATCTCATTCCAGGCCACCTGTAACATTTGTGAGCCTAGAACAGAAAGTTCTTCTGACCCACAACCTTATCCCTGCTCTTTCTGCCCTTTCTCCACTGTGCCACTGAATGAGTCTTGTAGGAACACATGTAGACAATCCAGTCTGCTCATTCAAGCTTTATCTACACCTGCAGTCCAACAACTGCCCATGGTCACATCTCAGGCCTGGGAGTGCACACACTGGCCACGAAGCAGTCTGCATTTAGAAGGATAAAGACCCATATGGTACCTGGAAACTGGCTTTAGTCCATTCAAAGCAAGGGATCCCAGGGTTCTGGGTATCTGGAGAATGGTCTAGGAGGTGGGTATGTTCCTCAGCTTTGTGGGTTCCTAGCACCATCATGATGCATGGCTAGAAGGGGGCAGGAGAAGAATGCTCTAACACACCAGCCCCAGGTTAGGGTACATGCCTCTGCTTTTCAGAGACTCTGCTTCCAGTGCATCCTCAAACATCCCTGGAAAGGTGGCTGACCATGTAATTCTGAAGTGTTTTGTATAAGAATATTTCTGATGTGAATTCCATTTGATCACTTCAGGTCCAGGGATATCCTTCATCTGACCTGATAGAAATCCCTTGTCCTACCCTTAAATGCTGTAGGTTTATGATAACTCCATTTTTCAGGTTGAAACAAAAACTTAAGCTATAAAGTTTTATGTTTCCAAAGTCAATCAAAGGGAAGCCGCCTCTCTGCAGCATGTTTCATCAATGGAAATTTGGTGAATGTTTACCAAATGTGTGGGTGTGAAGATAGAAAAACCATTGGCTCGGCCATTCCCACTGTGGCTTAGTTTATCTGAGGATCGGTCAAATGGAAAGACATTCCTCACTGGTGATTCCAAAATCAAGCCTTTTCCAACTCTCAGATACTTCAGTTTCTATTGGTAGAACTTCTTGAGTAATTATTAAAGTCAGAGAACACTTCTCTTTTTCTTTCTTATCTCCTTAGGATGGAACTAGTTCACAGGGCAACAAGGTATTTTCCAGGGCTGGAAGCACTTGCCTTTTTTATAAATTACTGGAAGCCCTGTAGACAGGGTAATGGTGTATAGCTCAGAGATTGAGCTCCCATGGCCAACACATGGAGAAGATGAATGTTGGAAGAGAGGAGTTGAAAATCACGTTGCTTTCTACCCTTTTCTTCAGTGTTTTGAGGGTACCTATTCCCTCTCTAAAGTAATAAAGACAAGGGAAAATAGAGGCCCCTAAGGATCTATAGAACTAATTTTATGTAATCAATAATTTTTGCAAATAGTGGAACCGAAAATGTGTTTTTAAACTCCTGCTCTATGCTGGTATTTACATTAATTAGCTTGCCTGGGGTCCAAACAGCTATGGCTTTTTCATTTTAATAATATTTCCAATTTAATAATCAGCCTGTGATTTTCCTGGAATTAATAGTGTAAAGTTATGCTTCAAATAACTGTGTTATTGCCCATTTGTAACCAATAGAACTTGTACCATGTCACACGGCTTTGGGTAATTAGTTGTTCAGTAGAAAGATCCTCTTTGTATTCCAGCTTTAAAGAAGCTAGTCTGCCTTTATTTGGTTATAACTAGGGACTCAGCTGAGCAGGAATTATTATTCAGATATTTGCTTGTTACATTTTTGTATCCAGTGGTGGTAGAATGAGGAGGGGCACCTCTAGATTGCAGAACAAACATCAGATGGGCCCTGGTGTGCAGTGTGCATGCTTACTCATTATCATTGTGAGTTGTTCATTACCACTTTTCTTCTTTGATTATTGAAAACTTCCATTATTAATAATTTGATTTAGCTTTACCAACTCCAGTCTCCCATGGCATCCTGAACACCAGGCTTGATAAAGTCCATATATATTTTAATTCTCTTTTGTCAAACCCAAGAGAGAATTTCTTGGAGACTGTGCTGATTAATGTGTCTTAACAAAACAGCAACTGTGGGAATTTTGATGTATAATGAAGCCCAGAGAGGGACGGGCTTCATTCCAAAATGTTGCAAATAGATATAATTTTAACAAGCAAACATGACATACATTCTTAACTATTTTCCTAAAGGGAAAATACTAGAAGAGAGGTAATTTGAACATAGAAACTGTCCAATAGTGACAGGATGGCTCATAGCTCTAGTGGTTCTCACAGATCTTTAGTAAAGAGTGTGACAGATATTAGGTGCTCAACAAAGTGTTAACTGAATAAGTAAATGGATCTGATCTTGTTCTGAGAAACTCCACAGTAGAGAACACTTGGCATGAATACTCACATTAACCAAATATATTGAGCACTGCTCTGTTGTATGCTCTCCTACAAATGCTATTTGATTTGTTCTAGGCTGAAGCAATTCCTCATTTTATAGATGACATTGAAGCTCAAGGGAAGTGTTCAACAACTTTCTCATGGCGGTTAAGCATCAGAAGCGGAATTGAGATGTGTGTTCTCTGACTCCAAGTCTAGAGTTCTAGGATTTCAGGATGACATGCTTTCTTGAAGTCATAGGTCAGAGCAATGTAAACAAGAAACTAGAAAAACGAAGGTCACCCTTAGTAAAATCACTAGTCACCCTCACGTAGAAAAGGATAAAGCTATCTATTGAGTATATTGATATGTTAATAAAAGTAAGAGTTAAAGATTGTAGAGACAACATCCAAACATCCTTCAAGAGGGGCAGCCCAGGTGGCTCAGCAGTTTAACGCTGCCTTCAGCCCAGGGCATGATCCTGGAGACCTGGGATCAAGTCCCAAGTTGGGCTCCCTGCATGGAGCCTGCTTCTCCCTCTGCTTCTCCCTCTGCCTGTGTCTCTCTCTCTCACTCTCCCTCTCTCTCTGTCTCTCTCTGTCTGTCATACGTAAATAAAAAAAAACTTTAAAACAAACAAACAAAAAAACAGCCTTCAAAAAGGCCTAAGCCTGGGAACAGGAACAGTGAGAGAGCAGAGAAGGAAGGAAATGTGTCTAAATTCTTCCAAGCTCGCTCTCTTGTTCTTCAAGTCAAGTCTTCTATCTCTAAATCAAAATTTCAAGGAAAGCTTGTGGCAGACAAGACTTTGGGAAGAGTATTAGAAACCAAGAGGAAAAAGTCCTTCTAATTCAACCATTTGCATCCTCCTGTTACTCTTGAAAGGTTGTTAAAGCTTAATTAATTAATTAATTAATTCGAGGCACAGAGAGAGAGACAGAGGCAGAGACACAGGCAGAGGGAGAAGCAGGCTCCATTCAGGGAGCCCGATGTGGGACTCGATCCCAGGTATCCAGGATTACGCCCTGGGCCGAAGGCGGCACCAAACCGCTGGGCCATTGGGACTGCCCTTGTTAAAGCTTTTCAAATTCCAAATAGATTTTGTCTCTTCAACTGCACTACAACCCTGTATATAAATATAAATATGTATATATTTATATTTTATATATATATTATTTATTTTATTTTTTTTCTCTTCTCTCTTCTTTGTACTCTGTCCATACACAGAGGCCTCTCAGCAGGACAGACAGTGCCTGTATGGTATACTCCAGGTGCTCCAAGGAACTTTGTGTGTCCCTATTGGCCTGATTCCATTTTTGCAATACGCATACTGTTGGAGTTATTCCTCCATATTAAGGAATGATGAGTTCAAGGCCTTCTTTACTGTGTAAATTAATTTGGATGTTCAGTTGACAATACTCACTAGTCTGTTGGTACATGCTATGCAGTTTATTCTCTTAGAGGGCCATCTCCAGATCAAACCCTGACAAGATGAGAACTATTTGATGGTAAAAAGGGGAGATAGAGGTACAGAACACTTTCTTGTAGAAGCGGATCTTCTTGTGTTCCTATGGATAACAACACAGATCTGGTTGAGGTGTTACAAGAAGACAGAAAGAAAAGATTCATTATTAAATTTGGCTTTTTGAGTTCAGTTAGCCTTGGCCCATGATGATTTATAGATGGGAAGTAAGGAGGGAGAAATTGAGACAAAAACTTTGTTCTCTGCTTGAGAACAGAGCTCACAAAGCTCTCTGTGGGAACTTAGTGTTAGCTTATTCTGTGTGTGTGTGTGTGTGTGTGTGTGTGTGTGTTATTCTTAAGCAGTGCCCATCTTGTGTCCATGATTTTCTTGCTGAAGGAAATGCATCCTCTCATGCTGACTGTGGACTCTGTGGTATTAAAACCAAAATAATTTGGCCACCTGAGCTGAAGTCATTTTAGTGCTTCGGCTCTTATTTTCACTACATAACCCAACAAATATTATCCAGTCTGCTGCTTAAAATATAAGGTATAGCTACTAATTAGATTTTCTGGTTAACCCAGATAAAGGCAGGAATATTCTATCAACAGTAATAACACCATTGGACCTGAGGCAAGAATCCTTTGCTTTAAAGAGCCAAAGGGACATTGTCCATGCAAAACACTCTCACCTCCACTTCTGAACTGCTCAAGATGTTATAATCCCTTGCCTAAGTGATCCCCAAATTACTTCCAGAACTTCTGTGGGCCTCTTTTGGGGTCAAATCTCCTAAGGGTGAGTTAAACCCTCTATGAGCTGTCCTAGAACTTTTTTTTTTTATTTATTTGTTTTTATTTATTTATGATAGTCACAGAGAGAGAGAGAGAGGCAGAGACACAGGCGGAGGGAGAAGCAGGCTCCATGCACCGGGAGTCTGATGTGGGATTCGATCCCTGGTCTCCAGGATCGCGCCCTGGGCCAAAGGCAGGCGCCAAACCGCTGCGCCACCCAGGGATCCAGCTGTCCTAGAACTAAAGAGTGTGGAGCTGTATGCGAACCTTGGAAGTGCAGGCTGGAGGGTCCTCTTGAAAGGCTCCTCTTACTATAGAACACAATGGAAGCTGGGAAAGAAAAGGAGAGTGGGCTACTGGCTGGGTGCCTTTGGCTCCCTCAATTTTATATATGGGATCATATTTCAAACTCTCTATTGGGAAGCCATTTTAAATGGGTTAAATGAGTTGGCTGTGAAGCACACTTCTTGGAGTAGTTGGGCTTTAATTGATTGCTGAGGTCTCTGCCTGGTTCCCTGGTCTGAACATGGGGCAACAGTGGTTATTACTCTGTGGATAGTAGTGACCTAAGAAATAGGGATGCCTGTTCTCCAGAGACATTTCTAGGGAGTTGCTGCTGCTGCTGCTGCTGGTGATCACTTACTTCATCAACAATGGAATCTTTCATTATCTGTAAATTTGTCCCTTTCCTTGAATGCTACACTAGAGCACACTGTGTATGTGTTCTAGTAGATTTAGGATCCTTGTTGTTGAGTTCTGATTATCTAATTAAAAAAAAAAAAAGGATTATTTATTTATTTAGTTGAGAGAGGGAGAGAGCTAGAGCACATATGGTGAGGGAGGGGCAAAGGGAGAGGGGAAAACCCAAGCCAACTTCGTGCTGAGCAGGGCTCCATCTCATGACTCTGAGATGATGACCTGAGCCAAAACCGGGAGTTGGCTGCCCAGTGGACCACACCACCCAGGCACTCCTGATTACTTAACTTTTTAACTGGAGTTTGTACTTAGAGCTCGTTCAGAGTCTTAAGCAATTTTACATGGGCATATTTTATCCTTTTGTCCTCTGTCAATGAAATGTATGGTCTCTGAGCTCAGGAAGATGATTTACATGTTACTTTGAAATAGGGCCTTTCTTTCTCTGTTTCCTGCCCCCTTCTCTGTTTCTAAGATATATTTATGCTGAATACCTCCCAGGGCCTGTGCTAGAATTCTCTTGTACTTATTTTTTTTTATGATACTGTATGATTGTTTAAAGTATCATCATTTAGTGTTTAGTAAACCCATAATAGAAAGTAACTGTTTCTTCACAAAGATTTATGGAGATTTGAAGTTACCATTTCATTATCCATATATTTTGCCTTTTTTTTTTTTTCCCCTTTTTGGAGAGTAACAGATACCTGTAGGTATTTGTTACCATGCAAAAAAAAATGCTTGTGGAAATTCTCAAATTTTATGCTCAGTATGTAGGATTACTTTAGACCTTTCCTTTAGTGCTCTTAACTGTATATACTTTTGTTGTGTCTCTTCTTTTTCCTTAAATGCTTAACCCTGCTCCCCACCTGTGTTCCACCATTTCTTTGGGTTTTTATCCTTCTCTCCTCATTCTCTCCTCCTTCCTCTCTACTCCCCTGCCCTGCTCTGGTTGTATCCACCTGCTTCTCTCTTGCTTATATGTCATCCTCATCATATGCCTTTGACTGGGTTCAAGATCCATCAGGAGAAGGGCTGGCCATCTCTTAATGTAACAGATGGTATCCAAATATGAGGTCCCAAGTCAAAGAGCTAGAAATTCACCTAGTTTCAAGGTTGCAGAATCTCTGAGACTAATCATAATAGCAAGTACCTCCTCGTGTGGTGCTTGAGAAGCCCAGTCCAGTGAATTCGATAATGAGCCTGAGGCCAAACAACAATCATGCTTCTTATCTTCTATTTACCACTCCAATCCTTTTTCTAAAAACAGCTTCTGAATTCACCCAAGTAAAAACATAAGCTGCCATAGGCTAATCGATTTATGTAGGTATTCTCCTCCAGTGACAAGGAAAGAAAAGAAAGTGGAAGCATGAACACTGAAGTATGTAAGAGATGCCCTGGTAGACTGTTCCCTAGAAAATCACTTAAAGATGCTGAGAAATTGCCAGTAACAACTATAGACAAGTAAGTTCAGATAAGTTCCCACAGAGATGAGTGTACTGGGAGAAAAGTATGTTTCTCATGCAGAAGAGGAAGAGGAGCTACATGTACCTTACTATTGGAAAAAAAAAAAAGTATCATAAAAAATTAAGGGAGTTGGTCCTTTCTCTTGATTTTTCTTATTTTGTGGCAAAATGTGAAACAAACCCATTTTAATGCATGAATTAAAATCGGTATACTGTAATTTGCTTGGGTTAATATAAATTTAAAACTCTTCAGTCTAGACCAGCTGTAATCCTATTCCCCAAAGGTCTTCATTTTATCATTATTTACAGCTAACAAGACATTTATGATCTCTTTTTGGTTGTCTCTGGTGGAACATTGTTGGCAGTGCTTTCCTGACTTGAAATTCTCATGTGCATGGAAATCTAGTTAGGAAAATGAGTAAGTAAATAACTTCTCCTAGGAGTATAATCTCTCCTTTGTGACATAAATTAGATATACATTCACATCTATGGAATAATTCCCAGTTTTCCAATTAAATAATCTGATATGCGCAAGCAAACATGCCAATCTCTTTCTAGTCTAGGAGAATTTAGTCAACTTTGTACTTAAGCAAACAAGCTATGCTTTTAAATAGATGTATAGGTTTCTCAAAATTGGTTTATAAAGAGCTTATCTCAGCTGCAGTCAGATGGATAAACAGCTAAGGTAAGAGGCTTCCTACCGTGCATGTTTACAGTGTTAATTGAAAAAATAAAATGCGATTTTTAATCCTAAGGATAATTTGACCAGTGCGTATGTATAACGCTGTGAAGTTCCCTGGCTTCACATTTTAATCTAGGAGTTGCTGGTACATTTCAAACTAGCTTTGTCACAGAGACTGGGCAAAGTTTGATT
The DNA here is from genome assembly GCF_018345385.1 of Vulpes lagopus. Classification (NCBI taxonomy): domain Eukaryota; kingdom Metazoa; phylum Chordata; class Mammalia; order Carnivora; family Canidae; genus Vulpes; species Vulpes lagopus. Next base: position 96,608,960 of record NC_054831.1, on the reverse strand, counting down.
AGAGAAATTTGAGGTCATTTTATGTTTTCTGGAGTGTAAGTAGTTGAATGAAAAAATAGGAGATGCTCCTTTAAAACCTTTTCTTGGATTTTGTTTCTTCCTTCTTCGGCCATGATGCTTTGTTTTCTCAGATATGTTTAACAATTTGAAATATTTACTGGACTGATTTTTAGAGCAGTGGAAATGTTCCCTGTTTCTCAGTGTTATTGTTGCCTCTGATACGGCATGAGTGTTTGACTTTTTAAAAAGCTTGTTTACAGTGTTCATTATATATTAAACTAACCTGGCATACAACCAGGTCCTCTATTGCACATTTTAAGCTTTTTGAGGGCAGGATCCATATCCTCTTCTTTTCTCCCAAGGGCCTTTCGTTTGGGTAGTGAAATGTATGTGCATGGACTCAATGAATGAAATCAAACGTATGTTACTCTCTGAGAGTGTACACGTATGTGGCTGGCTGCTGGCTAGATAACTGTATACCACCTACACCTGGCCAAGGATTCAGAATGTTTTGTAGATTATGTTGTTGCTTTGAGCAAGAATGAAGTGAAAATGTGGACCTGTGGTCCAGCCTTTTTTTTTTAAGTATGATTGAAAAATTCAGTATTATTGATTACCTTGAAAATGAGCAGAAAATGAGATGACACTTAGATTAGTTGAAAAGAAGTCTGGTTTTTGTCCTTGGTTTTTTGGACAGGTCACCTTTCAAAGTTTACTCAGGTATGTAACTTCCAAGGGCTGAGTATTCTTGATTATGGAACCTCCAAGTTCTGAGGCTTCTCTTTTTGTTTTTTATTTAACTGTTTGCTATTGTCTTTTTCAAGAGAAGGAGTAAGACAAATGATTATGTTTTTGCTGTTAATGAAACCTTCCTGTGAAACTATTTAGACTTCTTTTTGGCGGGGTGGGGGAGGGAGTGAGAAAAACTATTTGGATATATTAGCTGGGCTTTTGAGAGCATTAAGAAGAGTTCTTCATTATTGTCAGTACATAATCAATAACGGCATTTCCCAATTCATTTCATTTTTATGTAGTATTAGTTTTGCAACCAGCCTAGCATGCCATCACCCACACATCCTGGTCACTGAAGATGCTGTTACCAGGTGTGCTATGGAATGTTACTGAACCGATGGGACAGCCAGGATTCCCTCTTTGGGCTTTGTAGAGAGTCCACCAGTAGCCCCCATGAATTAGGGGTAAAAGGAAACTCTTTGTTTGGCTTTCCCAATTCTCTTAACACCATTGGAACTTGTGATAGTTTACACCTTGCAAGGAATAGACTCATTTTAACATCCTTGACATCAATAGACTGTTGGTCAAATTCAACCTCTAATCCTGTGGTTGGGGAAAAAATCTCTTATGACTTCCCTAAGGCTAATAGTTATTGGGAGAGCTAGGAAGATTAGGTTTCGAATCAGCCTCTCCTCTTACGAATACATTATATCATGAATTCCCCTGGAGCAAACTCGGTTGTCTGAGAGGGAGCAAAGAGACAGAGTAAGAGAGATGGGCAAAAAGAGATGGTCACAGGCAGCAGCAGAAATAGGTACTTCATGCACTTTTGGTCTTAAGTGAAGCATCGAGGGATCTTGGGAAGCACCGGGGCTTGTCTACCACAAAGTACTTAGAGGGCTGGGCAATCTCCTTGGCTGTGGAGTGTCAGTTCATTCATTTATCCCACCAACATGTGCTTAATGAATGCAGGGCACTATCTTCAGCACTTTTATAATTCTAAGTCTCCTCTTTAGCCCCATCCTTTTAATGGATGGCTTGTTTTGATGATTTCTACTTTCACTTTTCATTAACATCACAAGAAACTTCAGTTGATTAGTAAGTAAGCATCTTACTCCAGTCAATCCATATAAAGATATAAAGACAGCATTTATATATGCTTACTCCCTATCAGTGGTTAGTCTTATTTTTTCCAGGTGATGAGAGAGATCACTATGTCTATGGCCAATCATCTCTATCCAGTTCAATTTGAGCAGGCAGTGAATTTTGTATTTATTATGGCAGATACAGAAGGCATAATACTTCCCCTAATGTATTTTTGGTAAAATTGAGGTTAAGTGATTTTTCCAAATTTGTTCTGCTACAAAGTAAACTATTAATATAGGCTTTTCTGTCCTTAACCTCATGTTCTCGTCGAATTGTTCTACAAATAAATGAGGCATATTAAAGTTATCTTTTTAATATTTCACTCATTTCTCTTTGTTTCTCTCTCCCCCAAGTGAAATAAATGTCTTTCTTCATTTTGTTGTGAATTCAATTTGTCCCAAATAGACTGTGGATAGGTTAATTAAATCATTATATATCATAACTTTAGGTTAGAATTGATATCACATTGGGGCAAAAACACGTTCAAATAATTAGAAAATAATACAATGCACTTAATATGAACATTATCATTTGAATATAGATTATAACTTCAGAAGCCTCTTGATACAAGCTGAATAGCTTCTAGGCTGAATAGAGGGTCGAATCTCTGCTGATCATATTGCAATTGCTGCTTTTAAAAATAAGTCCCTGAACCAGCTTGTTTCTATTTCATTTGGGTCTTTTCTCATGAAAGGCGACTTAAGAAAATAATGGTTATGTGAACTTGTGATTGTTTAATTCCAGTTAAACAGAAATTAAGTTTGTTTTATGATTAGAGAGAATAGTGGTTTCTTACTTTCCAATTCCATTTGTGAGGAACTTGTTTTTATCAGAGCGCCCCCCCCCCTCCCCCGGCAAAACCTCCTCATTTGACACTCTATAGGGTCTTTGCCCTTTTGAATTTGGGACATTTTACAAAATCTCATAGTATCTTTCCAAGTAATCTTTAAAAATGGGCTCCAGGGAGATTTTTTAAATGAAATGAATGATTTCTGTGTTAAAATCTTTTAAATAGATTTTCATGACCCAGTGTTTGGGGAGAGTAGGGATAGGCTGGGGTGAACAAATAATAACCAGAGAAACCTAAAAGGGAACTAAAAATGTTGTCTCCCAACTTATTTGCTAATAATTATTCAGGCAATTTTATGTAGTCTCTTTGGAAATTCTAGAAGCTTTTCCATTTCAGGCTTAATGTATTTGGATCATAAATAAATATCAGGTACCTTTTTGGAGGCATTAGAAACTAAATATTATGCAAAGTCTACCCTCTGTTGCGTCAGGAGCTTGAATTGTTTTCATTAAAATATCTGCTATGAAAGCACTGAGATTAGGCGGGATGTTAGCTCCCCTTTCCCCCCTGCTATTGAATGTCAGAGATTTGTACTGTTGGTAGGAACTGAGATTTCATTTTCCTTGGCCACATTCTGATGCCAGCCGGCTCCACTGCGGCAGCTCTCCTGTTCCAGATTTTTATGCCCAAGGTAAGTCAGGAAAGGTATTTCAGGAGAGGAGCATGGGTTTGTTGATGAAGTGTGGGGGGAACCAAATGAGCATCTTCAGAAAGAATGTACATCTTTGTCTGCCTGAATGTATGTGAAATGGAAAACACTTTACATAGTCCAAGGCTTCCACTGGTGTGATGATCAAACAGTGTTTATAGTCAAAATATGACGGAAGGTTTTTCTGAAGCAAAATGTTGCATGTTGCATGTGGGGCAGGTGTTTGTGTACCTGACTTAAAGTTTGTGAACTAATAACATTCTGTTCCAAGTCATACTGTCAGGTCTTGTAACACCAGGGTTTTGTTTTGGGCTATTCTAGTAAATGGATTATTTTGATTTTAAATAATCCTCCCTGGAATTTTCAAATAGAAAAGTCACATATAATTTAATTTCTGGGGACATGCCTTTCTCGTCAATGTCAATCTTTCAGAAGTGACTGCTAGTTGCGTTTTTCTCTCAACAAATCCCATTCGTTATTTTCTACTTATTTGGGATGACTATAAATGCCAACAAAATAGATTCAAGCAAGTTTTAGGAGTGAGACACCAAACAGATGATAATAAGTAAAATCATGAAATAAACCAACCGAAATAATTGAGCTAGAACATACCATAAATAAATAAAATGAAATAAAAAATTATATCCCTAAAGAGTTATTGACGGCAAAATAGAGATCCTCTGAGGTTTCTCTCCCCGGGGGGGATAATATAATTCTGCTGAAACCAGTGGGGTCCCTGTGAGAGCAGCTTCTCGCTGCTGATGAAGGGAACTGGACCCTGTGGCTTGGTGTCCGCAATGTGTACTCCACCATCCCTTGCTCTTGCACCCTGGGGTTTAAAATAACACAGAGTGGCAAATATTTAGAATGCGTTTTATGTGTCTTAGGGATCTTTCCTTCCCCACCATTGGTAAATAGCATATTTCTTCCGCCAATCTGTGACCTTTGAGATAACTTCCCTTGTTAAACACACACTCACTTGTATGGGTGTTTGTTTTCTTTCTTCTCCCTGCACCCCCATTTCAAAAGAGGTTTTTGTCTGCCTCCCATTTGACTGCTTTCAGCCAAGAGTGAGGTCTCCGGGGGAGACTCGTGTCTGTGGTTCCGAAAGGAGGGACTCCGAAGTGGGGGAATTAGCAATCACACACATGAGCCTGCCCATGTGAACTAAACAGAAGTGTGTTTTTCTCTCCATTGTAAATTAGGCTTCAGGATCCCTGGTCCTAACTTCCATACAACAAAGGGAAACACGGGTTGGTTGAGATGCACTGGTCTAAAGTAGATAATATGGCTTTCTTGGTTGGTAAAGTGTTCTGTATGCTATTTGTGGACTCACAGGGGCCCTATATAGACCTCTTAAAAACATTATACTAGAAATGGATGAAAACATGCTATTTATCCTGCTTCATACAAACTGGGATACTTAGAAATTGACTGGTATTAGGAAGCCGGAGACCACGGGATGGTAGCCGGGCCTTTCTGTGCTAATGTATACCAGGAGCATTGTCACATGGTTGTCAGGCTGTCAACCTGGGGCAGCAGTTTCCAATTCCTGTCGATCAGTGCCACTCCTAGACATCTTGCTGAGGCTGTCAGGGGATGCAATCCACATCTCTGTTCTGAACCTTCATGGTTTTCTGGTCCATCTGCATATGACTGTCCTCTGTGTGTTTTCCCATCTGATTTCTAGGCCACCATGTGCTGGTGGAAGGGGGTAGGATAGAATGTGGAGACCTAACAGGGTCCATTATGTTGTGTCAGAAGTATTATATCGGATTGATGAAGGGCTTGGGGAAACCTGGCTCCCCATTTGAATTCTGTTACACATTACCTGTGAGCCAGCTTTCCACTCGCTTAGTGTCATGTATTGTTTCAATGATTATTTCTTTTTCTCCCGCTACTTCTGCAATGGATATGAACAATCGTTTGTTGTATCAGTACAGCTGAATCGTACTTCAAATGATTATGTCAACCAGCTTACAAACCCTTGTTTGGGCATAACAGCATGGGGTGACTGTGGGGTTGTGCTAGGTTGTATACCATGATACCATTTTGTAGTCTCTTTATTTCTTGGCTTTTTTCCATTTAGGAAATTGGTGTCAGCCTCTGCCCATGGCTCTAAATATTCTTCTATCACAAGCTTTTTTAGAGGCAGGTAACATTTTATGGTTAGATAGCATCCGCTTATCCTACCAAATTTAAATTTTTTGCGGTTATAAAAATTGTTGTGTATTTCCTTGTAGCTCTATCACAGTTGTTTCCTTAGGAAACTCTTCTAGAAGCAGAGTTGGCTGATGAAAGAGTGCATTTATTTATAGAGGTTTAATTCTTTTTGCCAAATTGTCCTCCAAAAAGTTTTCTTCTTTCAATTTATTCTTCTCTGGTGGCACATGACAGGGCGTGTTTTCCAGTGTCTTAAGTAATGCTGTTTTTAAAAAACTTTGCCAATCTGATATGGGGGAGATGGTATCTCATCGTAGTTTTATTTGCATTTCTTAAAATACTGGTGAGGTTGGACATTTTTTCCTTTGTAAATTGCCTTTTAATGGTCCTTGCTTTTATTTTGGCAAGTTTATTTTTCAGGTAATTTTATTGAAGTTCTTTATGGAGTACAGATAGTATTCAATTTGTCTGTAGGTTTTCTATAATGTAAATATTTTCCCCATTTTCTTAGTCACATTTTGAGTTCTTTCCTTTGGTGTATTTTCACATGAGAAATTTTTGTGCATGTGGTTGAATCTTAACATATTTTCCTGTTAAAGTTTCTGCCTTTGGTATTGTGTTTAGAAAGGATTTCTATATTCCAAGATTACACACATTTTTTCTATCCTTTTTTCCAGTACATTTTTTGGTTTCTTGAATTTACATTTAAGTGTTAAACTGTCTGGAATAGTTTTCTTCTATGGGAGTGTGAGAATATGACTTTTTAAACTGCATTTTTGTAAACAGGTTTCTCATTGTCCTAACAAAGATTAATTAAATAATCTACCCTTTCCCTTTTAAGTTTTATCTGAACAAATGTAATAAATTCTGGATGTGGATTTTCTATCTTCTTCATTACTCCACCTCTTTTTTTGTTTTTGGATCACTATCACATTGTTTTAACCATTATATTACACTTAAATATCTGATAGCCTGAATCACTCTTAGCTTTTTCAGAAATTTCTTGGCAATTGCTTGCATTGTCTCCTGACCATATGGTTGTCATGATGTCTTAATTGTTTGTTTTACCATTGATCTCACTTACTTCTAATCTCTTCTCAACAGATTTGGCTATTGTTCTCAAACACATATTAGATCATATTACTCTCCTGCTTGTTGCATACACTTCCAGCCATTTTTACAAATTAAAAATAGGCATGTTACCTATCAGAACACTTTAGAACTGGAAGTCCAACAATTTCTGTGCTTCAGAGTCTTTGTGGACACTGTACACACTATTTTGGTGAATGCTCTTTTTTTAAAAAAGATTTTATTTATTTATTCATGAAAGACACAGAGAGAAAGAGGCAGTGACAAGGCAGAGGGAGAAGCAGGCTCCATGTGGGGAGCCCTATGCGGGACTTGATCCCAGGACCCCGGGATCACGCCCTGAGCCGAAGGCACACACTCAACCCCTGAGCCACCCAGGTGCCCCTCCTTTAAAAAAATTAAAAATTCCTGAGAAGCCGGCTCATAGTTTTACTAGATTTTGAAATAGCCATGACCCCAAAGCAGTAGTAACCACTGGACTACAAGATGATGGTCAGACTAGTTGGCCCAGGCTCTCTAGTCTCCAGGTAAACTCTGCTTACCTCCCTCGCTGCTCCTACACTCTTCCTGCTTCCTGCCCATCTTGAACTACTTGCAGTTTACTAAACCATCTGCTGATTCATGCCTCAGTGCCTTTGTACATGCTATTCCTTTTCCCAAAGTGCTCTCCCCCACACATATTACCCATCTGGAAAATTACTTACTGCTTGTCCTTCAAGAAATGACCCAGAGAGTCGTTTCCTCTGAAACTTTGCTTGATCTCCTTAGGCAGAGCTCGTCACCTTCCAAGTAATCTTTAAATGAGTACATATATATATATATATATATATATATATATATATATATATATATGAGTTTATATGAGTACCTATATATATATATATATAGGACTTACAGACTCAGTAAAGTTTCATCCAGTGATAATTTCCAACAGTCCTTAGACCCCGCTTTTCCTGACTTGATGCAAAGGTATGTATGACAACATGTGGGGTAGTGTGAATAGTTCCTGTATTGCCTCTTGAGATGGTGGCACTGGTGGCTTGTCATGTGATAGGCACAGAGGTGTGGGGGAGAGCCTTCATGGAGACGATGTATCTTAAAATGGATCTGGAGTTAATAACAAGGTAAATTTAAAGTGATCAGAGGCCGAGTAAAGTTGATATTGTCCACCATCCATAATCCATTTGTGTTAATTTTCTGAAATGTCTGTGATCCTATACAAATCAGGTATTTTTCTATTTATAGAAGCTTTGATATTGGAGTCAAAACAATGTTTATTAATTAAGTGGAATTGGCTAATTTATAACTATGTTTGGTGGTTATCAACTGCAACCTTCTGGAAACGTGAAATATGTGGAGCTGCCTTACTCTTATTAAAGAATGCACGGGAAAAAGAAAAGGCTGCATGGTGTTCTATTGCTTACATGTCATATCATTTCTGTATCCTGAACCCTCCTAGTGTACATTTGGGTTGTTTTAGTGTTTTCCTATTTCCAACAGTGCACATGTGTACAAGTTTATAAGACAAAGTATTAAGCATTGAATTAATAGAGGAAAGCTGTTACCAAATTTTTCACTATGAAAATTGAACCAGTATACCCTCCTGGCAGGGTTTATGACTCACTTCTTCTACAGCCCACCAACACTGAATGTTAATCTGATGGGGGAGGGAGAAATGCTATCTCATTGTTATTTTGATTAATGTTTCTTTTTGTCGGGAGTATAACAGAGCACCTTTTCCTTGCTAATACTTCTATTTCCTTTTCCCACTGTTTAGCTACTCTTGAACCTCTGCAATTAAGAGAAAGTGGTGAGTGTTAGAAAAAAATTGTTCATTTTTCCTTGTGTCTCTGGGCACTGAATAGAGGCCCAAATTTCCCATCCTGTGGAGACTAACGTGATTCGGATAATAATCCCTATTCCTTCCATAAATGTATTTATTGAATGTACTGTATGCCAGATTCTGTCCTGGGCACTGGAATAGAGGTGGGGAGAATAGCCAATGACCAAAAAAGGCATAAAATCCTGCCACTAAGGAGCTTACCTTCTAAAGGAGAAAGTATACTATGAATAAATTAAGGAAAAAAAAAGAATTTTCAAGTGTTAGAATGAAGTAGATACAAGGTTTCAATGGTGGTGGTGAGAAGTGCTGTTTTACATACAGTTGACAGCAAAGGCATTTCCAAGAACTTCTTCCTCTTTTTCCTCCTCTATGAGCTCTTGTGAACTCCTCCCTTTTTCATTCTTAATTCTCTGTTCAAGTGTGAATTCTCAGATAAAGAAGAGGGCTAGAGCTTTGTTTATTGACCTTCCCACAATGATTGCATTAAAGTGGTATTTCTTCACTGTGAATTCTCTGGTATATTAGAACAAGGGAAGGCTATCTAAAAACTTTTGAATTTTGTTATATTGATAGGGTCATGAGAAGTGTAGATATCTGATGGTAGAAAAGGTGTGAAATATTCCAGCCTTTACGATAATATCTCAGCACTCTATTCTCACATAGTGCCAGCTCTCTCACAAACACCTGATGTCCATCACAAAAGAGTGCTTCTCAGTGGGAGTGGTTTATGGATTTTGCCCTCATGACAAAGGCAGTCTTCATTTGCAAAAATTGTTTTAACTGAGGGAAAGTGGAAATGAGAAGTCATCATAGCGTCTATGGCTTCTGAACATAAGATGTCTATAATAGGGTTGGTCAGGAAACAAAAGTTTCTATTAATTTACCTGGATGCTCACGAGCTGGATAGAAAAGCTGTAGGGTTTTCACCATGGAAGCCATGGTAACTGAATTTCCATAATGGGTATCAAAGATCTGAAGAATATTCTCAATTTACATATTCTCTCTGAATTTATGCTCAAAGAAAAGATATTAATAAAAATTAACATGAGGAAAAACTCCAGTGTATTAAGAATATTCAAGATCTGCAGACAATACTGCAAAAGGCTACCAGTATAATCTTAGGCAAAAGTCATAGAGGAATTTTGCGTCCAAAATTAAGAGCATCTACCAACCATCAATTTTTAGTGAAGCCACAAACTGACCACTTAGCTCTTCTTGTGGTCTCGAGTCAACATAAAATAATAAATAACAGTCTTTATTTCTAATGTGCTTTATGTAAGCCCCTGTGCTAAGCCCTTTTTACATTATCCATTGCATTTTCACAGCAAACCTGAGCGGTAGGTAACTTCATTATACCTGATAGTTGAGGAATACCTCAGTTGAGGAAACTGAGACAAGTGATCTGCTAAGATTAAACAGTTGATAAAAACTCGAATTGGGACTTGAGCCACAATGGGGTCTGATTTCAAAGCTTGTGCCCAACCAGTTTTTACCGAGTACCTAATAGTTGAAGGTGGGTTCACACATGTTGAGGCATTACAACCAGCATGTAAAGGAGATATTCTGTTGAAGAGAAGGACAGGAGGAGAAGAGAGGTAAAGTATGTCAGTCACATGTTCTAGAGCGGTCAAGTCTTAAAATGAGCTCAGGGCCTCTGTCTCCAAACCCAGTGAATTTTTTTTTCAACTTTATCACAGCCTATTCTCTGCTCAGTGATCATGATATTCTTCCAGTTGCCTGCTTCTTTGAGGTGAAGTGATAATTAGCAGAGATTCCTAGAAGAAAAGGTGTTAAATGTCTGCACTTTAAAAAACTGCACTGGGTTTTCCCATCATTTAGGCCATTACTGTGTTAGATCTAATTAGGTGCTTCCAGCAACCACATGAGTTCTGTGGGTAGCGTTCATTACGCTTCAGTGGACTGAATGGTATCCTGGTGGCCCAAGAACACATGTACTGCTTCTAAGCATGTGGGAATAATGGTTGCCACCTGCAAGTAGCTGAGGCAGTGGGCAGACTTCGCTTCTGAAGGGCTTGAAATGGATGTGTATTTTTTGGTCCCCCATTCCCAGCTTTACTGAGGTATAACTGACAAAAAGTATAAAGTATTTAAAGTGTACAATGTCATGATTTGATGTATGCATACACTGTGGGAGGATTCCCCCCCATTCAGTTAATGAACACAACCATACCTCACATTTGTACTGTGGTGGGTTTTTTTTTTTTTTTTGTGTGTGTGTGGAATGTTTAGGTTCTGCTCTTCTAGCAACCTTCAGTTATACGTGGCAGTGTTGTCAAATAGTCAACATATCCTACAATAGATCTTCCAATGCTGTTTATCTTATAACTGAAAGTTGGTACCCTTTTATCAACCTTTTCCTGTTACAACCCCTCTCCCCCACCCCTCCACCCTTCCACCCCCCATTCCCACAGCTCCCTCCCCACTCTCTGCCCAGTTCCTGGAAAGCACTTTTAAATTGTTTCTGTGAGTTCAACTTTATTTTTTTAAATAAAGATTCCATGTATAAATATTACAGTGCCGTGTTTGTTTTTCTGTCTGGCTTATTTCACTTAGTATAATGTCCTCTAGGTTCATCTATGTTGTCTCAAATGACAGGATTTCTTTCTTTTTTTAAAGGCTGAATAATAATCCATTATATGTGTGTGTATCATATTTTCTTTATTCTTCTTTAGACAGATGCTTAATTTGTTTCTATACCTTGGTTATTGTGAATAATGCTACTATGAACACATGAGATCTCTCTTTGAGATGATTTTGTTTCCTTTTGATGTATACCAGAAGTGGGATTGCTGAACCACAATGGTAGTTCTCTTTTTAGTTTTTTTCAGGAATTTCCATACTGTTTTCCAGGGTAGCCACATCAATTGACATTCACACCAACATTATATAAGGGCTCCCTCCGCTTGATATCCTTGCCAACATTTGTTATTTCTTGTCTTTTTGATAATAGACATCCTTATGCTTGTGAGATGATAGCTGATTTTGGTCTGCATTTCCCTGATGATTAGTGATGTTGAAGCCCTTTTATGTTCCCATTGGCCATTAGTATATCTTCTTTGGAAAAATGTCTATGTGGGTCCTTGGTCCATTTTCAAACTGTTTTTTTGTTTTGTTTTTTGCTATTGAGTTGTATGTGTATATATTCCTTATATATTTTGAATATTAGTCCCTTATCAGATTAATAGCTTGCAAAGATTTTCTCCCATTCTACATTTTGTTTTCTCATTTTATTGATGGTTTTCTTTGCTATGCAGAACTTTTTTAGTTTGATGTAATCCCACTTATTTTTGCTTTGTTGCTTTTACTCTTGGCATCAAATAAAAAAATTGTTGCCAAGACCAATGTCAAGTACTTACTAGGTTTTCTTTTATGTATTTTATGGTTTCAGGTCTTAAGTTCAAGACTTTGATCCATTTTTAGTTGAATTTTTGTGTATGGTGTAAAATAAGGGTCCTAATTTCATTCTTCTACATGTGACTTTGCAGTTTTTCTCAAAACCATTTATTGAAGAGACTATCCTTCCTGTAATGTATGTTTTTGACTCCTTTAAAACTAATTGAGTATATATGCATGGGCTTATTTCTGGGGTCTTGAATTTGTCTTGTTAGTCTGTGTGTCTGTTTTTATATGAATACTATTCTGTTTTGATTATGATAGCTTTGTAATATACTTTGAAATCAGTATATGTGCTGCCGAAGTGAGCACATATACTTTGAAATCAGGATGTAAGATGACTCCAGCTATGTTCTTTCTCAGGACTGCTGTGACAATTCAGATTCTTTTGATTCTATACCTCTTTTTACATTGTTAACCCTATTTCTGAGAAAAGTGTGATTGGAATTTTGATAGAGATTGGCTTTAATTTGTAGATCTCTTTGGCTAGTATGGACTTTTTTTTTTTTTAATATTTTTTTCTTTATTTATTTGTGATAGTCACAGAGAGAGAGAGAGAGAGAGAGAGAGAGAGAGAGGCAGAGACACAGGCAAAGGGAGAAGCAGGCTCCATGCACCGGGAGCCCGACGTGGGATTCGATCCCGGGTCTCCAGGATCGCGCCCTGGGCCAAAGGCAGGCGCCAAACCGCTGCGCCACCCAGGGATCCCCTAGTATGGACGTTTTAACAATACTAATTCTTTCAATCTGTGAACATGGACTGTTCTACTTATTTGTGTTACCTTCGCTTTCTTTCATTAGTTTTAGAGTTTTCAGTGTACAAATCTTTTACTTTCTTTGTAAAATTTATTCATAAGAATGTAATTTTAATGCTATTTTATCTTTTATTAATTTTTTATTTATTTGAGAGATTGACAGAGAGTGAGTGACAGTCAAGTGGAGGGTGGTGCAGAGGGAGGAAGAAGCAGATACCCTGCTGAGCAGGGAGCCCGATGTGGGGCTTAATCCTAGGGATTGTGATCTGAGCCAAAGGCAGACACTTAACCAAATGAGCCAACAAGGCACCCCTCAATGCTATTTTAAATGGAACTGTTTTCTTAATTTCTCTTTCTGATAGTTGGTGTACAGAAATTCAACTGATTTTTATATATTGTTTTGTAATTTATAAGTTGAAATTTTACTGAAATTGTTGCTAGGCCTAATAGTTTTGTGGTGAAAATTTTTGCTATATATAACATGCTATATATAACATGTCTCTGAAAATACAGTCAGTTTGCTATATATAACATGTCTCTGAAAATACAGTCAGTTTTACTTTTTCTTTCTGATTTGGATGTATTTTATTTATTTATTTATTTTTTGCCTAATTGCTTTGGTTAGGACTTTCCAGTACTATGTTGAATAAAAGTAGTAAGACTCTTATCTTGTTCCTAAACTTTGAGGAAAAGCTTTCAATGTTTCACCATTGAGTATGATGTTAGTTGTGGGCTTGTCCTATATGGCATTCATTATGTGGATGTACAGTAATGTGTATGAAATTTTTTGAGTTTTTATGTAAGGATATTAAATTATGTCAAATGAATTTTCTACATTTATTCAGATGATAATATTTTCATACTTCATTTTGTTAATGTGGTATATCACAATGATTGATTTGCAAATGTTGGATCATTCTTGCATCCCTTGAATGAATCCTACTTGATCATGGTGTATGGTCTTTTTAACGTATTATTGAATTCTGTTGCTAGTATTTTGTTGAGAATTTTTGCATTCATTGGGAATATGACCTGAAATTTTCATTCATTTATTTAGTTGTTTGTTTATTTATTTTAGAGTTTTAAAATTTAATCTCTACACTCAACACAGGGTTTGAACTTACGACCCCAAGATGGAGAGTGGCATGCTCTTCTGCTGAGCCCCAGGTACCCCTGTAATTTTCTTTTATTGTAGTGACCTTGTCTGAGTCTGATTTTAGAGTAATGCTCACCTTGTAAACTGGGTTAAGAGGTGAGTTAGGAGGATGAATTGATACATTTTTTAAAATGTTTGATAGAACTCACTGGTGAAGTAATCTTGTCTTGGACTTTTTGTTGGGAAGTTTTTGATTACTGATTGAATCTTCTTAGTAATAATTGGTCTGTTCATATATTCTATTTCTTGATGATTCAGTTCTGGTAGGATATATATTTCTAGGGATTTATTTTTTTTTTAGGTTATCCAGTTTGTTGGCATATAATTGTTCAAAAATAGTCTCTTCCTTTATATTTGTATCAGTTATATCTACTTTTTGTTTATTTTATTTATTTGAGGCCTCTTTCAGAGAAAGTTGGTTGGTGTGTAGCTTTCCATTCAGTGTACCCATGGGAGGAGGAGAGCTCAGGAACCTATTATGCCATTATCATTGTTGATGTCTCTTCCTTTCTTTTTGAAGCTAGAGCTGGATTAAATCAATTCTTGATCTTAATCTACTTTGAAGTCTACTTGTAACACATCATGAGTTATTTGGGCTTATCATTATTAATTTTTCAATGTAAGTATGGTATTCTAGTATTCAAAGTATAGGACTTCATGTAGGACAAAGTTTGCTAATTTCTTAAAGATCCTCGAGAGAACTCAAGGAAATAATGAAAGCAGATATAGGTCTAAAATCTTTATTGAGGATAGTGTTGTAAAGCTACAATACAGTTTAACTGATGTTTTACTTTGCTTCTGGGATATTAAATACTCCATGTGATAAAACATTTTAAGTAGTTTCAGAACAAATAATACAGCCATATTGGTACTACTTAGGATCAATGAATTGCCATTCTCAAGATACTTTTTAAAAAATATTTATTCATGAGAGACACACGGAGGGGAGGGTTGCGGCGGAGGCAGAGACATAGGCAGAGGGAGAAGCAGGCTCCATCTCCATGCAGGGAGCCTGATGTGGGACCTGGTCCCGGGTCTCCAGGATCACACCCTGGACTGAAGGTGGCGCTAAACCGTTGAGCCACCAGGGCTGCCCTCAAGAAACTTTTTTTTATGTCAGCATTCTTCTTCTGGAAGAGGTTTAGAAGAACCAGGAAACCTTAATTCACAAGTTATCAGTATTCCAAATACTGATAGATTCAGGTGAATTTTCCTGGAAAAATAAAAAAGCTACCCTGGCTGGCCTTTTTAGACTTTCATTATCTCTTTATCTATCTGAACTATTTTTTTATGCAACAATTACGTGTGCTGTGTTCCATTTCCCTACCAGCCCTGGCAGGTTTCTTAGCTACATATACTGGAACCTACAAATTAAACTGGAAGCTCTGAAAAATTAAAGATTAGTCTTTTTGTTCTCTTATGTAACTGTAAACTCAGCAAAGAGTGCTATGGAAAAGCACTCAACTTGTACTAAAAAAAAAAAAAAAAGTACTGAATAACTCTTGAATTGACTCAAGTTGAAATAAAATGGAATGGAAGGAGGTATTCCCAAATTTGAAATATCAATATTCTAAAAGAAAATCTTGAAAGTAATATGCCCTCATAGACTTGTAAGCAGAATCAGGAAACATTTGTATTTTTGGTTGAAGGTATAACTAATATAAGTTGTCATAAAACATCTGAATGTAAATCTAAACTTTAATTTAGGGGTAAGAAAAACAAAGTGAAAGCTGTAAACTGCCTGTAAGTTCTTACCAAAGATTCTCTTCAAATTTAAACATTTTAGTTATGTCTACCAAACAGGCATTTTAGGAAAGGAGATTTAAGAAATTTAAATTTAAATTTATGCTCTAATAGTTGTTTCACTTAAAATACTTTTTACATAAAAAATATTCAATTAGATACTGTAATGAGCATTGAAACTCACAGATTATTCCTATAATCCCACCATTTAAAAGGAAACATCTACTTGGATATTCTTAGATGGTTTTTCAAGTGTAGTTTTACATACCATAGGGGAAAGAAGTATGTTTGTATCTCTGCAAAAACAATTCTGGTATAGAAGGTTATAATCTAATAGAAAGATCTCACAGTTCTCTGTCCACTGTTCTCTGCTCTTGTATACTTCCCTTTAATACTATACCATCAACCCATGTTCTGGGCAAAGTATATTGTTTGTAAACCTTTATTTTCTCTGAGCATTAATCATTTCCTGGTTAGAAGATTACCTGTTTTTTGCATTTCTACATTTCCTTCAGCATTTTCTTTTAGTGTGCCAAGACCATTTATTTGACAAAACAGGCCTGTCTGCCAGAACTAGGGAGATAAAAGGAAGTCCTTTTTTCTTTGCTTTGATTTTTCCCATTCATAGTAAATTAAAGATTGTTATTGGCGCAGTGAGGCCTGGAGGCAGGAGTGAGAGATGCTTGGAATTAGGGAGATGCAAAAATAGATTCCCTTTCTACCATTAAAGACAGGATTCTAGGGATCCCTGGGTGGCGCAGCGGTTTGGCGCCTGCCTTTGGCCCAGGGCGCGATCCTGGAGACCTGGGATCGAATCCCACATCAGGCTCCCGGTGCATGGAGCCTGCTTCTCCCTCTCCCTGTGTCTCTGCCTCTCTCTCTCTCTCTCTCTCTCTCTCTCTCTGTGACTATCATAAATAAATAAAAATTAAAAAAAAAAAAAGATTTAAAGACAGGATTCTAATGAGTTTTGTCTTTTGTATTTGTATAATACAGAGATGAGAATACAGGTTTTATGAGATTTTAATGAGTATTAAATGAGTTATGTAAATTGTTTAACAAGGTGACTGGTAGGTACAGAGTAAATTATCAAAAGGTATAGCTAATAATTAAAGCAATCATTGATAGTAATGATAGTAATCATTTGATCTCCTTGTTGAACATTTTCTGGAAAATGCACACCTTGATATTTCTTTTCTTCCTGGAAATTTTCTGTTTGCAGTGTATTTGAATTACAGGAATTCTTTTCCTTTTTAAGAAAATATTTATTTGATCATGTGAGAATCACAGAGACAAAGACATAGGCAGAGGGAGAAGCAGGCTCCCATGACCAGGATCATGACATGAGCCATTGGCAGATGCTCAACCACTGAGCCACCCAGATGACCCTCCTTTTCCATTTTTTAAGTAAAACTAAGTTGTATTGTACCTCATTGAGAATCACTGTTTATCTGATGTTGTACCCATTTAAATTTATGGAGTCTTTTTTAAGTTGATCTTCAAAATTAAGGGGATTTATAGAATTGCTATTATCTCTGCTTCTTAAGACTCATACAAAAATTAAAACACAATAGGAATGATTTGGTTCCTCTACTTTAGCACAGTGTCATGTAGTCTTATTTGTCATTGTTTTTTGGTTTCCAGTCATTTAGAAAGCTTGCAATCCCCATCCCTTGTGAACTTCTGTGGAAAATAATTTTTATTTCAAGATATTTTGTGGCGTCAAAACTCACAACCGTTTACACCTTCGTATGTCATGTTTTAAGTCACAGAACTGTTTTTGCCTTTTAAGCCTTACCTTTCCTCTGCTGAGCAAACCCCATTCACCTTTCAAAAAGTTGATTTGAATTGTCATCTCTGATTTGAATTGTCATCTCTTGAATGAAGAGTTCCTTACCATCCCAATCAAAGGAGAGCCCTGATTCTTCTCTGAAATCTTACAGAGTGACCAAAAAATTTATCATCCATTTTTTGGAGAGTCAATGGGGGCCTTATTTGTAATCTCATTGAGACAATAGTCATAAACTGGAACTGTCATGGGCAAAAAGGATGTATTGTGACCCAAGTTATTGTGTTTTGGGATCCTAACTGTTAATAAAAGGGCTTTGAGCTCAAATTGGTCTGCCTGCCAGTTCTGGTTCTGCATGATTTTGGGAAAATTATCTTACCCATCAAAATTCATTCATTCTTTTGATGGCTACTTATTGCTCTGTTAGATGCCATGGAAAGGATGAGGAATTGTTAGCACAAAGATAAATATATATGGTCATTGCTCTAATGAAGCTTAGATCCAACTTTCATCTACAGAGTGGGGCTAAGAGCAATTACATTCTGGATTGTAAGGAATAAATGAGATGATATTTATGGAGGATTTAGTAAAATCACTAGTATATAGGAAGTGCTCAATGATCACTCTTTCTTTGTATTTCTCACACGTTAATCACCGTATAGTCTATACACAGGTATAAGATTTTTAAAATTAGGAAGCATTTCTTATTAATGTTAGCATTCTTAAGAGTTCAGCATTGTAGCCTCTCACTATTTGAATTTGTTGAGTAAATCTCCCTAAAGATCAGGGATGAGATTTTTTCTCTCATTTGTCCCTTTTACTTTTTTGTTTCTCTTTTGGTTCTTTCCTGCCTATTTCGGTTAATGGAATATTTTTACGTGCACCATTTTATTTTTTAAATTGGCTTTTAATTATACTCCCTTTCCTATCTGTCTATACGTCATCTTTATTGATGGCTGCAGGGCTGAAAATATATACCTTTAACTCATTAGAGTTTATTTAGACTCAGTATTATACTCCTTCAAAATTAACACCTAACAATTAACAAATGTAATAATCTTTAATAACATAATTCATGTTACTTCTCTTTATGTATGATTATTGCTGTATCTTTTATTCAACATATATTATTTCAACATATATTATAATGCCCACCTCAGAGTATTGTTATTTTTCCTTTAAATTATGTTATTGGTCTTCTAAGGAAATTCCAAGAAGAAAGACAACACATTTATATTTACCAATGTATTTAGCATTTCTAGTATTTATTTGTTCTTGCTGTCAATGTGAATTGCCCTCTGGTATCATTTGCCTTCAGCCTTTTGCATTTCTTATGGGACAGATTTGCTGGTGATTAGTATTTTCAGCTCTTGTTGATCTAAAAATGCCTTTATTCAATTCTGAGTTTTGAAGGATATTTTTGTTGGATATAGAATTCTGGGTTAACAGATTTTTTCTTCCTTTCCATAATTTAAAGATGGCATGTCATTGTCTTTTTCAGTCTCCATTGTTTCCTGACAAGCCTGTGACCATTCTTATCCTTGTTCTACCAAATACAATGTAATTTTGTTTATTTATTTACAAAGATTTATTTATTTATTAGAGAATAGGTGGAGAGAGAGTGAATCTTTTTTTTTTTTAATTTTTATTTATTTATGACAGTCACAGAGACAGAGAGAGAGAGAGAGAGAGGCAGAGACACAGGCAGAGGGAGAAGCAGGCTCCATGCACCGGGAGCCCGATGTGGGACTCGATCCTGGGTCTCCAGGATCGCGCCCTGGGCCAAAGGCAGGCGCCAAACCGCTGCGCCACCCAGGGATCCGAGAGAGTGAATCTTAAGCAGGATCCATACCCAGAGCACAGTCCAACAGGGAGCTTGATCTCATGACTCTGAGATCATGACCTGGGCAAAAACCAAAAGTTGATGGCTCAACTAAGTGAGCCACCGAGGAGCCCTAGTTAATATATTATTTTTAACTTTGATTCTCTGCAGTTTGCAGAGTTCTGGGATATGATTTTCTTTAGATATATACCTTTTGGAATTTGCTAAACTTCTTGGATCTGTAAGCCAGTATTTTTCATCACATTTGAGAAGTTTGCAGCCATTATTCCTTCAAATATTTTGTCTGGATAATCTCATTATTTTTTTCTTCTAGGATTGCATTTATATTCATGAAAAATTATTTGATATTGTCTTGCCTATCCTTGAAACTCAGTTCCTTTTGTTTTTATTTTTCCTGTTCATTTCCTAGATTGAATAATTTGTTTTGATTTGCTTTTAGGTTTTGACTTTCTTTTGTACTATTTCTAATCAGCTATTATGTCCATCGACTAACTTTTTCATTTCAGTTTTAGTTTTCAGTTCTTAAACATCATTTGGTCCTTTTCTCTGCTTATATTCCCTTTCTGTTCACTCATTAAGGTCAGATTTCCTTTCATTCTTTGAGTATGTTTTTCTTTAGTTCTTTGAATGTATTTATTTATTTATTTACTTTATTTTTTGAATGCATTTATAATAACTGCTTTAAAGTTTTGTTAGGCCAAACACCTGAGTCATTTTTAGACTTATTTTTTGTTTGTCTATGGATCACATTGTTTTCTCTTTGGTGGTTTTTTGATCCACTATTGGAAATTTTGGAGAATATGTTGTGAAGTATCTGGATTCTGTTATTTTCTTTTAAAGAATGTTGAGTCTTATTTTAGCATGGGGTTTAGCATGGGGTTTACCTCATGATTTTGCCTTTTCTCAGGGATTGCAGTCACAGAGGAGCCTGTTGTCTGCTGTCTGAAAACAGTTTCCTTATGCATTTTTCCAGTTCTAGAAGTGTTTTCTCTCGGAAGACTCATCTTTTATTAGTTCATCATAACTGGAAGCAGAAATACAGAGGGTGTCACTTTATTTTACCTAAAAAAATTTTAAGTTTCTTAATTTTTTAAGCTTGTGATTTAAAATGCCTATTTAAAATTTTTTTGGTGTGATTTTAATTATTTTGGATCAGAGAATAATATATTCATATGGGTAAAATTAAAAACTACAGAAAAATGGTCATAAATTTTCCATCTATGTAGCATAGTGCTTCTCAAAGTTCAAAAGAGTTACTGGTTTCTTTGTGTACTCTTTCAGAGACATTGTCTATCTCTGAGAAAAACTAACTTGGGGAAGATTTTATATACGTAAGATTATATGTAATCTTATTCATCTCATAAGTGGTAGTATAATATATATGCTTTTCTGTATCTTACCTTTTTTCTACTTAATTAAATATCTCAGAGGTTATATATGATTTCTCCATTTGCTTTAGGGCCTACATATATTCATTTGTATAAATGCACCAAAAATCATCTCACCAGATCCCTATTTATGATTATGCTTTTTGGTTATTATAAATAATGCTCCATGAGCTTCCTTGTACACATATTTTAGTATGAGCCAGTGTATCTGTAGGATACATTCATAAAATGTAATTTCTACCTCAAAAGATATGTACTTTTGTCATTTAGCTCAATGATACCAGATTTCCCACTATGGTAGCTATAGTCCTACCAATACTTTATTGTATCTGCTGCTGACATTTTTATTGTGTCTCGAATGTTTATTTTCTCTATGGTACACCTGGAAAAGTGGCTTCTGATTTTTTTTTTTTAATTTCAGTGTAGTTGACACAACATTATATTAGTTTCAGGTATACAACATAGTGATTCAACAATTTTATATATAATGCTGTGCTCACCACGAGTATAGCTGCCATCTGTCACCATACAACACTATTGTAATACCATTGACTTTATTTCCTATGTGTGCCTTTTATTCTCATGTCTTGTTCCATGAGGAGGCCTGTATCTCCCATTCCCCTTTACCCACTTTGCCCATTATCCCCATCTCCCCTCAGGCAGTGACTACTTTTTCTCTGTACTTATGGGTCTTTTTCTGCTTTTTATTTGTTTATTCATTTATTTTTAAAATTCCATATATAAATGAAGTAATATAGTATTTATCTTTGACTTATTTTACTTAGCATAATATTCCCTAGTCCATCCATGTGGTCACAAATGACAAGATCTTATCCTTTTTGATGGCTGAGTAATATTCTATAGTGTGCGCATGCCTCTGTGTGTGTGTGTGTGTATACCACATCTTATTTATCTGTTCATCTATTGGTGGACACTTGGGCTATTTCCATATCTTGGATAGTATAAAGAATGCTGCAGTAAATATAGATATACATATTTTTAAATTAGTGTTTTTATTTTCTTTGGATAAATACTCAGCAGTGGTGGAGTTATTGGATCATATATTTCTATTTTTAATCTTTTGAGGAAACTCCATACTGTTTTCTACAGTGGCTCTATCGGTTTACATTCCCACCAGCAGTATATGAGGTTTTCTTTTTGTCCACATCTTTACCAACACTTGTTATTTCTCATCTTTTTGATTCTAGCCATTCTGACAGATTTAAAGTGAATTCTCACTGTGGTTTTCATTTGAGCATCTCCCTGATGATGAGTGATGTTGAGCATTTCCTATATGTCTGTTGATCATCTGTATGTCTCCTTTGGAAGAATGTCTATTCTTAAATTTTTAAATTGGATTTTTTT
Source organism: Vulpes lagopus (assembly GCF_018345385.1). Lineage (NCBI taxonomy): Eukaryota > Metazoa > Chordata > Mammalia > Carnivora > Canidae > Vulpes > Vulpes lagopus. The sequence goes on along the minus strand of NC_054831.1, from coordinate 96,587,036 downwards.
TTTTGGTGTTGAGTTGTGTAAGTTCTTTATATATTTTGGATATTAAGCCCTTATCAGATGTATCACTTGCAAATATCTTCTCTCATTCAGTAGGTTGCGTTTTAGTTTTGTTGATGGTTTCATTCATTGTGCAGAAGGTTTTTATTTTGATATAGTCCCAAGAGTTCATTTTTGTTTCTGTTTCTCTTGTTTGAGGAGACATACCTAGAAAAATGTTGCTATAGACAATGTCAAAGAACTTACTGCCTATATATTATTTTAGGAGTTTTGAGGTTTTAGATCTCAAATTTAGGTCTTTAATCCATTTTGCATTTGTTTTTGTGTATGATGTAAAGAAGTGATCCAATTTCATTATTTTTCATGTAGCTGTCCAGTTTTCCCAGCACCATTTGTTGAAGAGACTGTTTCTTCCCTGTTGTATAGTCTTACCTCTTTTGTTCTATTGTTCTATGAGTTTATTCTTTTGCCATGCATCTGAATTTTATTCTAATTTTTAAAATTCTGAATAAATTAGTAATCTTTCCCTGATTAACTCATACATTTCTGTTACAACAATGAGGTGATCATCAGTGATTTATATAAATTAGTGATGGCATTACTACTATTATTACTACTACTACTATTGTGGTTCATTTCCCTAATATTCCAGATCACATACTAGCTAATAATTTCCATTTTAAAATTTCCATTTCCAATTTTAGGTATGCATGGGTGGCTCTGTTTGTTGAGCATCTGACTCCTGATTTTGGCTCAGGTCATGATTTCAGGGTCGTGAGATTGAGCCCTGCTTTGGACCTGTGCTGGGCATGGAGCCTACTTAGGATTTTCTCTTTTCCTCTTCTTTCCCCCAACCCTGCTAATGCTTGCTCACTTGCTCTCACTCTAAAAAAATAATAAGAAGAAGGACAAAAGTAATTTTATTTCCAATTTGGTTAGTGATTTTCAAAGAATTATTTTTTTCCCCTGTCCTTTGAAAATATGTGTAGAACATATGCTAGTCTGCTGTTCATTCTGAACTAGATTGTGTCTTTGAAATGCACAGTCTAACTTTATTAAATCTTTATGGAATCATGTCCTTTGGGCTTTCTAACTGGTTTTCTTTATTTCTTATTTTTCCTTAACCCCACTTGCTCTTTTGAATTCAAGAAGCTGCAGGTGTCTGGTACAAGATATAGTTATTCACTGAATGTTCTGAGTCAATCTGTGTCTGTGGAAATTGTAACTCTATCATAGTTTCTCTACTTCCAGAGACATGAAGTTGTCTTTAGATAATTTAGAAGTCTCTAATTTCTTAGGTTCTTGTCTCTTTATAGTGTGCTGAAAAGCAAATTGTTAATTCATTGCTGTGAAATGTTGAAGTATCTGTCTTTAATATTAGCATTTAAAAATTTTTCTACAGATAAGTGCTAATATTAGGACTTTTCCCCCTAGCATTTGCCTTCAACTCCATCCATTCAAATGTCATAGAGAAAGAAATTTCTCATTTTTTCTCTCTTCCTGTATTTATTAGTATTTCATTGCTGTGTGGTCTCATTACTAAGTTGTAATGTAATATCCCCCAAGGAGTAAACCATAAGAAGAACCCATTGAATAGAATTATTCTTCTTGGTAACTCTTTTCTAAAAAAAAAAAAAAAACAACCTTACTTTGTATTCCAAAGACCCCCCACACACACTTCCATCCTCACAAATCGTGATTCTTATTGCCAACTGCCTTTGACTGTGTATATTCTTGTCAAATATATTTACTGACCTATTGTACATGTTATTATGCAAGACTGTAACTCAATGACTTGAAAATGTCAGTGGCTTACAATTGTGTTAGGGGAACTAAAAAAAAAAAATCTGGTTTTTGCCTGTGAGGAGTGTAATGGTTGGGAACATAGGATTTGAGGCTAGGCAGACAGACGTAGGTCAGACAATCCTGGGTGAGGTACACTAAGTCTCAATTCTCTCAGGTGTGAAATAGTCTCTCACTCAGTAAACAAGATAAATCTGTGGGGAGAATTCTCTCCAGATTTCAGAGAGGTTGTTTCTCTGGGCATATTTGCTGTTTGTGGTTTTTTCAGTGGTTGTCATTCCTTTGACATTTTTTTTTAACGTCCAGCTGTCAGACATTACTGTGGCTATTACCATAGCCACCTCACATACTGGCAGTAAAAAGGAGTCTGAACATCTTTTACTTTAGGTAAATTAGATGTGTGATTGATTATTACCCATATTGGCCATGTGTAGATGGAGACACACAGTGATTAGTCAAGATAGCATAAAGACTTTAACGGACTAGTCCTTCAATTTCACTGGCTTTACACATTAGCCATGTAATTCTTGCTCACATCATGGTATAGTGCAGGTTGTGGGCATGAGGGGTTGGGGGCGGGGTGGACTTCAGTATGCTCCATGAAGTCATTCAGATACCCTGGCGCTTTCTGTCAAGTGGCTTCACCATCTTGTAGGGCTCCAAAGTCTTGCCTTATGTTCTCTGTCTCTGGTGAGCAGACCAGAAAAGAAAGACTGAGAGAGAGCATGGGAGTTGGAGAGCCTGGAAGTAGATGGGGTGTTTGTCTCTTCTACTTTTATTCTCTTAGCTAGAACTGGTCTCACAGCAAATGCAGGGGATCTACAACATGTAGTACAGCAGTGTGCTCAGAGAAGGCGGCATCCCATGAATACTGATGCCTGTTATTAATAACTGTAATTTAGTGGAACCTCAGAAATTTGGACTTTGAGTCCAGTTGCCTCATTCAAGTTGAGTACAAGTACTTAGGTGTTCCTACTGTGTGACCTGATCCTGCCAGCTCTCTTGATGTGGGTCTGTCTGAAGCTAATTGACTTTCCTAAGATCCAGATTTCTTTCCCCCCTTCTTGCTTTTTCACCAAGAAGGAATTTTAAACTATGCGTGTCAGAGACACCTTGGATTTGCATTCATGTGAGTGAGGACATCTTGGTTTGGATTTATTATAATGTCAGGAAGGTGAGTGCAGGCTGTAACATGGGATGACTTCTTACTTGGGTTTTATGTAATTGAATTACAGCTAGTTTTTTTTTTTTTATAAGAGACACTCACTTTGTTTCTTGGTTATTCCTTATTGTTAGTATTATAATGCTTAAAACAGATAAAAAATGATTAGAATTGGTTTACACTAGCTGCCTGGAGTACTGAATGCCCAGTGAGCTCCTTCACGTCTTGTTCCCTCCAACAGAAACAGCTTCCAGATTACTTCTTTTCTTTCTCCCTGACAGCAGTCTTTTAGCTGATCTTGAACTTAAATATGTCCCTGACTATTCCTTGGAGAATTTTTTTTTTTGAGGATTTTTATAATAGGCCTTGGTTATAGTTACTTGTTTTTGTGTGTATGTCTTTATTTTTAAAGTAAGTCCATATGTGAAGCTGTATAGTATCATGGTTAAAAGCCTGGTTTTAGAATCAACTGAGGTGTGTTTTAATTCTGTTAGCATGACTTACTAGCTACCTAGGCTTAAGCAAACAACTCTGTGTTTAGTCTTGCCTCTGTTTCCTCAACCATAAAAACTGTTTGCTAAAACTTACCTTAGGGGTTTGTTTAAAGGGTTATAGGAAATAATCTTATAGCCTTTGGCAAATAGATAAATATACAAGAAAAGTTTGCTGTTATTGTACAATGGATTACCCATTTTTAGGTAGTCAGGGTAATTAACATGAACTTAACATTAAAACTGCTTTTTATTTTTATTTATTTATTTTTTTAAACTTCCTTTTTAAAAATTTTTTAAATTTTTATTTATTTATGATAGTCACAGAGAGAGAGAGAGAGAGAGAGAGGCAGAGACATAGGCAGAGGGAGAAGCAGGCTCCATGCACCGGGAGCCTGATGTGGGATTCGATCCTGGGTCTCCAGGATCGCGCCCTGGGCCAAAGGTAGGCGCCAAACCGCTGCGCCACCCAGGGATCCGAGAGAGTGAATCTTAAGCAGGATCCATACCCAGAGCACAGTCCAACAGGGAGCTTGATCTCATGACTCTGAGATCATGACCTGGGCAAAAACCAAAAGTTGATGGCTCAACTAAGTGAGCCACCGAGGAGCCCTAGTTAATATATTATTTTTAACTTTGATTCTCTGCAGTTTGCAGAGTTCTGGGATATGATTTTCTTTAGATATATACCTTTTGGAATTTGCTAAACTTCTTGGATCTGTAAGCCAGTATTTTTCATCACATTTGAGAAGTTTGCAGCCATTATTCCTTCAAATATTTTGTCTGGATAATCTCATTATTTTTTTCTTCTAGGATTGCATTTATATTCATGAAAAATTATTTGATATTGTCTTGCCTATCCTTGAAACTCAGTTCCTTTTGTTTTTATTTTTCCTGTTCATTTCCTAGATTGAATAATTTGTTTTGATTTGCTTTTAGGTTTTGACTTTCTTTTGTACTATTTCTAATCAGCTATTATGTCCATCGACTAACTTTTTCATTTCAGTTTTAGTTTTCAGTTCTTAAACATCATTTGGTCCTTTTCTCTGCTTATATTCCCTTTCTGTTCACTCATTAAGGTCAGATTTCCTTTCATTCTTTGAGTATGTTTTTCTTTAGTTCTTTGAATGTATTTATTTATTTATTTACTTTATTTTTTGAATGCATTTATAATAACTGCTTTAAAGTTTTGTTAGGCCAAACACCTGAGTCATTTTTAGACTTATTTTTTGTTTGTCTATGGATCACATTGTTTTCTCTTTGGTGGTTTTTTGATCCACTATTGGAAATTTTGGAGAATATGTTGTGAAGTATCTGGATTCTGTTATTTTCTTTTAAAGAATGTTGAGTCTTATTTTAGCATGGGGTTTAGCATGGGGTTTACCTCATGATTTTGCCTTTTCTCAGGGATTGCAGTCACAGAGGAGCCTGTTGTCTGCTGTCTGAAAACAGTTTCCTTATGCATTTTTCCAGTTCTAGAAGTGTTTTCTCTCGGAAGACTCATCTTTTATTAGTTCATCATAACTGGAAGCAGAAATACAGAGGGTGTCACTTTATTTTACCTAAAAAAATTTTAAGTTTCTTAATTTTTTAAGCTTGTGATTTAAAATGCCTATTTAAAATTTTTTTGGTGTGATTTTAATTATTTTGGATCAGAGAATAATATATTCATATGGGTAAAATTAAAAACTACAGAAAAATGGTCATAAATTTTCCATCTATGTAGCATAGTGCTTCTCAAAGTTCAAAAGAGTTACTGGTTTCTTTGTGTACTCTTTCAGAGACATTGTCTATCTCTGAGAAAAACTAACTTGGGGAAGATTTTATATACGTAAGATTATATGTAATCTTATTCATCTCATAAGTGGTAGTATAATATATATGCTTTTCTGTATCTTACCTTTTTTCTACTTAATTAAATATCTCAGAGGTTATATATGATTTCTCCATTTGCTTTAGGGCCTACATATATTCATTTGTATAAATGCACCAAAAATCATCTCACCAGATCCCTATTTATGATTATGCTTTTTGGTTATTATAAATAATGCTCCATGAGCTTCCTTGTACACATATTTTAGTATGAGCCAGTATATCTGTAGGATACATTCATAAAATGTAATTTCTACCTCAAAAGATATGTACTTTTGTCATTTAGCTCAATGATACCAGATTTCCCACTATGGTAGCTATAGTCCTACCAATACTTTATTGTATCTGCTGCTGACATTTTTATTGTGTCTCGAATGTTTATTTTCTCTATGGTACACCTGGAAAAGTGGCTTCTGATTTTTTTTTTTTAATTTCAGTGTAGTTGACACAACATTATATTAGTTTCAGGTATACAACATAGTGATTCAACAATTTTATATATAATGCTGTGCTCACCACGAGTATAGCTGCCATCTGTCACCATACAACACTATTGTAATACCATTGACTTTATTTCCTATGTGTGCCTTTTATTCTCATGTCTTGTTCCATGAGGAGGCCTGTATCTCCCATTCCCCTTTACCCACTTTGCCCATTATCCCCATCTCCCCTCAGGCAGTGACTACTTTTTCTCTGTACTTATGGGTCTTTTTCTGCTTTTTATTTGTTTATTCATTTATTTTTAAAATTCCATATATAAATGAAGTAATATAGTATTTATCTTTGACTTATTTTACTTAGCATAATATTCCCTAGTCCATCCATGTGGTCACAAATGACAAGATCTTATCCTTTTTGATGGCTGAGTAATATTCTATAGTGTGCGCATGCCTCTGTGTGTGTGTGTGTGTATACCACATCTTATTTATCTGTTCATCTATTGGTGGACACTTGGGCTATTTCCATATCTTGGATAGTATAAAGAATGCTGCAGTAAATATAGATATACATATTTTTAAATTAGTGTTTTTATTTTCTTTGGATAAATACTCAGCAGTGGTGGAGTTATTGGATCATATATTTCTATTTTTAATCTTTTGAGGAAACTCCATACTGTTTTCTACAGTGGCTCTATCGGTTTACATTCCCACCAGCAGTATATGAGGTTTTCTTTTTGTCCACATCTTTACCAACACTTGTTATTTCTCATCTTTTTGATTCTAGCCATTCTGACAGATTTAAAGTGAATTCTCACTGTGGTTTTCATTTGAGCATCTCCCTGATGATGAGTGATGTTGAGCATTTCCTATATGTCTGTTGATCATCTGTATGTCTCCTTTGGAAGAATGTCTATTCTTAAATTTTTAAATTGGATTTTTTTTTTTGGTGTTGAGTTGTGTAAGTTCTTTATATATTTTGGATATTAAGCCCTTATCAGATGTATCACTTGCAAATATCTTCTCTCATTCAGTAGGTTGCGTTTTAGTTTTGTTGATGGTTTCATTCATTGTGCAGAAGGTTTTTATTTTGATATAGTCCCAAGAGTTCATTTTTGTTTCTGTTTCTCTTGTTTGAGGAGACATACCTAGAAAAATGTTGCTATAGACAATGTCAAAGAACTTACTGCCTATATATTATTTTAGGAGTTTTGAGGTTTTAGATCTCAAATTTAGGTCTTTAATCCATTTTGCATTTGTTTTTGTGTATGATGTAAAGAAGTGATCCAATTTCATTATTTTTCATGTAGCTGTCCAGTTTTCCCAGCACCATTTGTTGAAGAGACTGTTTCTTCCCTGTTGTATAGTCTTACCTCTTTTGTTCTATTGTTCTATGAGTTTATTCTTTTGCCATGCATCTGAATTTTATTCTAATTTTTAAAATTCTGAATAAATTAGTAATCTTTCCCTGATTAACTCATACATTTCTGTTACAACAATGAGGTGATCATCAGTGATTTATATAAATTAGTGATGGCATTACTACTATTATTACTACTACTACTATTGTGGTTCATTTCCCTAATATTCCAGATCACATACTAGCTAATAATTTCCATTTTAAAATTTCCATTTCCAATTTTAGGTATGCATGGGTGGCTCTGTTTGTTGAGCATCTGACTCCTGATTTTGGCTCAGGTCATGATTTCAGGGTCGTGAGATTGAGCCCTGCTTTGGACCTGTGCTGGGCATGGAGCCTACTTAGGATTTTCTCTTTTCCTCTTCTTTCCCCCAACCCTGCTAATGCTTGCTCACTTGCTCTCACTCTAAAAAAATAATAATAAGAAGGACAAAAGTAATTTTATTTCCAATTTGGTTAGTGATTTTCAAAGAATTATTTTTTTCCCCTGTCCTTTGAAAATATGTGTAGAACATATGCTAGTCTGCTGTTCATTCTGAACTAGATTGTGTCTTTGAAATGCACAGTCTAACTTTATTAAATCTTTATGGAATCATGTCCTTTGGGCTTTCTAACTGGTTTTCTTTATTTCTTATTTTTCCTTAACCCCACTTGCTCTTTTGAATTCAAGAAGCTGCAGGTGTCTGGTACAAGATATAGTTATTCACTGAATGTTCTGAGTCAATCTGTGTCTGTGGAAATTGTAACTCTATCATAGTTTCTCTACTTCCAGAGACATGAAGTTGTCTTTAGATAATTTAGAAGTCTCTAATTTCTTAGGTTCTTGTCTCTTTATAGTGTGCTGAAAAGCAAATTGTTAATTCATTGCTGTGAAATGTTGAAGTATCTGTCTTTAATATTAGCATTTAAAAATTTTTCTACAGATAAGTGCTAATATTAGGACTTTTCCCCCTAGCATTTGCCTTCAACTCCATCCATTCAAATGTCATAGAGAAAGAAATTTCTCATTTTTTCTCTCTTCCTGTATTTATTAGTATTTCATTGCTGTGTGGTCTCATTACTAAGTTGTAATGTAATATCCCCCAAGGAGTAAACCATAAGAAGAACCCATTGAATAGAATTATTCTTCTTGGTAACTCTTTTCTAAAAAAAAAACAAAACAACCTTACTTTGTATTCCAAAGACCCCCCACACACACTTCCATCCTCACAAATCGTGATTCTTATTGCCAACTGCCTTTGACTGTGTATATTCTTGTCAAATATATTTACTGACCTATTGTACATGTTATTATGCAAGACTGTAACTCAATGACTTGAAAATGTCAGTGGCTTACAATTGTGTTAGGGGAACTAAAAAAAAAAAATCTGGTTTTTGCCTGTGAGGAGTGTAATGGTTGGGAACATAGGATTTGAGGCTAGGCAGACAGACGTAGGTCAGACAATCCTGGGTGAGGTACACTAAGTCTCAATTCTCTCAGGTGTGAAATAGTCTCTCACTCAGTAAACAAGATAAATCTGTGGGGAGAATTCTCTCCAGATTTCAGAGAGGTTGTTTCTCTGGGCATATTTGCTGTTTGTGGTTTTTTCAGTGGTTGTCATTCCTTTGACATTTTTTTTTAACGTCCAGCTGTCAGACATTACTGTGGCTATTACCATAGCCACCTCACATACTGGCAGTAAAAAGGAGTCTGAACATCTTTTACTTTAGGTAAATTAGATGTGTGATTGATTATTACCCATATTGGCCATGTGTAGATGGAGACACACAGTGATTAGTCAAGATAGCATAAAGACTTTAACGGACTAGTCCTTCAATTTCACTGGCTTTACACATTAGCCATGTAATTCTTGCTCACATCATGGTATAGTGCAGGTTGTGGGCATGAGGGGTTGGGGGCGGGGTGGACTTCAGTATGCTCCATGAAGTCATTCAGATACCCTGGCGCTTTCTGTCAAGTGGCTTCACCATCTTGTAGGGCTCCAAAGTCTTGCCTTATGTTCTCTGTCTCTGGTGAGCAGACCAGAAAAGAAAGACTGAGAGAGAGCATGGGAGTTGGAGAGCCTGGAAGTAGATGGGGTGTTTGTCTCTTCTACTTTTATTCTCTTAGCTAGAACTGGTCTCACAGCAAATGCAGGGGATCTACAACATGTAGTACAGCAGTGTGCTCAGAGAAGGCGGCATCCCATGAATACTGATGCCTGTTATTAATAACTGTAATTTAGTGGAACCTCAGAAATTTGGACTTTGAGTCCAGTTGCCTCATTCAAGTTGAGTACAAGTACTTAGGTGTTCCTACTGTGTGACCTGATCCTGCCAGCTCTCTTGATGTGGGTCTGTCTGAAGCTAATTGACTTTCCTAAGATCCAGATTTCTTTCCCCCCTTCTTGCTTTTTCACCAAGAAGGAATTTTAAACTATGCGTGTCAGAGACACCTTGGATTTGCATTCATGTGAGTGAGGACATCTTGGTTTGGATTTATTATAATGTCAGGAAGGTGAGTGCAGGCTGTAACATGGGATGACTTCTTACTTGGGTTTTATGTAATTGAATTACAGCTAGTTTTTTTTTTTTTTATAAGAGACACTCACTTTGTTTCTTGGTTATTCCTTATTGTTAGTATTATAATGCTTAAAACAGATAAAAAATGATTAGAATTGGTTTACACTAGCTGCCTGGAGTACTGAATGCCCAGTGAGCTCCTTCACGTCTTGTTCCCTCCAACAGAAACAGCTTCCAGATTACTTCTTTTCTTTCTCCCTGACAGCAGTCTTTTAGCTGATCTTGAACTTAAATATGTCCCTGACTATTCCTTGGAGAATTTTTTTTTTTGAGGATTTTTATAATAGGCCTTGGTTATAGTTACTTGTTTTTGTGTGTATGTCTTTATTTTTAAAGTAAGTCCATATGTGAAGCTGTATAGTATCATGGTTAAAAGCCTGGTTTTAGAATCAACTGAGGTGTGTTTTAATTCTGTTAGCATGACTTACTAGCTACCTAGGCTTAAGCAAACAACTCTGTGTTTAGTCTTGCCTCTGTTTCCTCAACCATAAAAACTGTTTGCTAAAACTTACCTTAGGGGTTTGTTTAAAGGGTTATAGGAAATAATCTTATAGCCTTTGGCAAATAGATAAATATACAAGAAAAGTTTGCTGTTATTGTACAATGGATTACCCATTTTTAGGTAGTCAGGGTAATTAACATGAACTTAACATTAAAACTGCTTTTTATTTTTATTTATTTATTTATTTTAAACTTCCTTTTTAAAAAATTTTTTAAATTTTTATTTATTTATGATAGTCACAGAGAGAGAGAGAGAGAGAGAGAGGCAGAGACATAGGCAGAGGGAGAAGCAGGCTCCATGCACCGGGAGCCTGATGTGGGATTCGATCCTGGGTCTCCAGGATCGCGCCCTGGGCCAAAGGTAGGCGCCAAACCGCTGCGCCACCCAGGGACCCCTAAAACTGCTTTTTAAAATTGATTCAGTATATACCTTAAGATCTTGGAGGGCTTCACATTTATCACTGGAGATGTAGTGACTATTGTACTTTGCTACAACCAGAAACAGGATTCTGGGTGACAGGAATCCTACGCCGGTGTGCTAAATAGGCAGGTTTGAGTTGGGCATGAAAGAGTCAAGATGATTTGGGAAAAATTGCTGTCTTCCAAAAATAGTACAAATCACTCATCATCCCTAAACAGTGATTTAGAAATGCAGAAAAACAACCTCCCCCCCCAAAAAAACCAGAATAACAAACCAACCATCCCCACCCCCCTGAAACAAAACCAAACCAAAACCCAACAAGTTGAAATGAGGCAAAACACAAGTACTCTATGTGTCCAAATATATCCAAATGAAATGGGGCCTCTGGAAAGATGTGAACTGATTTCCCATCTCTTCTGGACTACTCTTTTGAGTGGGTGTGCAGTCTGTCAATTTATTGAAGAGATGCACTGTAGAGTACTGGAAGCAAAACAACTGATGGGGTCTACTGTCTTCTATGGCTGTCTGTTCTCCCAACTTCTTTGTGTTTTAGTTGCTCTACTTTCAAGATCAGAATCTCGAAGATGCCACCATCCTAGTGTTATTCTGAAGACATACTTAGTTGCAGTCATGTCAGGTGGATCTAGCCATGATTGGAGCAAACCTCAGTGAAGACAAAGGAAAGCAAGGCAGGTTATATCCCACTCAGCTCCTTCATTGGGTTAAAAACACCCAGCTCAAAAGAAAGACTTACTCTAAGAATTTTATTTAGTTTATTTAAGAAAACAAGTAAGTCAGAGAGTTACAAATATTGGTCCCTGTCATCTTGATTTTCCTTGGGGAATCTTTAGGCAAACAACAAACATGGTCATATCCAACAAGCTATTTACGTGGTTGGATGAATGGTGGTGGGATAAATTGTGTGTCTATGTTGACTTTTTTATGTAGAAAAGGAGACAAATGTCTAGCTAATCACTTATAACTAATGCAGGGGGAAGAAGAAAATATTTCTAATTTTAGGGTTAATTTTTACATTTTCCTTCATTTAGACCTGGTTTTGAATTCCCTGATGTAGAACTGATCTTTAACATCATTCATTTTGCTCTTTCAGAACTAAATCGTTTGGATCAAACTTAAATATTCAAAAATAATGTTAAAAATGGAAATGTCTTTGCTTTTGGTATGGAATGAATGTCTGTCTTGGAAAAAATTCCTTTTTATGTAAGGATCACTTTCCTATGTTGTGATGTCTTGGTTGTACACAACAGTTGCAATAACAATCATGATGAGGATAGGGAAATTAGCTAACACTCATGTGGCACTTCCTCTTGTCTTCTGACTTTGTTACTTCCAACAGCCCTGGTAATAATACATATGAAAGTCCAGGGTGGTTCTAGTCTTTAAATAACTTTGCTTTCTACTTACATGAATCTTTTAGTCGGTTTTCCTTTTAAATATCATAACCTATTTTGGGCCTAGCTACCAGTTGTAACTATTTCAGATAGATTTTTATACCAGCAGAAAATGAATACTTCTGGAAATGATTTTCCTTTTTACTAGCCATGAAGATTATACCTGGAGAGGTTTTATTACAACCTAGAACCACTGTGATTTGAAAGTTGGAGTTTCTGAAGTTGTTTGATTCTCTCTTCAGCCACTGTGATAGTTAATATCTCCTTTCTCATTCCCCATGGTCTGGGTTCGAACAGCAGTTCCTCCATTTATTAGCAGCAAAATTGACTTAAGGTAAATTACTTTGCTTTCTGAGTTCAGTGTTGTGCATGAAACGGGAATAATGATAGTACCTGCTTCATATGGTTGGTGAAAGGATTAAACATGTTCATATTGGCAAAGCAATGAGAGCAATGCTTTTCCCCTGGTAAGTGCCTTGTGTTTTTAAATAAATAAATATAAACTCGTGCTGCCTATTGTTATTGTATTCCCAAGACGCCTGGATCCAGGGCAGTGAGGCAATATTGTGGTGCTCAAGCTCTCAGACCTTTGTGACTCTGTCACTTGGGGGCTGTGTGAGCTCTGGCAGGTTGTTGAATGGGGCAGAGAATCACAGTGACTGCTGCTTATTATGGTGGTTCTCAGGTTGGAATGAAATGGTATTCGTAAAGCTCCTGCGGTGAGCCACAGATTTCATTCCCATCGCATCTGGATTGGCAGAGAACATGCAGCTCCTTAATTTTGATTTTAACTAACGTGATATTTCTCCTGAGCAAACTCTTGCTGATTAGAGGGGAAATTAATTAAATGTCCAAGTTGCTTTAAGTCTTAGTCTGATGTATTGATTTCAGATAATGCTCCGTCTCTAGGAAAAAAATGCTCAGACTTTCAGGTGTCTCAGTGTTCTAGGCTTTTCCAGGATCCTGTCCAACCTGAGATGTGAGTATGTGGGGGGGGGAGGGGGGGAGAGGGAGGGGTCAGGCAGGTTGTGGGTGGGAGGGAAAAGCCTGGAGCCCCAGGCCCTGGGGCTGTTCCACTTGTCCTCTCACTTGCTACCTGGCTTGGGGGCACTTTTGGCTGAGGTCTGAGCTGAGGAACACAGAATATGGTGTCTTTGTGACTGGCTGAGGTTTGGCAGCCTCCCTGGCTCTCTGAGCATCATCTCCCTCTCACTGGTGTCACAGGCCCTCTGAATCCCTGTCTCATGCATGTCAGAAACATGCATGCAAGAGCTCCAGGCTCTTCCTTGCCACAGAGAAAGAGGTGCTCAGAAAAGCTGTACTCTGTGGCCTCTGTCCACCTTTCTGCCTGCCAGCTTCCAGATGTGCTTGGGTGTGGGGCAGCCTGAAAGGTCCTGTGTCTCTAAAGCCTTAGATGGGGACAGGGGCAGACTCCCCTATACCTACGTGGCACTTCTTCAAACACGCTTCTGACCACTTCACCTTTTTTCCTCATGGCCGCCTTCTCACTACCCTTGGGGTGAGGATGAGATGCTGGCTTCCTTGTCTTCTTCTCCATCACATCTTCTCTTCACTGTGGGAGAAGGGAGGAGGTTATTTGATCAGATAAAAAGGAAGCAGTCTATTTGTTTTCGAAAGAGGGGTGATTGTCATGTTGTGAGCTGAAGAGCCTCATTGCTTAATTTTCATTTGAATGGAGAGTTTCTGGGCTAAAACAAGTAGAAATTACTTGCTTAAGGATTGGAGCGTCCACTGAGAAACATCGGAGGTGGAAATGGAACAAGAAGATAGTTTTAGAGCCCACTGAGGTAACTTGTGTACCAAATTACCTAAAAATTTAGCAGCTGAGAACCACCATCTTCTTAAGGTCACATGGGAGGCTGTGGGTCAGAAAGTCAGTGAGGTCACAGCCAGGACAGGTTAGCTGTGCTCTGGCTGTGGAGACTTGAGAGGCAGGGGAAGCTTGATGCTGAGCTGGAAGACATTTTTGCTCACAAGTCTGGTGACCAGAATGGCTCTATGTGACCTCTCCTTATTGGCTTTGCTTCCTCATAGCCTGGTGGCCCACAGAATTGTCAGCCGCTATTCCTGGAGCTCAGGGCCTCATGCACACGTTTCTACAGAGGAGAGAGAGGCGACATTGCCCTTCACGACCATCCTCGGCACCTCCATTGTTCTTTCTGGGCTGTAGCAGTCACAAAACAAACCCAGATTCAAGGGGCAGGGACACAGGCACTACTGCTTGGTGGGAAGAGCAGCTAAGAATTTTGAGGCCACATTTTTAGCTACTTCAGATATAAAAGAATGAAATGAAGGGGAGATTCAGGGTCTTGTATTTGGGAAAAGGAGATAGCCCTACAAATCTGCACAGGTTATGTCTACTGTGCACAAGTTCTGACCTTCAGTGGATTTTTTTTTTTTTTTGGCTGAGTTGAACTCTTTGATGAGCTTCTGAAAGAAAAGTTCCCTCCTTCAATCCTAACGTGCTCAGGAGCTGTGAATTGGACAGCAGTTGCTTGAAATCCTTGGTGGTCATAATAAAAGAGGTAGAGGTATTCCTATGTATTACATGATGCCCTGGTTGCTGAGAAGCTGCTATTCAGAGCTTTTGCAAACAGACCCTGCCCTTGTCCACCTCCAGCTCACACAGCTTGGCCTCCTCTCTGTCCATTACATCTCTCCCTCTGGCCTTTTCATTCCTCCTGGCCACCTTATGGCCACTTCTAGTCCACATTTTCATTTAGCCCTCCATTCTTGGTTTTCAGAGTGAGAAGGGCTAGTTGTGCAGAGCTTATAGTGCTTTTTTAACCAGCCACTGGGAAGCAGATTGAAATCCCCAAACTTGTTTTTACTGCAATTTATTTCAGCCTAATTTACAAGAAATAGAAGGAATGGGTATTGCTAATTGTGCCACATAGTCCTATTTTCTCAACAGTGCTTGTTTTTATTAACACAGCCAATAGAAAGAAAATGAAATTAATCTTCATCAAAGAAGCCTGCTAATGTAAAGCTGAGAGTACTAGCAGCCAGGAATGAAGTAAAAACTGCAATCATATTATTGCTATTTTGGGAGTTTTACATTAAGCTCCTACACAATAATCAAATATTAAAGTATGATCATAAATTTTGCCTAGACTTTAGGAATGTGGCAGCTGTTCTGGGGCACATTTACTGGAAAATCATGAGCTCAAATGGAATTTGCTGAGGACTATATATCAATTTACCATCAGGGTAAACAGTACTAGAAGCCCTAGACTCTCTCCATTAATCACTGTAGATGTGGCTTCTCACGCAGGAGAGAGTTATGAGTGATATAAATAGCACATTGAGAATTTTTACTTTAGACGGAGAAAACTATTTGAACAGTTTGGGATAGCACATTCATTGTCTATAGGCCCTCTTCTTTTTCCTTTCAGTTTAAAAATTATCACGGAAGAGTCCTTATACTTTAAATATTTAGATGTGGCAGTTTTGTTTATTTTTTAATTTATTTTTTATTTTTTATTTTTTTTAGATGTGGCAGTTTTAAAAAGAAGAGAAGTCCCTGTGTCTCTTGGCCAACCATGTGTCTTCTTTGGAAAAATGTCTATTCATGTCTTCTAAATCATCCATTTTCAATTGGATGATTCATTTTTGGGGTGTTGAATTTTCTAAGTTCTTTATATATTTTGTATACTAACCCTTTATCGGATACGTCATTTGCAAATATCTTCTCCCATTGTGTAGAATGCCTTTTAGTTTTGTTGATTTTTTTTTTTCCTTCCCTGTGCAGAACCTTTTTATTTTGAGGTAGTCCTAGTAGTTTCATCAGGGAAATGGAAATCAAAACTACATTGAGGTATCAACTCACATCTTTCAGAATGGCTAAAATCAACAACATAAGGAGCGACAGATGTTGGTGCGGATGTGGAGAAAGGGGAACCAACTCTTAGACTGTTGGTGGTAATGAAAACTAGTGCAGCCATTGTGGAAACAGTATGGAGTTTCCTCAAAAAATTAAAAATAGAAGTATCCCACAATCTGGCAATCTCACTAGTAGATGTTTACCCAAAGAATACAAACTACTAGTTCATAGGGATTCATGCACCCTGATGTTTACAGCAGCATTATCTAGAATAGCCAAATTATGGAAATAGCCAAAGTGTTCATCAAGTCACGAATGGATAAAGAAGATACAGTTGGTTGGTTGGTTAGTTGGTACAGATATAAAGATGAAATCTTGACATTTGCGATAACATTGGTGAAGCTAGAGATTATGCTAAGTGAATTAAGTCAGAGAAAGACAAATACCATATGATTTCACTCATATGTGGAATTTAAGAAAGAAAGGAGAAAAGGGGAAAAAAAGAGACAAACCAAGAAACCTACCCTTAGATATAGAGAACAAACTCATGGTTTCCAGAGGGGAGATGAGTGGGAGGATGGGTGAAATAGGTGATGGGGATTAGGGAGTGTACTTAAATACCGGTGTTGTATCCGGTGCTCATGGTTAAGTTTTGAATCACTCACTAAATTGTATGCTTGCAACTAATATTACACTGTATGTGTATGGAATTTATTTTTTATTTTTATTTTTTTAAAAGATTTTATTTATTCATGAGAGAGAGAGAGAGAGACAGGTAGAGGGAGAAGCAGACTTCATGCAGGGAACCTGACCTGGGACTCAATCCCGGGTCTCCAGGATCACACCCTGGGCCGAAGGCAGCGCTAAACTGCTGAGCCACCTGGGCTGCCTTCTATGTTGGAATTTAAATAAAAACTTAAAAAGCTATGTCATCTGACACTTGTGATTCACTGTTGACAGGTGTCAGGAGTGGGGTAAATCTGAATAGGGAATAGTTAAGCAATAATTTTGTCACTGCGGATGTTAAATTTTGTTTTGTTTTCATTTAGCAAGAAATACCTCAATTACTTTTCTCAATTACAGTAAGGGAATTTTCACCATTTATTAATGATGGAACTGTAATTTAGGAAGGAAAACAAAAAGTGCAAGATGATCTTTATATGGACATCCCCTGAAGCCCATCTCTTAGAAAGAATAAGGAGCCTTTATGGCTGTGGTTGATGTAGTGAGATGCGGGGTAGGGTGTGGTACAAAGTGCTTGGATTTTGTAGTCCACCTTGCCCTTGAATTCCTATTCTACTACTTTCTCCCTTGTGTTCTTGAGCAAGGTAACTAATCTTGCTAATTTATGATCTATAAATTGGGAATAATAATCACTATCTCACAAGGGTGGTTTGGAGATTAAAATATGCTAATTTCTGTAAAATCCTTAACCAAGTGTCTGCCTCATATTCCTTTCCAAATGGACACAGGCCATTCTGCTTAATTAATAATCAGTACTGTAAGCATTTGAGTCTGTAAACATAGAGCTAGTAGCTGTCTTTTGTTGTCATAGTAGGTATAGTGAGACTCTCAGCAAGGTTTGGGTTGGATATAGTGGCAGCCACTATGTGGAATGGTTTGAGGAGATCTGGGTAGGGCCTGATTTTCATCATTGTGCAAAAAAAATTTCACTAGTTACAGATTAATTCCTCTGAATTTTGAAGAAATTTCTTAAATCCCAATACCTTTGTTCTCATGCAAGTATTCCTGGTAGGTAGGAAGTAGGGAATGATGAGTGAAGCAAGGAGGTTGGTAACTCTGTTCCTTGCTTCTCTTGGGAAAACTGCATAATCAGAACAGATACTTACATGGCTACCATTGACTGCAAGTGGCAGTTGCCCACTTTTGATGGGATGGCCACTTCTGATGGAGACACTAGTCCCTACATCCTATTCTTGGCACCCTTTATACATTTAAAAAAATTTTTTTATTATTTATTTACGATAGTCACAGAGAGAGAGAAAGAGAGAGAGAGAGAGAGAGAGAGAGGCAGAGAGAGAAGCAGGCTCCGTGCACCGGGAGCCCGACGTGGGATTCGATCCGGGATCTCCAGGATCGCGCCCTGGGCCAAAGGCAGGCGCCAAACCGCTGCGCCACCCAGGGATCCCCCTTTATACATTTTTATTGTTTGCCTTAAACCCTAGAATCCTCTCCTCCCACAGTGTATTGGGGATGAGAGCTGCAATGGCAGCTGAGTTCTGGTGAAAGAGAGTAGATCCTCTCTCAGGGGCTTCCATAGTTGGTTTCATCTTCAAACTCCACTTCTCCCCTCTGTGAAAATAAGGCTTAGGGATTCCAAAGTCACTTTACTTTCTCACATTCTCTAGTTTTTGATTGTGGTCCCTCTTCTACTTAAAGAGACCCCAGGATTAGAGAAAGAAGAGTATCTCAGGAAAACTGGTCTCTTTTTAACATGGCTCAGGTTTTTTTTTTTTGGTGATGATGCTTCTGGGGAGTTAAGGATCTATCAAAAAACTGCAATGTCAAGTTACTAAGGCTTCACTCCATCTTCCATAAATCAGCTTTCCTGCTATCATTTTCTCTTAAAACTGTGCTATCTTTTCTGGGTGGCCACCAGCTACATGTGACTATTCACATTAATTAAAATGAAATAAAATGGAAAATCTACTTCCTCAGCCACACAACCCCATTTCAAGTGCTCAGTACCCATATGTCACTAGTGGGAGAGTAGACACAAAAAGATCATTTCCATTGTCGCAGAAAGTTCTATTAAATAGTACTGCTCTAGAAGCTGTGTGCCTCTGAAATGGCATTCAGTGATCTGGCATCAGAAAGCTTTGGTAGTTATTTGGGCAAAGGTAATGCAATCCTAGGGGAAGTCTCCTAATTTTAATCATACTCAAGTTAAAAAACCTATTGTTCCAAGCCAAAGAAAGGCTGTTCAGCATTCCATTCTCATGGTTCTTATGCAGGCAGTCAACTTGGTTTTCCTTTTTTTTTTTTTTTTTAAGGTTTATTTGTTTATTTTAGAGAAGGAGAGTGAGAGATAAGGGGAGCACAGGAGGGTGGAGGAACAGAGAGAGAGAGACAGAGAGAGAGAGAGATTGAGAGAGAGAGGGAGAGGGAGAGAGAGAGAAAGAGAATCCCAAGCAAACTCTGTACTGAGTATGAAGCCCAACTTAGGGTTCGATTCCAGGATCCTGAAGTCAAGGCCTGAGCTGAAACCAAGAGTTGGATTCTTAACTGACTGAGCCAGTCAGGTGCCTTGGCAGTTGATATGGTTTTATTAAACATCACCTATTCACTGTGTACTACTTAAATGAGAAAGGATCAAGCATTTGATCTCTAAATAAATATATAGGTGAAAAATTGGGGTATTGGTACACCAACTATAGTTGGGTCAGAGTGTAGGAACCAGAAAAATGTTTTGTGGCATCTGTTGAAAAATTTGGACAATTTCAACAAAATGATGAGTGAACATTAAAATTCTCTGCCATGTATATAATAATATTGGCATTACAACCCAAAGTGCCACTGAGTTCCAAAGTAAACATACGTTTTATAAAAAGGTTTCTCCTGTCAACCTTAAAAAAGAGAAAGCTTTATCTGTCGCCAAGTACCGTGCTTACTACTTCACATTCTTTCTTATTTGCTGACACTCCCCTGACAGAGGTCAGCCATGCACCTGCACAGAGAAAGCGCCAGGAAGGGGCGCAAGGCCTAGGCTCTGGCATCAAGCAGGTGGAATCTGAGCTCCTGCTACTTACTAACTTTGGGCTTCGGTTTTTGGGCTTGAGGTTTTGCTGGACCTCAGGACAGGGGCATTTACTTTCATTGGACCTAGTCTTCTCCCTGGAAAATGGCAGATACAGTGTCTCCTTCATATGACTGTGAGGATGTGTGCAGTAACTGGTACACAGAAAGTGAATAATGAAGGGTGGTGTGATCTTTTGAATCCCTAAAGCACTCTGGCTTGTCCATATTGGACACTCAGCAAATGCTTGTCAAACACATGGATGGTTGGAGGATGGAGGTCACATTTTCCTTCATAGGCAGTACTTTTCTTGGGAGCGTAGGTGGTCACACGTAAGTGGAATGATTTTGGGGAAACCAAAGCCTCTTATTCAACCCTAATTATCTCCCCACTGGCTATGGCTGCTGTTTTAAAACCTAAGTATTACTCATGCCATGTAGCTAAAGTCTTCATTAAAAGCAAATCTTACTTGACAGTGGGAATACACCACGCTGTTGTTTGCCATGGTTCTGTCTGGTGGCCAAGCCTCTCATCCCAGGCAGCGCTGTGTGGTGGAAGCAGTACTGGCCTTGGAGCCAGAGGGTCTGTCCTCTAGACCTGGCTCTGAGGTCACCTTGCAGCTGGCTTCCCTTCCCTGGGCCTCAGGGCCACAGTTTTTCAATTAATTAATGGAAGATTAGAGTAGATCTCCTATAAATGGTTTGTGTGATTTTCTAAGTGGGATGTTGAGAGATAAAATCTCTTGTGGTGAGGCATGGGGCGGGGTCTGAGATGGTGGGCCTCCAAAGGTGGTGATGTAGAGATTATAGCCATGGGAGGACAGGGGGGCCTGATAATGAGGGCACTGGGAACGTTCCATGAGGGTGAATGGGGACCAACAATGAATTTTAGGACTGCTTCGCCATTTTGTCAGAGTATCACATGGCAGTTTTACTGAATGTTTGGTATACACGGAAGATCACCGACTCTGTGGGCATGGAATGAAGCCAATTTACTGCCTTAAACATGATCTTCAACCTTGGGTGCCCTCATATAGTGAGAGCTTACGCATATTGTGTAAACTAGCTCCAGGGCATTCCAAGGTGTGATTGTAAACCTGATGGGGCAACCACAGACTGCCAAGAAGCTGGGCCTGGAGAGACCAGCTCATCCCATGATGATCAGGACTGAAGCAGCTCTTTGTGGCTGCAGGTGTTCCAGGGAATGAATAGGAGTGGAGCCAATAATTACTGAGCACCTTCCATGTGGCAGGCACCATGATGGAACTTTTTACTCACGTCACCTCGTGTAAACCTCACAGCAGTTCCGTGGGGAAGACTTTATTGTCTTCATGACCCAAGTGAGGAAACGATGACAAAAACAGGAGAGCTGAATTTACCCAGAAGATGTTTGAATGGCCAAATTCCTGTGCTTCTTCCAAGGATGTCACACAACATCCAGAATGTTCTGCCAATATTACTTGCTGTTATAGTTCAGTGTTCTTTGCCTATGGGCATTGTGGATGGAATTATTGTTCTCACATTATTGCTATTTTCTGGCATTTCTGGTACAAAGAAACCATCTCTACCAGTGGACCCCTCATCATCCACTCCTAGAGGCAGTGTTGGAAGTCATTCGTTGGATTTCTCAGCTGTCAGCGTTCCAGTATAAATTTTTTATTGGATTTTATTTTTTTTCACACTTGGCCAATGAGTTACAGTTCTGTGTTTCTCGTCCACTTTGGGAACTCACCTTTGGGTTTTATCAAGACTCATTTCTAGTGTTTTAAAAGGTTAACGAAAAAGTTTGAAGCTCCCTGACTTTCTTATTAAGATGTTGCAGGGAAGAGGATGGAGTGTGTCAGTGTATTGAAGTAGACATATTTGTTGACTGAGGCAGATACTGCAAACATGTTCTGGGAGCCTTTTCAGTGTTTTGTAATAAGTAGCACTTTAATCAGGGCAAGGCAAACTGGAGGGGTCTCTGCAGGGTTGGTGTTTCCCGGGAAGTGCCTGTTAAGACAAGGAATTAGCCAGTGCTCACGTTTAACATCTGGATCCCTGACATGGAGGCTGGAGTGAGATGCTGCAGAGAGTCTGTGGATTGCCCTTGATGAAGATCGTTTTTTTTAAAGATGTTATTTATTTATTCATGAGAGAGAGAGAGAGGCAGAAACACAGGCAGAGGGAGAAGCAAGCAGGCTCCCTGCAGGGACCCTGATGTGGGACTCCAGGATCATACCCTGAGCCAAAGGCTCAGACGTTCAACTGCTGAGCCACCCAGGCATCCCAGATGAAGATCGATGTTAAGCCATCACCTCCACCTCCTTGTGATTATCAGGTGCAGAGCTGTTATTTGCTTGGTGGCCTCACCGTGGAAAGGCTGCAGGCTCAGTCCTCCATCTAAAGATAGAGCAAGAGCATGTGCTTGCTCAGGGGTGTATATCATTGAACAATTTGGGGCTTCAGCAGTTAAGTAGACTAAAGAAAGGTGTTCTTGTAACATGGTCTTTTATAGTTTTATCATTATTTTGTCCTTTGTATCTTTGGATTTTTCATTATGAATTATGCCATACGTTCAAGTAGTTTAAAGCCTAAAAAGGAAATGGATTCCTCTGTATCCCCTGCTCACTTAGGAATATAGGCCTTTACTCTTTTGTGTTTTCTTTCTCTGGACCACTTGTTTGGAATCTGTGTTTACCCTGCCCTTGCTTTCCTTGACAGTTCTACTATACATGATGGTTTGTTAGACAGTTTTCCTCTGTTTAAAATGTGGCTTTTGTGTGATAAAGTTCTGTGTACCCCATAGCAGTTTCTTTGTTTACAAAGACTGGTTCTATTTTAAAATAGCTTAGAAGGCTTTGGTCTCAAATGCTAGGCTTTGATGTTGTCCTGATCCACAGTAAAATAAAGAATTTCTATCTGGGAAACAAACGAAGGGTCTCAAGGGGAGCTAGGTGGGGGATGGGGTAACTGTATGATGGGCACTAAGGATATGTAAAGAGCACTGGGGATATGTTGGCAAATTGAATCTAAATTAAGAAAAAAAAGAATTTGTGCATTAAGCAGTCTTCACCTCTCCACCCCCAATACCACGTAACTTGCACTTTTAGTTCTATAAGCTAGTGTATCGTGTAGCAGAATGTTAGGATAAGGAATTTATTTATTTATTTATTTTAGGATAAGGAATTTATGTGTTATTAAATATACTTGGGATTTGTTAAGAATTTATATTTAAGTATACTAGGAAACCATGACAGACTTGTAAGCTATAGTCTAATCCATTTATGCTTTCCCATTTTGTATTCCATGGTGAGTGGGACTCTGAGGGTGGTCCTTGCATGACGTGGTAACGAAAAATGCATGAGAGAGTTTGGTCATCCTTAAGATTTTTTCAGATCCAGGGATGAGTTAAGTAAGTCTCACATATTAATAAGGATTTGGTGGCATCTCCTACTGTCTCCTAATGTGGCCTGATGTCATTGCACTTGTTCTCATTTAGCATAAATCCTTTTACATGACATATCCCTTGGGATTCTTCAAGGCAGGTGGTTGAAGCGGTCTCAGGCTGACATAAGCGGAACAGAGATTTTCTGAAAGTTAGCAAGCATCTGGTAGAAGCTCTGAGAAATTTTCGGTGCTAGACTTAGAATATGTATGAGTGGCAACAAAGAGAAGTTGGAATTGCAGTCAGAGTCACACCGTGGAACCAGCTGGTGAGCCATCACTGCTGCCCCTGCTGGACATGACGTGGTGGCTTTGCGTGCGTGCTGCTGGGGCTGCCTGTGGATGCTGCTGTGTGTGCTGCTGACGCTCCTGCCCGCCAGCTGACTGCTGCTGTCACTGTCACCGTCACCGGGATGGAGGCTCCCTGTTCCCTGAGTCACTGGTCCCTGAGCTGAACCCCAGCATGGGTGGGTCTCATTGCTCATGGTGAGCTTATGATCTATGCCATATAATTGGCAGAGGGGCTGCAAAAGCAAGTGTCTGGCTATTCTGTTCACTCCAATGGAAATAGCTTTGTTTTCCTCAATGAACTATTGGTGAGTAAACTAAATACATGAAGGAGTTCAGAGGCTCGAAGGGCACAATTTGACTATATGTCATCAACTCATTTTATACAAAGGCATTATTTTGAGGCTTTAATTTTTCTTCTTGCTGATATCTTTTTTTTTCCTCTTGAACCATTTGTTAATACTCTGTATTTCAAGTAGGAGAAGAAAAGATAAAGAGATGACATTCAAAATTGTTTTGCTTCATTGCTTTCTTGAAGTTTCTTCAGCAGTACCCAGAGGTAATATTGCACTGACCCCTGCTCTCATCCCTTGACCTCTCATACTACAGCCCTAAGACCTTGGAAACGGAGGAGTGAGTCTACTTTCTGAGAGTTCAACTATCAAATAGGTCTAGGATGGATCAGATGGAAGGAAACGAAGAGTAGTTATTTAAATGAGGTTTAAATATTGCTTGAACTTTCCCTCTTTCTCCCTCATTAGTATAAATAAGCAAATCATGGAATTTCAGGCACCTGAAATTTCAATTTTGGGTTGTACACCTCTTTTTAATTTGAAGAGAGAGGTGCTTAAACACGAGAAGTAGAGCTTAGTACAAACAGGGTGCTGCAGTCGGAGCCAGGTGCAGATATTCATTCAGTTGTGTGACCTTGGGCACATTCTTTCATTCTCTGGGTTTATAACTCATTTGAAAAAGGGCAGTGATAGTACCTCACTGTCAGGATTGCTTTGGGGATTAAATAAATTAATTTATCTAAGGCCTATAAGAAGCATTGAATAGATGATAGGGAATTAGAATAATTACCTATTCGATACAGGAGAATAGGAGAAAGGCTGATTTTCTTAAAGTGAAATAGGGGTGGCTTTTGGAGGCATGCCTGCTCGTTAGAAGTGTTCAGGTATAGGTTGGTTGACTCAACAGGATGTTGTAGAGGGAATCTCTGCATTGGGGAGTGGGTGTGTTGGCCCAAGGGGCTTTCAAGGTGTCCTTCTACAACTGATTCTATTAGACAGTGCCTTTCTCAAGAATTCAGACAAGGGGTAGGCACCTGAGCTGGGATATTCCTGCTCCAGATGGCATAATACCAGACACTCAGTGTCAATCAAAGAAGACACCTGTCTGGAAATAAACTGTTGAGGCTAAGGTGGAATTTGATTGGTCTGTCCAGCTAATAGCAGGCCCATAAATGTGGCAGCCATCTTGCCTGCTGTCACTGCTCCTCTGACCACTTTCCTTGACTTAATTTAGCCAATATCCTGAGTCACTTCCTCAGTGATGGCAAGAAACCTCTGGCATTTGCAAAGCAGTCAACAAATAGGGGACCTTCTTGGCTGGGTACTAGTGGCTGATTCTCTGGGTAACTGTGGAGTAGGTTTCAGCTTTTACTTGGCGCCTGCACCTGGGTGCCATTGTGAAGTAAACAACCTGTACAACTCTACCATGGTGGCCCTGGTAGTGGTGACGAGCAGGCCTGGAGAGTGCAATATTGGGAATGGGGGCTTAGCTCATAGAATGTCCACTCAAGTAGGCTGGAGGGATGTTGAGGCAGAATGTGGAAGAGTTTTGAAGAGGAGTTTTTCTGGTTTGCTTTTTCTCCTGTCTTAATCTCGACACCCCACATTAATAGGACCTAGTGTAGATCATTTACAATACTTTGCAGACCTAAAAGAAAGAGAAAGAAAAGGCACAATTTTTGCTTTTGAGATCCTTGCAGTCAAGCTCAGCAATTCCATCTTCCCATCCTTTATGCCACACTACTTAGTACATTTACTTCTCGTTCTTCCTCCTTAAATTGAGAAAGCAGAGGCAAAACCAGACACTGCGATAATGGAATTTTATGTTGTGGTCTTTGATTATGCTTCCCGTTCAAGTCTTAATATTTCATGTTGTGAATAATAATGTTCTTTGTAGGAAAAATTCTTAATTTGAAAATGTTGTATATGACTTTTTATCAGGAGCTATGGACTGTCAAAATAAATAGATCTAATTATGGACCCATTGTTATGGAATACACCATCTTAAATAGTAGAAGTCAAATTTCCAAAAATTAACAAAAAACCTTACATTTTAAAAGTCCTTTGGACTGATTGGCTGTCTTGGTTCATTGGTTCTCAACAAGATATTTGTTAGATGGAGGCTGTTGGCTTTCTCCTAGTACAGCTATTCTGATAAATAAGGTGGGAATTTGCTGGGACCTCACCATCACTGCCCAGCATGGAGCCCAGCACAGGGCTTGAGCTCACAACATAGAGAGCAATACCTGAGCTGAAATAAAAAATCAGAACTTAACCGAATCAACCACCCAGATGCCCTGATCACTTCTTTTCTTGAACAGGATTTGGTTTAGAGAATTCCACTGTACTTGTGCCTGTACATTGACTGGGAAAGGTCTTCGTATGGAGTCCTTTGAAGAAAATATGTGCTATTGTGAATTAATTTAGAAGTACTAGTATAATCTTAAACAGCATTGGGTTTTGGAACTGCCCTGTAGGTAAAGATGGGAGAGAGCTGATATTTCTCTGCCATATCAACTGTTTGATTTGGTGAATTGGTTTTTGCTTCCAACAAAACGTTTACTTCAAAGCAGGGTGTAGAAAATTCCAGACCAGTGGATACTCATGGAGATTCGTGGGCTCTGCCAAAGTAATGACCTTGATGCTGTTCCATTCTCAGAGACAGATCTTAATTTTGTATAAATAGATAAGACAAGTTAGAAATTTGTAATTTCATCACTGGGAACCAGAAGTATTGACTTCATTTGTGCTTGGTGGTTATCTGAGTTTACTAAGGAAAATTTAGGGAACCACAGATATGAATTGATGTCAACAAGGTAAAATGAAAGTCTGATTGATGACACTTTGTTGACTAGAGTTCAATTTAGTTCTTCATACTGAAGAAAATAAGAGGTTATATTAGTTGAAAAAACACAGGATTTAGAACATTTGGGTAAATATGTAGGTAATTGAAACATAACTTGTTCTAGGAAACATGTATACATTTTAACAGAAGAGATCTCCAAAGAGTTCCAAGTTCAACATAAAGACAAAATTCCTAGTTAATTAAAGAATAACAGCAATTTTGGGGTGCTTGGGTGGCTCAGTTGGTTGAGCATCCCATTCTGGGTTTCCACTCAGGTCATGATCTCATGAGTCATGGGATCGAGCTGGGTGTTGGGCTTTGCGATCAGCGGGGAGTCTACTTGAAAGATTTTCTCCCTCTGTCCCTCCCTCAGCTTGTATGCACTTTATTTCTCTCTCTAAAATAAATCGGTAAATCTTTAAAAAAAATAAGAGTGAAAATTATTATGTACAGGGATAAAAATCGAAGGTATGGAGAGAAAATTTTAAAGGAAGAGGAAATAGCTGTCATTTAAAATGTGTTTTTTTTCTCTTCTATTTATTTTTCAAACCAGCTCACTAAACAATCTTATGATAGGAAAAATTGGTATTTGTGTTAAAGCTTTCTGTGTGTGTGTGTGTGTGTGTGTGTGTATTTTAGAGCCTTTGTTTTAAGATTATAAGAAATACCGTCTTTGACAAAGGTGGATTTTGCTGAAAAATTTGGAAGATCACAGATTGGAATTAGTATAAATAAGATTGAATGAAAATTCAGATTACTGAAATGTATTCCACCTTTTGCTAACTAAAGTTCTATTTAGTTTATAAGCTGCACTAGAAGGTTATATTAGTTGAAAATACAGATTTAGAGAATTTAGGAAACCTGTTTCAGGGAACAGGAACTCTCTCGGAAATAGTTACTGAATTCTCTTTTTTTCACATATGAGTTAGTTGCCTAATAGAGTTCAGTTCAGAGTCTCATGCTTCATAGACTGAGCTAGCCAGGTGCTGCCAATAGAGTTCATTTAATATTTTGCTGTGAAACAATTTGTTTCCTGTACCAGAATCTATGGTGAGTTTGTAAAGAAAAATGTATTAGTACCCATTCATTCCTGCAAGAGTTTGTTACTTGTCCTGGCCGTCTCAGTGTGGAATGAGTGCCTAAAGGAGAAATAGTTTCAAGTGTTACCACTCCCTTATTAGATTTTGGGGAAATCCAGAGGCATTTGCTGTGAGTTTGGCAAAAATAATCATAATGGAATTAATTGTTAAGTTGGAATTTTTTGTTGCCAGTGAAAATTCTCATTGCCAAGTCCTCTTTCTCTTCATATTCTAAGTTCAAGAATACTTCAAGGAGGGATCCCTGGGTGGCGCAGCGGTTTGGCGCCTGCCTTTGGCCCAGGGCGCGATCCTGGAGACCCGGGATCGAATCCCACGTCAGGCTCCCGGTGCATGGAGCCTGCTTCTTCCTCTGCCTGTGTCTCTGCCTCTCTCTCTCTCACTGTGTGCCTATCATAAAAAAAAAAAAAAAAAAGAATACTTCAAGGGACGTTCAATACAAACATACCTTATTCAACTTCTTGGCCCATTTAGCAAAATGTTCTAATTGTAGTGGTCTGTATACAGTGTCTTTTTTCTTTATTCTTCCAGCTTGAAGTAAAAATAAAAAGAGCTGATCCCCCTAAGTATTGAGCACAGATGTGCAGTCCTTGAAGACTTAGAGTTTAGAAAAAACCTTCCCCTTTTGGCAAGTCAGGCAGTATGGAGACATCAGGGGCCCAGTTCCCACTGTCTTCTTATGAAATTGTTCCAATGCATGAAGCATCTAACCTGTGGAGGTTTAAATTGGTTGTAGCTTGACTTCCACAGAAGCAGGTTCTGAGATTGGTCTAAGCCCTTGATTTACTGGAACACAGCTGATGGTGTGTCATCCACTGACCCCTGTGATATGAGCCCTCCTTTGGACAAGGCCCATCAGAGGCCGGGAGGTTCACCATCAGATCTTTGTCTACTAAGAATGCTTTTAACCTCTATGAAATTCTTCCCTGGCTTCATAAATGCAGTACACTACCATAGGGGAGGTACCCAGTTAAATATATTGCAATCTTCAGTGCTTTTACTTGAATCTGAAGTTCAAAATCTCCTTTATAGTACCCTTGCTAGAGGGACTTGAGAAAGAAATATTTGGTCATGAGCATGGTGGTTGGGAGCATGGATTGGAGACTGGTATTGTCCATTCTAAGAAGTTGCTTTAAGGAGAGAATTTTAATGACTTTCCAGAGGTCATGCAAAGGCCATTTTCCCCATGTGTTCAGAATCCCTGATGTCCAGAACTTTGGAGTGGGATAAACAAGACACTGGAAAATGAAAATGTAGAGAGTTATAAATTGTAAATGAGCAGCCTAGACACATTCCTCATAAGCATCTCTAATTATTTAGTTAGTCATTATTAACCCATTCATTTTGTAAATATTTTTTGGGCGTTTCTCTATCAGGCAAAGTTCACTTCAGAATTACAAAAATGAATGAGATATGATGCCCCCCCCCCCTTAAGGAGCCTAGAAAGAAATACAGAAATAACTACAGTGATTCCTTCTTAGATAAAGGTGAGGATTATCTGCTTCCTGTTGTTATTTTTTGAAGAAAAACACATGAAACTTTAAACAGGAAAAACCAAATGCATGGTTTGGTTTGGCACCATTTGTCATCACAAACCATGTGATAATAAGGTAGGACTTGGATTGCAGGTGGCTTTGTCATTTTTAGTTCTGATTTGTCCAAAGTTATGCAAGTGATCATTTAGGTCATTTCTTTCAAGAGGCCAAGTGATCAAAACCACCCTCAGTACAGCCTTAGAATATCTCTGGTGCTAGAGATCTCTGTCATGTAACAATTCCTTATGCTGTATGGAGTTCGATGCATATAGAACTTTTATAAATGTTACCATGTATAATCTTTGCAACAGCCCTGTCAGCACATTTCGTCATTTCCATTTTTCTATTGAGAAAATAGGGCCTCAGTGATGATGACAGGGTTGGTCCTACCAGCTTATAAGAGCAACAGTTTGGGGGAGAGTCTTCTGCCTTTAATTCACAGAAAGTCTGTGCTGTACCAAACCCACAGGATCGTGGGTATGGATCAGAAACATTACAGCTATCGAATATATAGAAGAGGATTTATCACTTCTTTCATTGTTCTAGAGGAAGATGTGGTGGGAAGAAGAAGTAATACCCCCTCCACCAGCCCCCCCCCACCCCCTACCCCTGCCTGCCAGAGAATTCACTATCCTCACCCATGGCATCTGTGAATGTGTTAGCTTATAGACCATAAGATTGCAGATGGATTTAAGGTTGTTGATAGGTGACCTTGAAATAGGAAGATTATTTTGGGTTATTGAGTGTGTCCAATGTAATTTTTAAAGAAGGAGGCAGAGAGAGAGAGGAAGATAGAGGACTAAGAAAGAATAGAGGGGTGTGAAAGTGCTGGCTTTGAGAATGGAGGAAACATCAAATAACAAACTAGGAGATGTGATGACTTCTGGAAGCTGGAAAAGGCAAGGAAGGATATTAGGCCCTAAAGCCTCCAGAACGGAACAGACTCTTGCTGACACCTTATTTTATCTCTTGGAGACCTGTGTTGGACTTCTGACCTACAGGACTGCAAGATAACATACTTTTATTGTTCTATGCCTCTAAATTTGTGGTAATTTGTTAGAGGAATAGGAAGCTGATAGAGTTGGGGTGCTGTTTGAACCAGATCTGTAGCTCTCTCCCTTCAAAGCAGACAGTGTTTTTAGAAACCCTTTGCTACCACTATGTGGGCACAGTTACAGTATTGGTCAGTAGTTGATTCAGTTGTTTATTAATATTTGTTGCATGTGTCTTTGATGTCAGGTGCACTTCTATGTCCAGTAGTAATCAAGACATAAAAAAATTCTACCTTTATAAAGCTGCAATTGTAGAAGGGGAGACAGGCAATGAATAAGAGAGAGATGATACTTCATATATCAGTGACAAAAAATATAAGTAGAGAAGGGTGATAAGAAGTGGTGTATGTGTGTATGTATATGCGTACTATGCAAGTGTAGTGGTCTGTAAATTGTGGATAAAGCTTGTAGGGCAGGTTCACAGAGAAGGTGACACGTAAATAAACACCAGAAGACTTCTGTCAGGAAGGAGGAAACAAGTCACATAGTTTTGTGGGGGAAGATTGTCTAGAGCAAACAGAATGCAAAGGATATGAGCGCAGAGGGATCCTGGATGCTCTGAAAGGGTGATAGTGGGTAGGTGAGAACATATATAAAACTTTAAACTTCCTGGGCTGCCTGGTTGATCTCTTGAGTAGTGGCTTATAGACTCCTCAGACCTGGAGTTGGAAACTCTTCTCAGCTGGTGGTCCTTTATTTTAAAATCACCTCTGCTGCGGAGAAAAAGCAGACTTTTTCCAAATGCCTGCTTAGGGAACCCAAGACAGATAGTATCAGAGAATTTTTCAGTGATGATAACCAATTTTATGCACCAGTCACTTCACTTAATAAAGAAAATGAGGAAAGTGATGCAAATAATGTAAGTACTGGTTGGCGCTTCATTGGAACTTTGAGTAACTTCTGTTTTCCTGAGGGTGGTGTGGTTGGTTAGTGAGTGACTGACTGGAAGGCAGAGCTGGGAATGTTCTAAGCCCAACCGGCAGTTGACAGAATGATGCTGGAAGAGGTCAATCTCCTTATCTTACTTCACACTGTTTGTATCTAATTGGAATCTCTCAGAGTAACTTTTATTTTGCTGTTTTTGGGCAGAATGGACAGCCAGTATCCCTTCAAAGCTGGTGTCTAGGACTTCTTTAAATGAGCAGGCCACACAGAGTGCCTCCTGGGGTCCTTGCAGTGGAGGGTTAGGAAGGTGTGTAAGCATTCGACATGTGGAGCTAAGAAGGAGCCAGGTGTCCCCAGTGAGGAGCAAGGCCATTGGTGGTAGTAATAGACTGGATTAGCTACAAACCTCTCCTGGGAGGTGGGAAATGTAGGAAATAGCAGAGCGTCGTTTCTCACACAGGAGAGATCTATACAAGAGAGAAAGAATAGTAACAACAAACCACGGGAAGAGAAAGGCTGCCTAGAGGTTTGTGGCAGTTCTAAAACATGACCTCAAGGTCCTGACGCCCTTCTAGTCATCTCACCAAGAAGAAAGAGTCTGTGCCGTCTCCCCTGGAATCTTATGACCACTTGACCAATACTATGTCCCAGAAGTGACACTGTGTCAGTTTTTGGCTTCAGGCTTTCAGAAACTGATAGTTTCCACTTTCTGTTTCTTATAATGCTCCCTCTTGGAACCCAGTAAGCATGCTGTGAGAAAGCCAAACGTATTCCACAGAAAGGCCCATGTGGAGAGGAACCAACAGCCAGCCATGTGTGAAAGCCACCTTGGGAGTAGTTTGTCCAGTCCTTGTTGAGTGTCCCCGTTGATGGTACCTGAAGCAGACTTGAGCTCTTCCTGCTGAGTCCTGCTCCAAATGAAGATCTATGAGAAAATGAAATGATTATTATTTTAAGCTATTTCATTTTGAGATATGATTGTATGTGGATAATGGCAATATGGTACATTTTAGACGAGGAAGGAGAAATGTTGGGTCTCAGAGATACTTGGTTTGATATTTCAAGTGTATATGAAATAAACGATCAGATTAGATCAACTCCATTTTGGAGTTATGGACTCTATCTTCAGAAAAATGCACATATTCAACCATTTAAATACAGTAGTCTCAGGGGACTTTGTACATTCGTGCCTAAGTATATAGAGCCCTGGTTGAGAACCCCTGTGACAACGATCTTTTTCCACCACTCTTTGTTATAATGTGGACTTTGTTGTAAGAATAGGGGAGGATAAGAATAAGGACACTGTATTTCCTATTATTAAGACTTGTGTTTTATTGTTGCCCTATTGTCATAGACTTGCTCTTTGTGGGTGGAGTACAAAGCCTGTATACTCCAATTTCTTGGATGGTAAAAGGTGAATTAAAGTCCCGTCTTTCCTTTCTTCAAAGGAATGTTGAGATTAAAAAGAAAAAAAAATGCAATGAAATGAACATGCTTAGAAAAGTCATAACTTGCCCTTAGAGGTACTGAATGGATATTCATTGAATTAATTGTTAGCTGTTATTATCCATTGGGACTTGCTTATTAGATACTCTAAACCTTCAAGAGCAAGCTTTTGCCCATTAAACAACTCTGGGGTATTGACCTGAGGCAAGGGGAGTACCAAGGAGCGTAGTCATGGAAAGGGGAATTGAGTACAGTGCTCTCTACACACACCCCTTAACCTTTTCACTCTCTTTTATCCTTGGTTTCGTAGTCAGTGAAGAGGAACTAGGGGAAACAGAAACTTGAAAAGATTGGTATCATTTTACACCAAAGCAAAAACTTCTCATCTGTACAAGAAATTAGAAGCAATGTACACAAAAGTCTCCCCAAATACAATAACACATAGACACTGGTTTCTGCATTGGCGTCATTGGGTAGGAAGTCTATTTACATGGTTTCTTATGAGGTCAGCAACAATGTTTTGAGGAGCAACTCCTTGGCTGCCTGTATTGGGTCTGAAAACACGAAATAAAACATAAACAGCAGACCTGCCTTATGAGCAGGGCGCTACAGCATTCCTTCTTTGCTTTCTGCTGTAACAGATTGCATTGTTACTCTATTTGCAGATTGCTATCATCTCCCATTAAAGAATTCCAGGATTGGTTAGGGCAAAACTCAACACGGGTTGGGGGTGGGTGGGTGGAAGGCAGCCCCCAATATTAAAACATTCAACAAGGAAGATCAGCTGTGCTTGTTTTTGCTTCCTGTTGTGAAATTGTAAGGACAAAGAGGAGCAGAGGGATGAAAGCAGAAGTCACGTCCTCATGGATTGAAGGCAATTTAGTTTCCATCAGACATGGGGAAAGTGATCAATGAATCATAGAATTTCAAATGGCAGTTGCCCTGCGCAAACTGTGTCACAGGATCCCAGATCAAAGATATCTACCAGATGCTTCGTTTTCACATCCATTTTGGCCGAACTAATTGGCCTTTAGAAATAGTTCAGCACCCCTTTCTCCTTTTCTCTTAACTCAAAAAAAAAAAAAAAAAAAAAAAAAAAGCCCTAGACTCAGAATTTAAGCATTATTCAGGGTTGGGTATATTTGCATGCAAACAAGTTGCTTATGACCAATCTAGTGAAAGTGGATGCCTGGGCAGGACTACCCCCAACCCCTTCCTACCTCTTCCCACCCCATCCCCCACTGCATTGGCTTTCTGCCCTTCAGCATGGAAGCTGACAGAAATCCCCTGCAGGGACTGCTCAGCTAGGGGGCAGATGCAGGCGACCTTGCAGGGCCTAGAAAGTGGATCTTAGGAAGGTAATTGCATTGCCTGTTTCATCTTTTTAGGGGTATCTGAATGAGTTCAGTGTAAAGGCACCTCACCGCCAGGCATAGGAAGGAGCCCGAGTATGAGGTTGAAATGTCACATAATACCCATGAGTAAATACATAGATGATATATTCTCAGGGGTTTTCTATTAGGGGCTCTTATGCATTAGCTTGCCTCTGAGGAAATCTGTGCCAGTAAAGGGGCACATAGCTAATGAAGCTGAGGCAGAGTGAGCCGAACTGATTTATAGCCCACATGTAAGGAAAAACTTTCCTAATTAGTAATTTTATTTTATTAATTAATTAATTATTATTATTATTTATTTTTTTTTAGAAAAGCATGTGCTAAAGAGAATTGCTAATTTTCTCTTTTTTCCTTCCCTTTTGGTCTAGGCTTGCTTTGTCTTATTAATTGGAGACTTCTATTATTTATTCTGTATGATACATAGAAATGTCAGGAATTGTTTGGTGTTTTTCCAGTTGTCCTCTTCCTTGTGTTAGGGTCTGGCAAGGCAGAGATCAATCAAGCACAGTCTGTGCTGGTCAGGAGTTCGGACTCGGGCAGGCTGGTCTAGCCACGTGGACCAGTAACTCCTGTGCAGTTTGGCAAGAAGGACAGATGCAGGACAGGGCAGTGGCACAAGCAGATATACTCAACGTGGGGGCAAGGAATTGAAGGAAGGCTCGAGATGTTGAGATGTGGAGATCTGCAATCTGGATTTTGTCAAAGAGTTGGGGTATCCCATATAGATGGGAATAGGGTTGGAAGGGAGAGGTGGATATTCCTAGAGTGGGGAATAGTAAGTGCAAAACACAGAGGAGGTGGGGTGTCCGGGTGGCTCAGTTGGGTGAGTGTCTGCCTTTGGCTCAGGTCATGATCCCAGGGTCCTGGGATCGAGCCCCATGTCAGGTATCCCGATCATCTGGGACTCCGCTTCTCTCTTTCCCTCTGCCCCTTTCCCTGTTTGTGCTTTCTCTTTCTCTCTTTCAAATAAATGAATAGAATCTTAAAAACAAAAACAAAAAAAAACAGAGGCAGCGAGCTGTGGGGACCTGGGACCCACTAGTAGGTTGGTAAGATCAGAGCACGGGAATGTTAGGGCAGAAGACAGAGAAGGGGTGAAAGCAGAAAGCAAGGGGACAGATCATGGAATGTCTTGTGGGCTATGCAGAGACACTTGAATTTTCTCTAGAGCCTCTGGGTGCCTTGCAGGGATTTGAGGCAGGTGCCTCCATTGCCCCTCTCACATTGTCTTGGCAGTCAATATTCCTGATTACAGTAACTCAAGTCTCAGCACTACCAGTTTGTAAGACTAGAAGAGCTGGGAGTGAAGACCCTTGGGAGTAGCCCTCAAATGCTGATGATAATAGCTTCTTTGCTCCTGGGGTGGGACAGATGTACAGCATGCTCTATAGTCTCCCGGTGATCCTCAGTCCATGTGAACCTTAGTTGCTCACAATGGTTATCTGATCCTTAACACCCCAGCATTGACTTCCCCCTAGACCCTGCCATTCTTCTTTTTTTTTCTTTTTTTTAAAGATTATTTATTTATTTATTCATAGACACAGAGAGAGAGAGAGGCAGAGACACAGGCAGAGGGAGAGGGAGAAGCAGGCTCCATGCAGGGAGCCTGATGTGGGTCTCGATCCCAGGTCTCCAGGATCACACCCCAGGCTGCAGGCAGCGCCAAACCGCTGCGCCACGGGGGCTGCCCCCTGCCATTCTTCTATACCTGCTACATTAGTGTTCTGGGATCACTTCTCACATGACTCTTGGCACTGAAATTCTTAGCTCAGGGAATATTTCTGGTGGAACCCAACCTAATATAGTTATTTTTGTTTGTTTTTGGCATGGGGAGAGACCGGATGATGAGGGTGGATGTTAGATGGTTTTCATGAGAGTGCAAGTGGAAGAAGGGAAGACTCAAGAGCAGTATAGAAAGTACAACTCCTAGAAATTTCAATCTAGCTGGATGTGTCCTAAGAGAGAGGGAAAGAGTCTCAGGTGGTTGAGGGTTGGGCTGGTAGATTGGGAGAATCTGTTAGACAAGCTAAGGAAGATGGAAATGGGGAATAAGATTTTTGGTGAAATATAAGGGGTTTGGATTAGATTACATTGAATTTGAGGTATTGTCTTGGAGATTGTCAAGCTTAGAGGAGAGGATGCCTGGAAGCCAGGAATCAGCTCCTAGGTTGGAGTGGAAGGTGTAGCTAGAAGGGGGGTCACTCAAGCAGAGTGTAGCAACAGTTTTGGGTGGGGGGGGAGAACAGGGAATAATCCAGGAAGGTCCAAACTCCGGGAATGCCAATCTTTAACAAACAAATTTATGAAGAGGAACCTACTAAAGAACCAGTGAAAGACCAGGCAAGGGCAAGAGAGTGATGTCAAAGGAGCCAAGAGAGATAAAGTATCTAGAGGAGGACCAAACAACAGAGGTTTGGCAAGATAAGACTTAACATTTCTATTGAACGCAGAAATGGGGCAGTCACTGCTGTCTTTATGAAGTTTATATTAATTTGCATCAATTAAAGAGGTAAGAGAATTCCCCCAACCCCCCCCTCCCCCACCACATGCGCACACTAAGAAATCTGGTTTTATTACATGGCAAATAGGCTCAACAAGAGTTGCCTAGAAGAGGAATTGCCATAATGAATAGAAAATAATAAATTCTAATTATAGATGAACATGATTTCAGTTCGTATACTAAAGAAGTCAGCCCTCTATTTAGATGGTTTGTATGACATTGGATACTTAAAAAGCTTCAAGTTTGTTCTACTAATGGGGTAAGGATTTTCCTTCTGAGGTGGGTGTTATTTATCCTTTTTAAATTGATCCTACTTCTGTTTTAATTATCACAACTTTTTACGTTGCCTAGAGCAGGGTTTAATCCTATAGCTGATGCCCCTTTGCATTTTGAATAACAATCCTGCTTTTGGTGAAGAATTTGATCTCTAGAGCTAGACTACTTGGTACCTATTATAGTGGCTCTACCACTTACTCTCTCAGATAATAATGGGTAATAATAGAATCTCAGAGGATTTTTCGCAGTCCCCAAAGAGTTAACTTCTGCAATGTACTGAAAAACATGTCGGCATAGAATATGTGCCTAGCACCTTTTAGTATGAGAAGAAGTATTTGTTAGTGTATTTTCTATTTATTATTTGTTGCTGAAAGTTGAGAGATAGCACCGTTAAAGGAATGATGGTTGGACTTGGAAGACTAGGGGTCTGCTCTCAGCTTTCCTGTCAGTTCTGTGAGCTTAGACAAGACCTTTCATTTCTCTGAGTTCACTTTCTTCATCTGTAAAAGATGAGAGTTGGAAAAAAAATCTTTGCCAGGCTTGGTTTTAATATTCTGGAAGCCAACCTTTTGCTTAAAAGTTGCTGATTGACACAGCAGTCTTAGATATCGCAGGTTTTCCCCAGAGGGAAAGATAAATGGGCAGAAAGGGAGATCTGAAAACATTCCACTAGGGAAATGCTTTCTGGAAAGTGCAACAAATGTTTTGGTTTATTTTCATGGGCTGAAATATATAAATCAATGGCTAATGTTGTATTCAGAGGGTTTATCTCTTCTTTTTGTTTGTTCCTTTAGTTGGAACAAATCCAATTACTTTTTATTATTTTCCCCTTTCTCCACACCTAATGTAGAAAGATCAATTTTTTAATACATGTATTTTTTTGCTGATGCTCCAATCTGTCCCAAATCAACCCACTTAATTATTCTTTTAGATTTTTAAACATGACACATGTATAAATAAAGTCATAATTATATAATGTGATGTTTTCTCATATGTAAGCATGTTTTTGAGATCTGAAATTTGATCCCTGTCATTCTTATTCTGCAGTTAGTCCACTGAACTCCTCTGATGAGTTGTTTTTCATGTGCACACATGGGGGAGCCTTTGAGACACTGGTTTGAATGTTGTGCTTGGATGCCTTTCTCACCAACTTGAGTGTAAGATCATGGAGTGGAATTCTCCATTGCAAGGAGTGTGGTAGACAAGACTGGCTGTAGACCTGAATGAAGTTTACCCTGTGTTCACTGCCAAGTATGATGCCTGAGAACCAATTCAGTGTTCTGAAAGTAGGATGCATGTTATGAACTAGTTAAAAAGGGTAGAAGTACCCAAAAAAAGGAGCATGTGAGACAGATTCAATGTTTTCTGAAGCCTCAGTGAGATGTATATGGGGCATAACCATGGAGGGGGCTGTCTCTTCAGGTAAAATGGGGACAAGTCAGGCAGAAACTCTGACTTCCACTGCAGCATTATTTAAAAGGAACCTCTGACATGGCTCCAAGGCCATTCTTGTGTAGAAAAAGAAAAATTGAGAAGCGCAAGGCAGTAGAAAAGAAATCACACCTGGAAGGAGGGAGCAGAAGCAAAAGCAAAATGCTTGAGTTGATGCTCTTGGCCCCTAGCTCTGTTCTCTGAGGAAAATGCCCTGGTGCAGTACCAGGATTACTGGCTTTACTGGGGTCTTTCTTTTGACCTCAATTTTTGA
Organism: Vulpes lagopus; assembly: GCF_018345385.1. NCBI lineage: Eukaryota > Metazoa > Chordata > Mammalia > Carnivora > Canidae > Vulpes > Vulpes lagopus. Next base: position 96,548,616 of record NC_054831.1, on the reverse strand, counting down.
CTGCCTAACAACATAAACCTATAAAAATATCTCTGGTGACAGCCCCACAGATGCATGAACAAGTATCATGAATGCCTGGGGCTTCCCTTCATCCCAGTTTATTTGGAAGGATCAATGGCTATGAGAGTCATTTCTGAATGCTTTGCTCATGAGATTTTTTTCATGCTATTTACATATTGACAAAAACTTTTAGCAGTGATTTTCTTGTATAAGGTGTATGGTATAACTGGATTAATACAAATTTGCATAAAAAGTAAAAAACCCATCCTTGATAGTACTTGGGAAGTAGGAGGAAGTCATCCTCCTTCTCATTGGCAGCCATGTTACATCCTCCCCAGTTTGTGCTCAACTCTTTGTTGTGTCTTTCTCTAATCTTTTCCCTAGTAATCTCATTCATTCTTGGGGTTTCAGCTGTTAACTATGTGTCTATCCTGGGCTTCTAGTATAGACTCTAGTTATACATTTCCCATTGCACATTCCTACCTGGATATGGAAATCAAATATAGTAAGTCAGCCACCGAACTAAGCCCCCTTCCTCTACTTGGCTTCTCAGCCTCCTCCTTTATTGCCCCCACATCCTGATCACTAATTTCTCCTGACTTTCTCATTTCTGTTCTTGAACCACCATGTTTTGAGCCACCCAGGTTTGAAATTTGGGGCCATTTTGGACACTGACCTATCTTAGGTTTTGTGCTATGTCAGAACTTTTCAAGACTCCCCTTAGGCTTTGATGGCTTGCTAGAAGGACTCATGGGACTTAGAACAACTCTCACACTCATGGTCATGGTTGATTGCTGTGAAAGGATACAGATTAAAATGAGAAAAGGGGAAGACTCCTAGGGCAAAGCCCAGGAGAAACTAGATGCAGGCTTATAAGAGTTCTTTCCCAGGGAAGTTGCACTGATGCACTTAATTCTTTGAGTAATGATGTGTGACAATGCACACAAAGTATTGCCAACTAGGGAAGCTCACTTGAGCCTTGATGTCCAGGTTTTTTTTGGGGGGGTGGGGGTGGGGGGTTATGTAGTTCTGCAGTGTTAGCATGATTTCTCTCAGGTACTCAGACTCCAGATCTCCAGGAAAAAACAGACATTCGCCAGAAATCCCATTGTTAGCATAAGCTACTTGATCAAACTGATAATGCATGGCCCAAGGCCTCAGTCATATAGCACCAGGCAGAGTGTCCTTGGGCTTGGAGCCAGTCAAGGGCCCATTTTTTGAGAATGTGCAGGGTTCGAGTAACCCAGGCCTGCTGAGTTAACGCTACATGTATATACAATTGCAAAGTGATTATTAGTTGAAAAAAAAAAAATGGGGAAGAGCATGTACTGCAGTATTAAATTGGTGCTTGAGTTCTAGCTTTATGAGGACCAGATGAGATATGTTTAATGTAATGCTGGACACATAAATACTAAATGAATGTTAGATAATGATTTGTTGTTTTAATGGCTGTTGTTGTGTCTGTCCTTTCCTACCCAGTACTACTTGTGCTTATCTAGTCTAAGACCTTACAACTTTCACCTTTTAGGGTGTTAGCTTCCCATGTCTGTGATAAGTGATGCTGCATTAACAATCTGTAAAACTGAACAGCTTATGAAACAAAAAAGGAGTATTTTTTATGCCTGGTGCTTGCTCATTATGAGTTGACTGTAGCTCTGCTGCCTGTTATTGTCACTCTGGGACCCAGACTGTTGGAGCAGCCCCAATTTGGGATATTGTGGCAAAGATAAAGGAACTTATTATGGAACCATACAATGGCTCTTGTAGTTTTGCTTGGAAGTGGCACATACTCTGTTTATTCCCATCTTATTGTTTAAAGAAAGTCTTATAGCGAGGCCTGAAGTTAATGGATTAGAAATGTGTAACACTCTCTTGGTAGGTGATGGTGAATGTTTAGCCAATAATATACTCTATCAACTTGCTAATTGGCTTGTGGCCTCTAGGTCTCCTCTTACCATTGACACACCCTGATTTGTCCTGTCAATCATCACCAAATCTATGTCCTCAAAGCTCAGTGAGGGCAAATGATTTCTCTTCTCCAAAACTGCTTGGACTGGTCATGCAAGCCCTCTTATAAACTCAATCACCCATGACTCTGCTATACTCCCCTGAAACTAGAATAGTCTCCAGCACCAGGCATGTTGTATCTTAGCACCTTCTACACCATTGCTCATGACATTCATTCACTAGGAAGGAGGAACCTTTTCTGAGGAAACCATTTTACTCACAGTTAGATTCTCCACAGAGCCAGCACCTTATCCATAGTCAAGCCCGAGAAGCATGATGAATGATGGGAGAATAAATATTGCTCCGGTGCTGCAGAGAAATCCAACTGCTATTCATTGACCATGAGAGGCCAGGCAAAGGGATGTGAGGAGGCTGAAATCCAACTCGTACTTTTCTAAGCCAAGTTGTGAGATGGGGTATGTCTAGTTCACATAAAAGCACAACATAGTGAACTTTTCCCCCAGAGCCTTTGTGTATTAGAAGGAAACCTTTATAGGATCTTTGTGCTCCCAAAGGACTATACATACAGAAGTCATAACAGATCAGAGGCAAAGAAATGTGTTGGCTCACCTTTCTTAGAATTTTCAAGTCCTAGGCCACCAAATCACATACCCAGTTAGCATCCCTTGAATGTCTGTGACTCGGGACATCCTGAATTTGAGTCCTAAGTACTGCTGTGGTCTTCACAAGGAGGGACTTGTGGACCACGCTTTCTGCCCATTCAAGTTTTAGTTATCTGGCACCCCTCTTACTGGAAAAATAGCTGAGAGTAAAAATGAAGACAGGTAACTAGATCAGTTATGCTTAGCAAAAGATGCAAAACCCTGTTTGGTGAAAGTGTTCTTAAAAATAAAAAAAACAGTCCCTGGCCATGCAGTAAATAGCCCAAACCACTTATTTGGTTGAGAGATTTTTAAGGCTTTTCCCTGGTTATGGTTTTAAAAACTGCTCCAGAAGAAATCTGTCCCAAATTCATTACTAAAGGGCAGTATTGTCTATAAGAAGACATGAGAGGTAGAGCAGAAAGGAGAGCTGTGGTGTTGTGCTCATCTGGGGCAGGGTAACTGTGAGTGGAGGACCTTCCTTGACGCCTGGTGAGTGTTCACAGCTGGCAGTGGGTGCTGTCAGGCTCGGTGCAACAGCTTTAAAGCAGATGAAACCACTGTGTGTGTTGTCAGCCATGTGATGTTTTGTTTTTTTAAACACTGTTTTACTTAAGCTTCTATTTCATGTCAAGAGGTTAGGTTCTTCGATTACTCAGGTAATAAACCAAACAAAGGAAAATCAGCATCGTTTGTGTTAAGGTGTACACTTTAGGACTGATGAGATCCTGAATAGCAAGACCGAGACGAAAAAAGGATATCGAATGGAGGCATATTGAATATGCAAACTTGCCTAACCTTATGTTCAGAATTTTGGTATTAGAAGCAGAGTGCGGAGTTTATTGATCTGTGGGTGGAAAGAGACTTGACTTTGAATTCTGAAGATGATAAAGCTTGGTCAGCCCAATACGTGTCCCCTGCACCAGTGGGAACATATAAGGACATTTGTATTGTCATACGTAATCTCATTAATTAGATATCAGTACATTTGTGTCATTTTGGGATCACTGTCATTACATGACACTAACTGGTCACATTTCACTCACATGGGCTCCAAGACCGCTGTGAAATTCCTTCATATAGAACTTGGCAATCATGACTGGCCAGTAGGCAGAACAGTCCAGTCCTGTTCTAGAACTCTGAGGATCTTGTCACCATTTGCAAGTCCAGGTAGACTTTCTGGAACCAGGTCCTAATGAGGCATAGTATCACCTCCATTGCATATATTATACGTAGAAAAGATGTTTTCCTCTGTCATTGAGTAAATCATGTTTTTCAGAAAAGACTTTTCCTCCATAGTCTTGTAAGATGCTATTAAATAATATATTTTACTTTGCTCTTGCTTTTCATTTGAGTGCATCCCACCACCCTTTTTAGACTGATGGGTTGTCATTTAATTATGCTTTCAGAAGGATTTTGGTCCTCACAATCTCTCTTTAATGGGGAGTCAACCCAGTGTCTACTGATTAACATGATAGTCCATTCTAGGTTAGTCTTTGTAGTTCTGTGGCCTTGATTCTCTGCAGGAGTTGGCCAGTAGATGCTGATTTCTCTGTTTGAGTGGCTACTCGTGAGACTTTTGACTAAGCCTCAAAAGTGACTGGCCCTCTACCACCTCGGTCTGTTGTAGCTGGTGGGTAATACTGGGTTAGATTTTGAAGCTGATCACTTTGTCTCAGTGCTCCTTATAGATTCTGTTCCTTCAGAGGCATTAAAGTACAGCAACTCTTTAGTCCATTGTTGTCATTTATGGCAATAATAATGAAGAGGATTTTTATGCTGAAGGGGCCAGTTACTCATGCTTGTTCATTCATTTTTTTTCTGGAATGTTTGAGTGGCTACTATGTGGTAGGCATTGAGCTAGACACTTGAGGTTCAGTAGTGGGCTCCAAATCCAGATACAGTGTTTGTATTTTTAATATTTTAAATAATTACAACTGAATGGAGGATTATAGAAATAATCAGGGGGTTACTGTATCTTGTGATGAATGCCATGATGGGGAAGCACAATGAGCACCAAGGGGGATATTTAGCAAGGTTTGGATGTCTTTATGTGCTAGGAAATGTGCTAAATTCTGAGCTTATAATTAATTAACGAAATAGAGATGGCCCTGGCCACCATGATACTTATTATTGGGGGAAACTGGTGTTTTTTGAATAATCACACTTGTACAGTATTACTTATTAAGAAAAATATGGGGCAGCCCTGGTGGCTCAGCGGTTTAGCACTGCCTTCAGCCCAGGGTGCAGTCCTGGACACCTGGGATGGAGTCCCACATTGGACTCCCTGCATGGAGCCTCCTTCTCCCTCTGCCTGTGTCTCTGCCTCTCAATCTCTCTGTGTCTCTCATGAATAAATAAAATAAAAATCTTTAAAAAGAAAAGAAAAATATGGGTATGAAGAGAGAATATATGAAGGATCTGATTTAGACTGTTCCAGGAACATGGATCTGAGGTGACATTTTGGCTAAGACTGAAAGTATAAGTAGGAGCTAGTCAACTGCAGCAGGAAGGGAAAGGACTCCATGCAGAAAGAATATCATGTGCTAAGGCCTGAGGCAGGAAGGAGCATGAAGAATCATAAAGCAGTATATCACATGACGTTATGTCATTGTGTGCAGTGGGGGATACAGAGGGAGAGAGCTAGAAGGCATTCAGCTGAAGGGTGACCAGGATCAGATTATAAGGAGCCTTCTTAGCCACAAGAAGGAGTCTTGATTTGATCTTGAGGGTCCTGGGAGAGCTCTTGTTGTGCTCAAGTAAGAAGGAGACATGATTAGATGTATGTGTTTAGAAACTCACTGCAGCTGCAATAGTGAATCAAAATGAGACACGCTGGGATGCAAGGAGACTAGTTAGCAGGCTGTCCTAAAAACCAAGGCTAAGAAATTCAGTAGGGTGTATTGTTAGGTGGGTGGGCTCCAGGGCCATAATGTGTGGGCTTAAATTCTACCTCTGTCACTCAGCAGCTGGATAGCTCTGCACAGCTTGGGCTCTCTATGGGCCTAAGAACTTAGGTTCTTGTTTCTGTAAATCTGACATGATAGAACTGATGCCCATGTCATTGGGCTGCTGTGGTTTAGTCACCATTTAGTCCTCAGAAGAATATGTGGCCCTGTCATTCAGGCTGTGCCCTAAGAAAGGCTCAAGTTTGAAGGACCGGTACTATGGGAACCTGCTTTCAACCTAAAAGACCTGTGCCCTGGAGGGGACTTACGAGGAGGCGGGGTTGCCTTTTTTTTTTTTTTTTAAGGGTTTCCTTTTTTAATTTATCCACCCAAGAAGATCATCTCTTGTAAATTGAGGAAAGTCACCTTAGATGACTAGCTGTAGCCCTGTCTGACACCTATTAAGCACTTAATAAATGCTATCTGTTATTAATGGCTATATGACTTTGTGTAAATTATTGAGTCTTTTCTGCCCATTTTCTTATGTGTAAAACAAGGAAATGCAAGTCCCCACGTAATGGAATTGGCTATAAGAATTAATGAATTCATGTAAAATACTTAAAATAGTGCCTGGCATGAATACATGTAAGCGTGTTGAAAAGAAAAGTAAGGACAGGGAGCATTTATTGGTTCACCAGTGTCTGTGGGCCCTTTGTGTGCCAGGTACAGTGCTGAAACATGGAAGAAAGAGATGGATATGGTCCCTGTCCTCATGGGGTGAACAAAAATTGACCCTGATAATTAACTAAAATTGTGGTAAGTGTTAGGAAAATGAAGTTGAGGGGATAGAGACCATTAGGAAGATTTGAGGAAGAGTTTAGAAGTTGGAAGACAAAAATAGCTAGATAGACACATTGATTCCAGGAAGATGGTGGCCTCATGGAAACGTTTCATGCAGGGTGAGGTCAGCCATGTTAGGCACCTTCACAGCTAGATTCATCAAGATGAATTGGGTTACCTACTAATGTGTATGATTTAAGAAATGAATTAAAGTGCACAGTAACGTATTTAGAATTTATTTGGTGTACCGAAAAATTCCCTAAAGGTTATATAGAGAAAAAATATATATAGTAAATCGGGTTTTAGAGATATTATATAACTTGTAAGATTTGTTACTTAAAACCCTGAAGTAGCAAAGGAAGTCTGGAGCCCAGCTCATTGGAGACATTTAAAAGTTGGATCTGAGTTACCATCCTCTCCCCACAAACCCCAAACTGGAAATAGTGCCCTGATAATCTATTTGGTGAAGAGATGACAGGTGAAAGTACCCCATGTGATTTTACTTGCTTTGTCCTGTTTAATTCTGGTAGTTTCATGGGTGAGTCAGATGACCCTCCCCAGGCAATTTATGGAACGTCGAGAGAGAACAGGACAAAGGAACATTCGTGGACACCTTCAGGATTTACACTTAGGTTTAAGATTACTCTCAGACCAAGTGATTATTCAGAGCTTTGCTCAAGGTTTAGAGTACCCTAGGCAACACAGAAGTTTCTTTGGTATACTCTTGAGTTCCTCCTCCTCCTCCTCTTCCTTCTCCTGAAATTACACTTGGTTCTGTAGCTAGTATCCATCCTTTTCACTCACCTTTCTCTCCTCCCTTCTTGTTAACAATTCATAAAAGTGATGGTGTTTTGGGGAGAACAAATGAAAAGTACCAGTTGGGATTTATAGGCACAGACGTGCAGGAGAAAACTGCTTTGCTTTGCCATGACACGTTATAATGCCAACTCTGAGTTGTTTGTATTTTGGAGGCTTTCTTTCATTTTTGTTTTGTTTTGTTTCTGAACTGAAAGAAAACCTGTAACAGCACTATTAGGTAAACCAGCACTGCCATCTCACCTGCATTTTGAGAGAAAGACAGGCTCAGTAACAGTGCTGAGTGCTGTGGTGATGGAATCACCCCTCTCCCTGCAAATTATCCATGTCCTAATCCCTGGAACCTGTAAATATATTATGTTCCCTGGCCAGGGGGAATTAAGGTGGAAACGGAATTAAGGTTGCTGATTCAATGACTTCAAGATGGAGAGATTATTCTAGATTATCTGGGTAGGTCCTGCATAATCACAAAGGTCCTTAGGAGTGGAAAAGAGAGGCGGGAGAGTGGGGGAGTGTCAGAATGATGCAGCAGGAGAAAGACCCAGCCAGTCATCACCAGTGGAGAAAGTGGCCCATGAGCCAAAGAATAAGCGTAACCTCAGGAAGCAGATTCTCCTCTAGAGCTCCCAGAAAGAGATGTGGCTCTGGACTCTAACGGAGGCCAGTGAGGCCTCTTTTGGATCCTTGCTGTCCATAACTGTCAGATAATACATTTCTATTACCTTTACTCACTAAGTTTGTGATAATTTGCTATCAAACTAATGAGGCCTGACATGGTAAGTTGTAAAAATCTGGAGAGCAGAGAGGGAGTCTATATTTGAAAAAGAAACAATATTAAATACATCACAAGTGTTCTGTAACTCTCAGGCAGTTAATCATTTAGTTCAATAAGAAGCTGGAGAAGCAGCAGCAAAATAAAAGGCCTCAAGGCCTAGGGAGGTGTGGTGCAAATGAGGAAGGCTGGCCTGGTGGAAGAGAATCGGGAGGGAGGGAGGGAAGCATACGGCCAGCTTGGGATCGAAGGGCAGGGGATGCAGTGGCTGCTCAACCCACATTTTGAGACCCCTAGTCTAGAAGCACGGTTACCCTGAGTGACTTGTGATTGTCACACTTTGGAATATAACATCCTCAGATCCTTCTGAGGGTGAGAGGCTGATTTAGCAAAATTAACGACTGAGCTAGTTATAATAAACATTAGGTTTCAGGTCTCAGTGTGTTTCATTGCAAAAGCCAGTTGGTTTTTATTTGCTACTTTACTGCTTCGAAGTTCAAAGGAGGAGATTAATGATGATGCAGAGAGAAAAGGAAAAATGGAAAGAGAACCTTTACAGAGCACCGATCAGGCATTGAATGCGGGCATTTTAAGCTATGTCCTTTAATTTTCACAGCAGTTTCATAAGTTAATCAATATTCTCATTTTCCAGGTAAGAAACCTGAGTCCAAGAGAGGTCAGGTAACTTGCATTTGGTCACACAAATAGTAAGTGGCAAAGCAAACTGAAAGGAACACAATTTTTTTTCAGAGGTTGAGAGTTTTCAAGAGAAGAAGGGACAGTCCTTTCTCTGGGGCTGGAGAGAGGAAGGAAATGGTAAGAACCACAGGGAACTTGGGGTGGCAACACTGTAGGAAAGTGGCTTTCTTGGTGCAGGTGGCTTATGAGGTTATCTGACACCCGAAGCAGTCAGGTGTCAGATTGGCTGCATCAGGAGAGAGAGAAGAGGCTGAACCCAGAGAGATCCACAAGGGAGACTGAGACTGGAGATGGGAGTGATTGGTAGACAGTGACAGTGGCCAACAGGCAGGATGGCTTTGAGTGGAATGAACGTACATATCGTTGGTTTTTAGGGCCACATCCCTCCTAAGTATGTAACCAGAGAGGAATCGAATGACCAAGGTGGGCTACTGGGTAGGTGAACCTTAAAAGGTTAAGAAAGCTGGGTGATTCAACTCCATCAGTCTCTAGGAAATTAAACCCGCAGTCCTAGTACTATACTACATCCGTCAGGAGGGCTACCGTGGAGAGAAGGACACCCCCGTGAGTACGTGAGATGGCTGGAATGCTTCTAGATGGTGCGATTGTGAATTGGTAGATTCACTTTGGAAACCTTTTTGGTGTCTGTGAAAACTAAACTTATGTAATTACCTGGAGCCTAGCATTTCCCTTCTTAGGCCACCCAAAATAGGTAATTTTCACACCAAAAGGTGTGTGCAATTGTTTGCAATAGTGAAAAATGAAAACAATTTCCTGAATTTTGGTACAGTTACAAAATGAAACACTTTACCAATAATGAGGAATGAGCTGCCACCATGCACTATATGGATGAATCTCAAAAATACAATGTTGAGAGAAGAGCCTAGACACAAAGCAGTATATGCTATACGATTTATTCATATGAAGTGTAGAATTAGAGCTTTAGTGTTGGACTTCGGGACCATGGTTAACTTTAAGGGAAGAAGGTGGCTGAGAGGGATGTAAGGGGTGGAGCTTCTTGGGTGCTGAAATGTTCTAATTTTTTTCATAAATGTCCATTTTTCCCATTGTTACTGTGCATAACTAAATACCACTCTTAAAAAATTTTAATTCTGGTATACTTAACATGCAGTGTTATATTAGGTTCAGGAACATGATATACTGATTCAACAATTCTATGTATTATTCAGTACTCATTGTAAGTGTACTCTTAATCCTTTTCACCTGTTTCAACCCATCACCCCACCCACCTACTCTCTGGTAACTATCAGTTTATTCTGCATCGTTAAGAGTCCATTTTTTGGTTTGTCTCTTTTTTGTTCTTTGTTGGTTTGTTTCTTAAATTCCACATATGAGTGAAATCATATGGTATTTGTCTTTCTCTGACCAGCTTGTTTCATTTAACAATATATCCTCTGGATCCATCCATGTCATTGCAAATGGCAAGATTTTCTTCTTTTTTTTATGGCTAATATTCCATTGTGTGTATACATATATACCACTTCTTTTTTATTCATTCCTCTATTGACAAACACTTGGGCTGCTTCCATGATTTGGCTATTGAGATAATGCTACAATAAACGTAGATGTGCATGTCACTTTTCAAGTTAGTGTTTTCATATTCTTTGGGTAAATACAAGCAAGTCCAATAGTGGACTTGCTGGATCATATGGTAATTCTATTTTTACCTTTTTGAGGAAACTCCATACTGTTTTACACAGCGGCTGTACCTGTTTGTATTTGTACCAACAGTGCATGAAAGTTCCTTTTTCTTCACGTTCTTGCCAAGACTTGTTTCTTGTTTTTTAAATTTATTTTTTTTATTTTACCCATTCTGACAGGTGTAAAGTAAAATCTCACTGTGGTTTTGACTTGCATTTCCCTGATGATGAGTGAGGTTGAACATCTTATATGTCAGTCGGCCATCTGTATGTCTTATTCTTTCGAAAAATGTCTGTTCAGGTCTTCTCATTTTTTAATAGGATTAATCTTTTTTTTTGATGTCGAGTTGAAAAAGTTCTTTATTTATTTTGGATACTAACCCTTTTTCAGGGATGTCATGTGCAAATATCTTCTCCCATTCAGTAGGTTGCCTTTTAGTTTTGCCGATTGTTTTCTTTGCTGTACAGAAGCATTTTATTTCATTGTAGTTCCCATAATTTATTTTTACTTTTGTTTCCTTTTCCTCAGAAGTCATATCTAGAAAAATGTTGCTGCACTTTATGTTAGAGAAAGCACTGCTTGGGACGCCTGGGATGCTCAGTGGTTAAACGTCTACCTTCAGTTCAGCGCATGATCCTGGAGTCCCAGGATTGAGTCCCACATCAGGCTCCCTGCTCGGAGCCTGCTTCTCCCTCTGCCTGTGTCTCTGCCTCTTTCTGTGTGTGTCTCTCATGAATAAATAAATAAAATCTTAAAAAAAATTAAAAAAAAAGAAAGCACTGCTTGTTCTCTCTCTAGAATTTTTATGGTTTTAGGTCTCACATTTAGGGTCTTCATCTATTTGAGTTTGTTTTTGTGTATGGTCTAAGAATGCGGCCCAGATTCATTCGTTTGTGTGTAGCTGTCTAGTGTTCCCAATACTATTTGTTGAAAAGATTATCTTTTTCCATTGCATATTCTTGCCTCCTTTGTTGAAGATTAACTGACTATATAATCATGGGTTTATTGGCTCTCTACCCTGTTCTATTCATCTGTATGTCTGTTTTTGTGTCAGTACCATATTGTTTTGATGACTGCTCCTCTGTGGTATGTCTTGAAACCTGGGACTGTGATACCTCCAGTTTTGTTCACCTTTTTCAAAATTGCTTCAGCTACTCAAGGTCACTGTGATTCTATACAAATTTGGGGATTATTTGTTCTAGTTCTGTAAAAAACACAGCTGGTGTTTTGATAGGGATTGCATTCAGTCTGTAGATTGCTTTGGACAGCATAGACATTTTAACAGTATTTGTTCTCCTAATCTGGGACCGTGGAATATCTTTCCATTTGTATGTATCCTCTTTAATTTCTTTCACCAGTGTTTTATAGTTTTCAAATTCCAGGTCCCACATCTCTTTGGTTAAGTTTATTCCTAGGTACTTTATTATTTTTGACTCAATTGTAAGTGGGGTTATTTTCTTAATTTCTCTTTCTGCTACTTCATTATTAGTGCATAGGAATGCAACAGATTTCTATACATAGATTTTGCATCCTTTGACCTTACTGAATTCATTTATGAGTCCTAGTTTTTTGGTAGAGTCTTTAAGGTTTTCTATATGTAGTACTATGTCATCTGCAAATAGTCAAAGTTTTACTTTTTTCCTCACCAGTTTACGTGACTTTTATTTCTCTTTGTTGTCTAATTGCTATGCCTATGACTTCCAGGACTAAGCTGAATAAAAGTGGTAGGAGAGTGAACATCCTTGTCTTGTTCCTGATCCTAGAGGAAAAGCTCTCTGTTTTTCCCCATTGAGTATGATGGTAGCTGTGGGTTTTTCATATAGGACTTCAGTATGCTAAGGAATGTTTCCTCTAAACCTACTTTGTTAAGGGTTTTTATCATGAATGGACATTATACTTTATCAGATACTTCTTCTGTATCTATTGAATGGATTGTATGATTCTTTTCTCTTATTGATGTGATGTGTCACACTGATTAATTTGTGAATATTGAACCATCCTTGCATCCCAGGAATAAATACCACTTGATCCTGATAAATGATTTTTAAAATAGATACCGGCCTGTGGTTTTCTTTATTTTGGTAGCATCTTTATCTGGTTTTTGTATCAGGATAATGCTGCCCTTTATAGAATGAATTGGGAAGCTTTCTTTCCTTTTCTACTTTTTGAAATAGTTTAAGAAGAATAGATATTAACTATTCTTTACATGTTTGGTAAATTCTCCTGTGAAGCTGTCTGGTCCTGGACTTTTGTTTTTTTGGGAGTTTTTTGATTAGTAATTCAATTTCATTGGTGGTAATAGATCTGTTAAAATTTTTATTTCTTCTGAATCCCTTCTGCTAACTTATAGGTTTGTGGGAATTTGTCTCTCTCTTCTAGGTTGCCCAATTTGCTGTTACATAACTTTTCAGAATACTGTCTTATAATCCTTTGTATTTCTGTAGTGTTGGTTGTTTTTTCTCCACTTTTATTTCTGATTTTGCTTGAGTCCTTCCCACTGCCCCCAGCACCTCCCTCCCTCCCTCTCTCTAACTTTTTTTTTTTTTTTTTTTGATGAGTCTGGCTAAAAGTTTATCAGTTTGGTTGGTCTTTTCAAAGAACCAGCTCCTGGTTTCATTGACCTATTCTCTTGCTTTTAATTTTTGTTTTATTTATTTCTGCTCTAATCTTTATTATTTCCTTCCTTCTTCTGGTTTGGGTTTTGTTTGTTCTTTTTGTAGCTCCTGTAGATATAATGTTAGGTTGTTTATATATGATTTTTCTTGTATGTTAAGATAGATTTGTATTGCTCTAAACTTCCCTATTAGAGCCACTTCTGCATCCCAAAGGTTTTGGACTATTATATTTTCATTTTCATTTATTTCCATGTAATTTTTAAGTTTCTTTTTAATTTCCTGTTGACCATTCATTGTGTAGTAGCATGTTATGTAATCTCCATGTATTTCTGCTCTATTTTTTTTTTCTTGTGGTTGGTTCCTGGTTTCATAGTCTCATTAGAAAAGACACATGGTATGACTTGGATCTTTTTGAATTTGTTGAGACTTGTTTTGTGGCCTAACATGTGATCTATTCTAGAGAATGGTCTGTGTGCACTTGAAAAGAATGTTTATTCTTCTGTTTTAGGATGGAATCTTTTTAATATATCTGTTAGATCCATCTGGTCCAATGCATTGTTCACTTTGAACAATGGCTTTCATCTTTTTGTTTTGTTTTGTTTTGTTTTTGACATCCGGTCTGGATGATCTGTCTGTTGATGTAAATGGGGTGGTAAGGTCCCCTACTATGATTGTATCACTATTGATTATGCCTTACATGTTTGTTAATATTGCTTTACGTATTTGGATGCTCCCATGTTGAGTGCATAAATATATACTATCGGTATATTCTCTTGTTGGATTGTCCCTCTTTTTGTTCATAAAGTGTCCTTCTTTGTCTCTTGTTACAGTCTTAGTTTTAAAATCTATTTTGTCCAGTAAAAGTATTGCTACCCTCTCTTTCTTTTCAATTCCATTTGCATGATGAATGCTTTTCTACCCCTTCAGTTAAATTCTGCATGCGTTTTAGGTCTGAAATGAATTGTAGGCAGCATGTAGATATACTTCACTTTTCCCCCATTCACTCTATGTCTTTTGATTGGAACACTTAGTCCATCTACATTACAAGTAATTACTGATAATTAGGTACTCATTGCCATTGTGTCACCTGTTGTATAGCTGTTTTTATACTTGTTCTATGTTTCTTTCTTTTCTTGCTCTCCTCTCTCACAGTTTGGTGATATATTTGGATTCCTCTATCTTTATTTTTTCATATCACTGGTTTTTGATTTTTGGTTAACATTAGGTTTATAAATAACATCTTATGCATATAGTAGGCAATATTAAGTTGATGGTCAATTGATTTGGAAATCCTCTTTATTCCCCTTCCCCTCTGCCCCATCATATTTTAGGTATATGGTGACATACTTTATAACTTTGGTTTTGTGAATTCCTTGGCTGATTTTTGTAGATATACTAAATTTTTCTGATTTTGTGCTTCCAACTTTTACTCAAATGTACAGTCTTTCCTTTCCATTCAAAGTGTCCCCTTTAACATTTCTTGTAGGGCTGATTTAGTGGTCACAAATTCCTTTAACTTCTGTTAGTTTGGGAAACTCTTTATCCCCCTTTTTATTCTGAATGATAGCATTGCTGGATATAGTATTCTTTATTGCAGTTCTTTTCTTTCAGCACTTTGAATGTATCATACCATTCCCTCTGGCCTGCAAAGTTTCTGCTGAAAAAAATCAGCTGATAGCCTTATGGGGTTTCCCTTGTGTATAAATGTTTTCTTTTGCTGCTTTTAAAATTCTCTCTTTGGGGATCCCTGGGTGGCACAGCAGTTTGGCGCCTGCCTTTGGCCCAGGGTGCGATCCTGGAGACCCGGGATCGAATCCCACGTCGGGCTCCCGGTGCATGGAGCCTGCTTCTCCCTCTGCCTGTGTCTCTGCCTCTCTCTCTCTCTCTCTCTCTCTCTCTCTGTGACTATCATAAATAAATAAAAATTTTAAAAAAAAGTTTAATAAAAAAATAAAATTCTCTCTTTGTCACTATTTTTGCTGTTTTAATTACTATGTGTCTTGGTATGGACCTCCTTGAGTTGATTTTGTTGAGGACTCTCTGTGTCTCCTGGGGCTGGATCTTTGTTTCCTTCCTCAGATTCTGGACATCTTCAGCTATTATTTCTTCAAATAAAATTTCCTTCCCTCTTTCTCTCTCTTCTGCTTCTGAGATTTCTATAGTGCAAAGGTTATGAAGCCTGATGAAATCAGAGTTCACTAAATCTACTGTCATTTATTAGATTTTTTTTTTTTTTCTGTTTTCTCTTCAGCTGTGTTTCATTACTCTGTCCTCTAGGTCACCACTTCCATTCTGCTTCCTGTAGTCTCCTATTTATTCCAGCTAGTGTATTTTAAATTTCACATACTGAGTTTTTCATCTTTTTTATGTTTTCTATCTCTTTGTTGAGGGTCTGAGGTCCCTCACTTTTTTTCTCAAGTCCAGTGAGAGTATTTATGGTCATTGCTTTAAATTCTGTTACTTATCTCTGTTTCACTTAGCTCTCTTGCTATAATTTTTTGTTGAAAACATTTTTTTTCTGTCTCCTTATTTTGTCTTATTCTTTGTGTCTGTTTTTATGTGTTAGGAAAGTAAGGTGTGTCTTCTGCTCTTGAAAGTAGTAGCCTTATAAAGAAGAGGTCCTGTAATGTCCTGCATTTTGATGTCCCCTGTTCACCAGAACCTTGTGCTTCATGGGTATGTCCTGTGTGTGTTGCATGCACCTTATTGTTGTGGCAGAGCCACTTTTACCTTTAGTCTAGTCATCTGTGATGACTTTCTTTGCCTATTGTGGGCTCAGTTTGGTCCTTGTGTTGTTAGAGGGCCAGTTTGGGGCCACACTGGGCTTGAGTTGTGTCAGACCAGGCATTTGTGCAGTAGCATGGAACAGCAGGATACTTTCCCATTGTTTTCCTTTGAGACTCTTTAGTTGGTGGGTAGATCCTACAGTCAGACTTGAATCAGCTGTCAGCCCACTGCTAGGCTGCACTTGGACCGGACTATGTGGTTATCTTCCCCTCTCCCCAGGGCATGAGTCACTCTAGAGTGATGTTGAACCCTGGTGGGACTGCTTGCACACTGCCAGGCTTGTGGTGCTGCCTTGGATGGGCTCTGTCCAAGAGCATATTGGAGGGGGTATGTCTGCAGGAGAACACAGGGGTGGGGCATGTTAAATTAGCCAGGTTTGCCATGTCTGCTGTGGGAGGGGACCTGGAAGGGAGGCCTGGCTGGAGGGGGCATGTCAACAGGAGGATGTGGGATTAGGGCATACTGTTAGCAAGTTAGATGGTGGGCGTTAACACTGCACTGGTTCCCACTGGTGTCTATGTGCCTAGGCAGGAGGACAGGGGAGGGAAATGGTGCCTACCAGCTCCTTTGTTCCTGGAAAGTCCCCCAAAGGCCCCTGTCCCAGTTCATGTTCTGAGATGACTAATCAAATCTCCCTCCTATATACCTCAGACACTTTTCAAACTGCTGTTTTTATGCTATATCTCTGTAGGATGTTTGCTGTGCTATCTCTTTAAGGTGGGGGACTCCGTTTTCTCTTGCCCTCTTGTTCTCCCAGAGCCATGGCCACTAATTTTTAAAATTCTGGGTGTTAAGCTCCCCCTTATAATAAGAATTTGGAAATTTTGGCTCCTCTGGTTTTCAAAGCTGAATGTTATGGGGGTTTGTCTTCTCTATGTGGGCTCCCCAGTATGACAGGCTGTTTTTCCCCCACCCTCTCTAATCCCATGGCATCCCTCCCTCTGGCCGACAGTTCTGCAGGTCCGTTCACCTTCTCACCATGTCTCTGCCCTTCTTATCCTCTTCCATGTGGCCTCTTCTCTCCATTTAGCTGTGGAGAGTCTATACGGCCACAGTTTGGGTTGTTTTCAGGGTTATTTACATTCATATGGGTGTTCTCTAGTTGTATCCATGGGGTGAAGTGAGCTTAGGATGCAGTGCCCTAATTTTTAAAATGTTGTTACATGGGTGTGTTTACTTTGTGAAAATCTGCTACCCTTTTATGTACATATATTGTGTCTTAATAGAGTATTAAGAGCAAAAAAATATTAAGGCCTGGATGGGAGTCTAAAATCATGACAAGGCAGTGCTGAAACTGCTGACAATGGCAGCCAAGAGAAAGGACCAAATTATTGAATGTGGAGTCCTTGGAAAATTAGGGGCAAGATGGTTATGGAAGGAGAGAACAGATGTGGAACAGTTTCTTCTTCTGACCAAGTTTCTGTTGGCTGTTGTGGGATTGAAGGTACAATGTTGCATCAGCTGCATGGCTCTATCTGATTCTGTTTCTGATGTCAGAAAAGGCCATCTCATAGTTCCACCCAGTAAGGAATCAGTGGTTTAATTTCAGGTAGATAGAGAGGAGACCTGGACAGCTCATTTCTTGATCTTGTTTAATTTTTGCTTGTTAACCAGACACCAGGACTGTACAAGGAAGCTGAAAGCTGCATTATCTTATTAAGCATATTATATGCAATGTAAATGAAGCTTTTGTTACAAGCTGTGAATGTGGCTTTGCCTGGTTTGTAGTCTCCTAGCAAGAGAAATATAGCAGGGAGATAGATGATAATGTCAACATTTAAGTTTCCTACCTGGCTTTAAAAGGAAGGAGACAATTCATTCTTTCTTATAGATTTACTGAAAGCTGCTTTTCTTTTTCTTCCTCAGAAAACTAGATTTGGGATCTTTGTGTCACTAATATCTATTCACTACTAAGTTATCTTGGTGAAATTAGAAAGGTCACTTGTCTTGTGAATTAAACGTTAAAAAAAGTTCTTAAATAATTGTATTAATTTCTAAGATTGCTTTCCAAATAGCATGGCTGACCAACTCTTAGCAGTCATTATTAATGAGGATGGTGGAAAATTAAGGTCAGGGTTGCATTTTCTTTCCTTTAATTGCTTCCTTCTCTTCTGGGTTGATTTATTTTCTATCTTTCCTTATATATTGTTTATCTGTAAAGCTGCATGAATTTCTAAATAATTTTTATTTCTAAAGATTTTTTTTTAGTTCCAGCAATTCTGTTGAATGTAGTCTGACATATAATTGTGACACTTTTAATAGATTATAAGTAATCCATTATATAGCACATAACTAAAGGGATCTTATAATTGAGCATTCAAATTGGCACCTTTCAGAATAAAAAGGGATTTTTTTTAAAAAAAGTTTTTGATTTAAATTCAGTTTGCCAACATATAACATCCCAGTGCTCATCCCATTAAGTGAAAAAGTGAAAAAGGGGTGTTATTAATAATTATGCCAGGCAATAGGTGTATAGCACCACTGGGCAAACCGGAACGTGTGGTTGATCTTCCTAGAGTCCTCTCTGGAATAAGCCCTGTGAAGGCTGTATTCTACTAGGGATGCTGCTTACCTGGCCTACCCACTTTGACCTGAGTGATTCATAGGCATTAACTTAGCTCAGTTCTCTCTGCCAAGAGAAGAACCATAAGGCCTAATTACAAATATCTGTGATACTACATGACAGATTTTTCTGGCGAAAACCCATAACCGAATATCACTAATAGAATAGCCTCTATTCATGCCTGGCCTCATTTTTCTTTTTTTTCTTTTTCTGAATTTCATCTCTGAGTCTTAGGACTATGAGCAGACAGTCACAGTCTTTTTAAGGATAGGATTTTTTCCCTAATGACAAGAGTAACAAGTCCGTATAGCATGCTGTATCACTTTTTACTGGGCCTGGCTTCCCCGTGGTGGCCCTAATGCAAGTCCTGCCTCCTTCCTGCTTGGCTCTTGGATCAGCTGACTCACTCTCCGTCTTGTGCCTTTTGTTCTCAGCAGAGGGAGTTATTAGGAATCCAGGAGTTAATCATGTTCCATCCTCCCGTGGGTTTTGAAGCAGTGGAGAACTAAAGACCTAGATGTCAGATCAAAGGGCCATTATCTTTTCTTTCCTACTAGCTTATCTTCACTATGGCCCTGGGCCCACCCACTGGGCTTCCCACCATTTCCCCAGGTGGTGAACTTACCTTGGCAGTTATGAACAAAGCAGCTGGGCCTGCCTCTTTGGCTTAAACAATGAGGATAGAAGAATATCTGTGATTCCAACCTGGTTGGTTCTTCAGGTTGGAAAGGAATGTGATGAGGGAGAGGAGAGGAAGATTATAGCCAGAAGGGGAAGGGGGGACAGGCATGGAGTGAGGGAGCAGAGAAGAGGAGAGGGAGGAGGAGAGAGTGGGACCAAGCAGTCAGAACACAGAGATGGAGAAAGAGAAGGAGAGGGGGAGAGAGGGGAATCGACAGGGAGAGAGAGAGAGAGAGAGAGAGAGAGACCGACCCAACAATGACATAAATCTCTTCTCCACCCATGATGGAAAATGAATGAATGTTACAGTAAAGGAAAGATACTTCTTCCCAAATACCAACAAGTATTAGTCGTCGTTCCTATTTTGTGTGTTAAAGTAGGATTGTGGGGAGAGGGAGAGGAACCTGTTTTGCTCCCTCCACCCCCACCCCAGGCACAGATATTCCCTATGAAACTCCACTATGTACACTCTGAGGCTGCAACTGCCAGAAGTTACTCTTCAGTCATTTCCCAGGTGGTGTCCTTGGGACTACTGTGAAAGCTTGGCCAATTGCATTGCCTTTCCAGCATTGTCGATGAGGAATGGGAAGCTCATCTTTGTCACCTGTAAACCACAAAGCATCAGCTCTTGGTCAGCAGGAGAAGGGTACAACACTCTTTATTTTAGATAAAAACTTTATTATTGTTTTTGCTATATTGTAAAAGGGAAGATTGTGTGAGCATGTTGGGGAGCTGTTCTTTGAAATATTTGCAAATATAGCATTTTATTGTTGGATAAAACCAGAGAATGTGGAGGATTGAAAATATTTCAAAGAAGCAAACTGAATTTCTTTCTCTAAAATGCTTCTTTTAGTCCTACCATCCATGGGTTTTGAGAAAGAACTCTGGATGATATATATAATTCAGTGCGTTCTCTGGAGAAGGCTACAGTACTATATCTCCCACCCCCCTCTTTCTAGGGCAGAGCAGGGCAACTATTTCAATCCAAGAGGAAGCACAGGTCATCTTAGGGCTGGAGGCTTAGCCCTGGTGATTCCTCCAGAAGAGTCAAAGGGACTCTTGACATGTGTTCTTTGAGTGGACTAAGGGAAAAACCAATTTCATTAGGTGCTTATACTTCAGATTCAAATTATAATGACATACAGCCTGAGGCAGGGCACTAGGACTCCCACTAGAAGCCCAGAGTAACCAGGTCCCAGCAGGGAGGAGACACACTGACAGGAATAGTGAGATAGGACAGGAGAAATTTCAAGTCTGAAACAACTTGCTGAAACTCACATACCATTAACGAGTAAGAAAAATGACCTGGACTAGGCTTTTCAGGATGGAAAAAAAAAAAATGAGAACAAAACACAAAAATGTATTTTCAAAGTTTCCATTTGGTATAGAATTCTTATTGACATAAAATTTCTTCTTGTAAATTACTTTTATCCCCAACAAGTAAGACATTTTTTTTTTCCCCCAAAAGCCTGTATATCTGCCCATGTGCCAGAACTGTTGATTAGGCCAGAATGATCTTTGAGGTTAGGTAGAGTCGCCTGGGCTTGGACTCAATTTTCACCTCTCTTGGTCTGGTGTGGCACTCACTGATTTCCCTTCCTCAGAGGTTCTAGGGTCTGTTTTATCTGAGAGGGTAAAAACCCCATGCACCAATACAAAATGCCCAAGTCTTCATGACCCTTTAAAATCTTGACTTGTCAGGTACATCTCCCTGTTGGAATTTTTTTTTTTTTAAGATTTATTTTTTCATGAGAGACACACAAATAGAGAATAGAGGTAGAGAGACAGGCAGAGGGAGAAGCAGGCATAGGGAGCCTGATGCGGGATTTGCCCCCAGACGCCAGGATCACACCCTGAGCTGAAGGCAGACACTTAACCACTGAGCCACCCAGGCATCCTTCCTTGCTGGAATTTCATGTGCCTGTTGATTTCCTCTGTGTTTTGTTTAAAGTCTACATCCGGGGCTCTAGCTCTTTGTGCAAATTATTCACTGTACACTTGGGCTGGGCTGTGGGGAGAGTGAGAATGGGAAGACATCCATCCCCTGCTCTTCAAACTGTGCCCTGTGATGTGGGTCTGTGGCAACCCACAGGAAGGACCACTTTTTTCTCTTCTTACAAAAGAGTGCTTGCTATAAAACTTCACTGTTGAGGGAAGATCAGAAATTTGGGGCTTCTTGAAAACCACCCAGCTGTTGATCCATATATCTATCTGATCTCATTATCTGGGCTGGGCTTGGACTCAACTTGAACTCAACTTCACTGTTGAGGGAAGATCAGAAATTTGGGGGTCCTTGAAAACCACCCAGCTGTTGATCCATTTATCTATCTGATCTCATTATCAAGGAGGGCTCGCATTGCTCAGGCAGCTGTATAAATGAATGATACATGGAGGGAATTACAAAATACTGGTGCGTGATAACGACTTGGCAAATCCAGCATTTCTCCATCTATATGTGGGGAGTAGCTATTACTCATCCTCGGGGGATTGTTGTTGTGCAGCAAAGCAAATGTGCAGCTTGAGGGCCTTTGGATCTTTTGACTTTTGCAAGAGGAACTGGAAATTAAAATATGAAATACCTGATCTTTAAATATTGACAGCTCATTCAAATGTTTAAAAAATGCTATGCTAACAGTGTGAGACTCGTTCCCATGTCGCTACTTGCCAAAGTTGGAAAAATACGTTGGTCACATCAGGTGTTGGGTGTCAGTTTGCCACCTCTGCCACTAAGGGATATATGTATGCCCTTAGAAGAGTTGTTCTGTATTATTTTATAGTTGAATGGCAAGCTTCTCTCTGCTTGTGCTGAGTTTTAAAATAATGGTATCATCCATTCATCCCTCTACCTTAGGCTGGTTGTATTGGACTGTACAGAATAAAGTTTGTTGTTGGTCATTTAAAGAAATTACTCTTAGCTCAACTGCTTCCTAATTACCTGAACAAATCTCTCAAGACTTTTCAGTGGGGTCATCCACCAATTTATAAAGGAATTTAGGTTTTGCACTAAAAGGGATGGGAAGGAAATATTTCTACTTCTTGGGAATAGGGCCATTCTATGTGTATTGGCTGCAGGAGTGGGGATTTTATAAAACAAGCCACTTTAATGTACATTTCTAATACGAAATAGGAGCCTTGTTGACAGAAATGCCACCTGTTTTGATGTCTGAGCACCAATGGCACTCTGCCAAGATGAAAGCAGATTTAGGCAGATTTTAAGCTGGCATCTCAGAGAACTGGCACATAGAGAGTTCATGAATTTTATCTTTTTGCTTGAGGATAAAAAAGATATTTCACTGATACCATGGCAGAAAACGTTTTAAAGCTTTATGAAAGACTATTAAAATCAGAATGAAACGTTAAAAAATTCAATAGTTTATATTACTTAATGTTTTATATTTTGAACATATTTTAATACAAATAATTTAATATTACAGTACACTTGATTATTTTTCCATTGCCTTCCTATGGAAATTTTTTTACTGGCCTGTGTAATGCTAGGCCAGCGATGAGAAAGCACAGAGTGTTCTCAGTTTCACTTTTTCCCCTCCTGCCCATCCTCCACACAGCAGCTGACAAGTGTCTTCTGATAGATTCTGGTTTGGGTAACACATGGCGCTGGCAGGGTAAGAATTCTGGAAGTAGCTCAATGGGACACTCCAGTTTGGGTGTCCTTTCTGAAAAGGCAGTTTCATATTTTACTTGGTCTTTGGATGTTGGCATGCATCAGCCTTAGAGCCCTAATGAGAAATGGGAAGTCAAGAATTCTCTGCTCCAGGCTTGGCAGAGATCTCTATGCGTTCCCTCTAGAACTAAGTAAAACTAGATTTCTATTATGAAAGTTGAAAGGTTTGGCCAAAGACTTGGGCAGATATTTGCATATCTGTAACTTATATCATGTTTTATATGACATCCTTCAGGAAGGAGCCCTGTCACTTAGATTTGAAATAAAATCCACTGTCTCTTCCTTGAATTGCACACCTCATCTTGAGCTATGCTTTGCCTCATTCTTCTCTCCCATCTCCCACTACTCAGATCTTATTTGTCTTCCTTAAAAAGGAAGATGTTTCCTTTGGTGACTCCACTTCTACCGTCCCACTATATTGCCAGTGTCTCATTTTCCTTGTAGCCCTTAATTTAACTAATTTAATTATTATTTGCTTTTCCAATAAAATGTAAGCCTTGTGAGAGTGGGACTTCCTTTATTGTACTTAATTGTTTTATTTTCAGAATCTAAGACAGCTCCTGGCATGAAGTCAATGCTCAGAAGTACTCATTAGGTGAATTATAATTTGCCCCCAGTTGATGGCTTTACCTGTAATCTGTTTTGTTTATTTTTAATTTATTTATTTGAGAGAGATTGAGCAAGAGAGCAAGCATGCCAGGGGAGGGTCAGAAGGAGAGACTTTCAAGCCGATTCCTAGCTGCATGCAGAGTCCCACCTGGAACTTGATCTCACAGCTCTGAGGTCATGACCTGAGCTGAAATCACAAGTTGGGCATTTAACTGACAGAGCCACTCAGGTGTCCCCTGTTTTACTTTTGATGGGGATATAATTTTATCATTTGGCAGGGATGGGGGAGAACAGGGTTAGAAGATGGCAAGGAAATGGGAAAATATTGGAATGGTGTAATTAGCTACATGATCTGAGCCATGAATCACAGCATTGCCTTAAAAAAAAAAAAAGCAAATGTGTAATACTTGAAAGTCAGACTCTACTATAACCCTACAGTGGGTTGGGTGTAGTTGTGCAAATCATGCACACCCAGAGCCTTATTGTTATAATTCTGACAGGAATGGAAAGGCTTGTGACATTTCTACAGAACATTAAATAAACAAAATGGGCTTCAAGTTTGGTTTGAGCCAATTTGCAAGGCTGGTGAGTGCTTTTCCGATACATTAGGGGGAAAACGTGTGTTTTTGTTTGGAAGGTGAGGAAGGTGAGCAATGAGTGATAGAACCCTTGGCTAGTATCAGTTTTTTTTTAAAAGGGATCTTCCTCTACCACCCTGAAAATCCATGATGATCTATGTGTTTATGAATGGCTCCTAAGGAACCAAGGGCAATAGAATTAATCTTTTGGACATCAAACATAAGTGAAATGACATTTCTTATCTGTACCCTAAGATATATTGGACAGGAGATGTTCCATGAAGCTGATGAAATTTTAACTAATGTGGTAAATAATCCATTGAGATTTGACCCTCATCAATCACCATTCTCACTGTTACCATGTGGCTGAAAAGGTACCTCTTGACAGAAAAATATGACATATGAAAGTACAACTGGAAATGTTCATGTTCTCAAACAGTGGCTCATCTGATCCTCTAGGCATCTCTTCAAGACCCGAATCCAAAGAAAGCAAAATGAGTTTCTGTGCTTGAGAGATTTTTATCAACACCAGTCTGTAGGAGCAGACAGACCAAATATGGTGAAGGGGAGGGCTCATGAGGATTTTTTGGTCTATTTCACATCTCACCTCTTGAACAGTGCTGATTGGAATCTTCTGTGGAACATGTATTGCATTTCTGCTGGGCATAAATTGCCTTCCTTTCCTCTATTTGCAGCACCAATGACAGTCTTGTACAGAGAGCCACATTTTAAATTTTTGTGGGATTAATAAAGCAGATCAGAGTAGGGGTATCATGGGGGAGACTAGGAGACAGTCTGGGATAGAGGTGAGCAAAATAAGAAACCAGGATTTGGGCTGCGATGTAGCTCGCTGTTATTTGTAGAAGCTTCAGGGTCTTGGGATGGGCTGAGATGTGCTGTGGTAATGGTGTCAGTGGACCAAGCAATAAAGATTTTTTTCTCGTTCATGCTGTATGTCCATTGTGGTCCAGCTGGGTGCTCTGGTCACCACTGTCACTCAGTGGCTGATGGAACAGCCAGCATCTCGAACATCAGGGTCTCACCCTAAATGTTCTTGTACAGAAATGGCACAGGCACTTCAACTCAAAAACACATTAAATACAACTCATTGTGCCTGGCTCCACCCAGCCACAGTGGGACAGGAAGTATAATCCTTAATATAACTAAGGACATTCCCTTAGTATCTTTGTGCTTGGTTTTGGCACAGATTGCTTTACTAGGGTAGGCTAGTTATCAGAGAATGTCTTATTTTCTTTATTCAGAATCATCATTGACTTTTTAAATCATGGTTTATTCCTTAAATGTATTTTATATCATTGACTGCCTATTTTTCACAAAAATTGCCTATTTTTGATTTACTGACCAGTGCGCTGATTCTTAAATTCTGCCAACATTTATGGAGCACGTCGTATGTGCTCAGTCACTGTGTTGAATACTGCATTGGATGGATTGCTGAGTTATCACTCAGTCATCGCTCACCTAGCTAACCCCAGAAATGGACACATTTCATTGTAGGCCAAGGTGATTCTCGTGAGGCTTACCCACTTTATAGGGTATTGGTGAGGCTTTGAGGTCATGTTTTCAAGGTATTTAGTACTGGCACTAGTGATGTTGATAATAATATAGCAAGTTGACCTGGATTTTACAGTTCACTTCCCAACATAATTCTTATTCACCTGGAAATTCAACTAAGACTGCCACTAGAATCTCTCTATTCGTTCTCCAATTGTGGCCCACTGACTGGGAACACTTAGAGTTCAGTCCCGAGGACAACAAAAGCACAGATGCAAACCACATGCGCAGTAGCTTCTGGGAGAAGACTTGACTCAGCATTTTCTTTTGTAGAGCCAGGTACAGTGTTAGGATGTATGGACAGAAGTACTTAAGTTGGAGCTAAATGAACATAAACCCCGAAATCCTATCTTCTGCTCTCTGGTCCCTTGGTCATTGAGGTTGGTCTCTTAGTGTTAACTACCCCTCAATCTCACAGATTCCCTTCTGTTGACCACAATTCCCCATATGTTTTTCTCTCTGTAAAGAGCAACCTGTTTACCCAATGACAAGTTTGTTTTGTAACATTATGTATTAAAAGACAGATCTCCTGCCTGAGGATCGTGGGTTACTTCTTGCAAGGTTGTGCGCGTTCTAAAAACATCTGCGATTCAGTTGAGTGTAAAAAAAATTCTCTTTTGTGTTTTCCTCAGAGTAACGCTGTCAAATAAGCCTGACTGGGTGAGGTTTCCTTCTGCACAGATCAAACTTTTGGTGAGTGTTTGTACTGGTTTGTCTGAGGAAGAAAAGAAAATGAGTGTTTTTGGTACCTGGCTTCAAAAAGCCAAGTCTGCTTTGCCTGATTTTTATGCAAACAGTCACACCTGCTTCTTTGATTCTGTTCTCACCCCCCTGCTCCCAGGTCACAGATGGAAACTGATACAGGAGACCTTGTCCCCTAGCAACAAACCACATCCACTTTTGCCCCTACAGGAACATTCTATTCACGTGCCTGGCCTCAAATTAACATAAGGTACTTACAAATATGGAGAGGGTGAATATGAGGAAGGAGCATGTCTTGTTAGGTAAGAAAACGATGTGACTGGAAACATGGGGGGAGGGGCGTGTGTGTGTGTGTGTGTGTGTGTGTGTGTGTGTGTGTGTCAATGGTTGGGTAAGATAAGGATGAGTGTTTACCAAATGATTCTATAGTAGATAATGAGTACAGCTTTGGGTTTTAAAAATCTTACATTTATAACAATATTTTGTTTAGGCTATGTTCTCTTAAATCTTGGTATGGAATGGCCTTTTTTTCTTACGTACATTTTGTAACTCAGACTTCCCTAATGGAAGACTACAGATGTCTTTATTTTAGCACTTAGAATGGAAGCTACCTGAAGACAGGTTATACCTTCACTTGTGTAATCTTCACATAGTATGTGCTCAGTTGATGTCTTTTGTTTGATTGAATGATTTAAGGCAGACCCATTACTCCCAAAGGAAGAGAATAAAAGCCTGTATTTTTGTGCTTTTCTACACTAGGGAGATGACCTAAATATCACATATGATTTCATCATGCATATTTTGTTTGGCAAAAATATGACTTTATTTCTTGCTTAATAAAGGCAGGATAAGGGACACCTAGGTGGCTCAGTAGCGGCTGAGCATCGGCCTTCAGCCCAGGGTATGATCCTAGAGTCCTGGGATCGAGTCCCACTTAGGGCTCCCTACATGGAGCCTGCTTCTCTCTCTCTGCCTGTGTCTCTGCCTCTCTCTCTCTTTCTCTCTCATGAATAAATAAATAAAATCTTAAAATAAAGGCAGGATAACAATTTAGATAGCTCGTTCTTGTAATATCCCCAGACTAAACATGAATGATACCGTATATTAAATAATGTGCAAAATCAGCTGCATGTTTGGTTGCCAAAGGGTTTTGGCATTTTTCACGAGTAAATTAGGAGGCTGGTCTGGAAGGCTCAGGCTGCAGAATGGCAGGTCTTTGCTACCATAGTGATGTGGGCTGGAGGAGATGGATGGCTATCATATAAAGTGTCTGCTGAATGTGCCGTGCCAGCAGTGTTCTCTGGGTGGTACCAAGCACTACTATCAGAGAAAGAAATTTTCTTGGCTCATCATAATATACCATAATGTGTCTGATATAGTCAGCCAAAACATGATCATCTATCAATGCTTCTGCCAGCTACCGAGGCTAGCTAAGGGGACCAAAGGCCAAATGCAGTGATCAAAAAGACAGCTAGAAAAGCAAAAGGACAAGAGAAAAAAACTGGCCAGGAATCCATGTTTTGCTTAATTGTCTTATTCCCTGTATTCACAACAGTGTGGGAGCCTCTTCTACCTCTGGGGGTAATCCATCTTCCCTGTGGGTGTAGGGCCTCTCGTTCCCGAATCTTCCCACTTCTGACCATATCAGTCACTGGACAGCAGACAAGGGACAGCCACAAACAAGCAGAGTGGTGAAATGTGCAGTCTCTCTTGGCAGACTGCCTGGGTTCAGATCTCTGCTCTGTTTGCCAGCCAGGAAATTACTCAACCCTCAGTGCCCCAGTTTTTTGATCTGTAAAATGGAAGAGTAATAAAAATATGATTTCATAGGGTTACTGTGAAAATTAAAAGAAGGAATACATATTTATTGCTTAGCATACTCCTGTTAATAATGGCAGAGTCAGGAGGACTGCATATATGTGGTAAATGGAGATGGGAAATGTGTATAATTGGCTACTTAGGCTTGGTCATAAAGATGTCTCAGGAACAGAAGTTGAAGGAAAATGTACAGTTCTTATTATCACAATCTCTATTGATGTTTTTAAAAAGGATTTTATTTATTTATTTGAAAAGGAGAGAAAGAGAGTGAGCAAGTACAAATGGGGGGAAAGCAGAGGGAGAGGGAGAAGCAGGCTCCCCACTGAGCAGGGAGCCTGCTGCGGGGCTCAGTCCCAGGACCCTGAGATTATGACCTGAGCCGAAGGTAGATGCTTAATCGAATGAGCCATCTGGATGCTCCACTGATATTGATACTGATATTGATAATATCAATATTATCCATTGATAATATTACGAAGGAGGTAGAAAAAAAATTCCTGTATACCATTTATCCTACTTCCTATATGAGGTGAGTAATATTGTACGAAGCTCTCACTTCTTGGTGTTTGAGTTTTTTCAGAAGTTTTTGTTCTCAACTCCCCTGAGAGGTAACAATAGTCAAAAGATAGGACTTTGGTAAAAATTTCAAGTGGAAAGGCACATAAAATTTTACTTTTTGAAATGTAATTGCTTTGGCATAAAAAATAAGAATCAAGCTTTAGTCCCAGGATGATATCACTTTTTAATGAATTGAAATTGCAGCTAATAGAGTTGAATATAAAGATTAGTGAATATGGTTTTAAAAAAAGGCGTAGCATGAATTATTCATTATAGGTGTTTAAAGAGAAATGGTGGTGAATTTTTTTAACAGAAATTCAGGAAGATAAGTCAGGCAGTTTAAAAATGAATCCACTGTACAACTTGATTCTGCATTAGTAAATATAATGAAGGTAAAAATGTTATTTAGTAGCAGAAGCATAGTGGAAAAGCCTGCAGCTATGATCAGTGGTTCTCTGGGGGCAGGGGCAAGAGGGAGGGTACATCCTTGGGATCCTGTCTGACCCAAGGCACAGATCTCCTGCCTTGGATTTCAGTTATTTCACTCTTTTTGTATTGCCGAGGCACATCTATCTTCTCTGGTTCCCTGTGCTCACTCTCCCTGCCTGCTTTCCACTGGGACTGAAACTCTTTTTTTTTCCCCTCTATTTCTACCCTTAGTAGATATATTTTTTTTATTTTAACCAAACTCATTTTTTTCCCTGACCTGTGACAACATGACCAGTGAATTTCTGATATAGGTGCTTGTAGCTCTGTTGATGGACTTGAGTGTCCAGTCCCACAGCTTTGTGCCAGAGGAATAGCAGTGTAACACACAAAGCTTACAGAGGCTCTGCTGCTATGGCTGGGCATGACCCATCAACATGCCAGTTGCCTTATTTCTGGTCTTTTTAAGCCCTGGAGTCCCTGGTCACATACACTTGGATTACTCAAACCAGTCTAGCGGATGCTAAATCAAACAAATTTAGCGTGATGTACCAACAGTATCAGTGCCATGTTTTCAGTCACTCATAATTATTCACTCATTTTTTCAGTGGTATTCCTATAGTTACGTGATGAGAGATTCAAGTGGGGTAAAGAGAAGGAAAACTAGTAAATTTCTGAAAGGAAAGGTAGAAGTTAGAAGCCAGGGAAAGTGACTTCCAGGGGACATTTTCCGATCATAGGTCGGTATTAGGATATCTAGAGTAAAATAAAATATTCAGGAGACATATTGTTCAAACATGAATATGCAGATAGTAATATCACTACTTGGGTTTCTCAAAAGTTATGTAAAAATAAGTACTGTAGCTGAAGACAGCCTGTACCCACAGGGAAGGAGTAAAGAAATAGCATTCGAAGAAGAGCACGGACAGTCTTGGTCAGGTACAGTGCTAAATGTTCATCTTGATAATAGAATGTTCGGGGCACTTACTTGGTCTGCTCAGTAAGTGCAGCCAGAGAGAACATAATAAGTAGTGAGCCTTGTTGGTGGGAAGCACTATTAATAATAATGGAAATGTTAACACTCAAGATCCTGGGGGTCTTTAACTGAGCAGCTCTGGATCTGTGAAACTGATGTGTGGCTCTGGGTCTCCAGCCAAGTTAATGATGGGCCCCCTGTGGTTTCTCCACTATCTTGGGGGCAGTCTCAGACTCCTCCTGAGGCCTCTCTTAGTATATGTGAGTTGGAGTTGGTGGGGATGGGAAGACAGACGTTATTTTTTAATTTGTCTGAAGTGACAACCAGGCTAAGGGTAGGGATAAACGCAAGGGGTAGAAGTTGATTAAAAGGTGTTTTCTGATCTGGGACACTTCTCTCCCCTTGCAGTGGCACAGGCATTTAAGGAGCCAGTATGAATTCCTAGGAGTCAAGGTATGAGGGCTCGGGCTTCTAAAGGCATCCAGCCCTCTCCCCGGAGGCTCTGGGGGAAATGGATTTTGATCCAGCTAGTCTGGTTGTGCAGCCCCATATCCTTGCTGGAAACGTGAAGACCTGCTCTTGAATGCTTCGGTACTAGTCTAATGCACAGTGAGCTATACTTGAAAGGTGCAGGGAGCCCATAGTGGCCTTCCTTGGGTTGGGTCTCCTGACTGGTCTCTTGAGCCTATTTTTAATTTCTTAGGATATTTTCACAGCACACTTGTGGCATTGTCATTGCTTGTTCTAGTGTTTTTCAGTCGTGGTAAAAATAAAAAACAAAAATAATAATAACAAATGGCTTCTGGGGAAGGTTCTCAATTATGCCCACTAGGTCTCATGGCATTTCCATAATTCATAACTCATCTGTATTAATAAGGGTGGCTGTGGGAATAGTAATCACAGTGTCTAGCTCTTACCACCAGTACTGCCTTCTCTGCAGGTTTTTTGCAAAAGTGGTTACATAAGAGGGTGGATTCTGTCCATTGGACAGCCTAATCCATGGTCAAACTGATGTTTGCTCCAGTGATTGTAAAAGGACAGATTTGGCACCAGGCGTATTCATTTCCAACAGAATGAAATGAGTGTCCTGGGCCATTATTCTCAGAGACCTCTCAGCATTGGTCTGAAAACCAATTCACAATATTTAATAGCAGGCCTTTGTGTTTTCTGTAATACACTTTGATAACTGCATGGGCTTCTTTTCACTTAACACTACTTCTGTGCCTGCTACTCTGGAAGAGAATTGGTCAATGCTACTAAAATAGCATTTCTTAAGGAGTCAAATGTGAGTGGTGATTCACATAGACCTGGTTTGCCCATTTTCTTCCTGGACTCTTTAACTCTGAAGTAATTGTAACTAAATTTCAGGATTTCTTTTGGAATATTTTTTACATTTCTGTCACTTCATGCATAGATACTAATATTTCTGCTGCATTCTCTTATTATATATTAAGCTTCTTGGGAAAGTATATATCTTTTTATAGAGTTTTCCAGAACACTTAACCATACCATGATCTTCATTCTTGTTCATAAGCATTCATGCAGTGGCTACTTACCTGTGGTCTAATAAATAGTGGTATAAAAATTGGAATAATGTGGATACTATGTCCTCTAGTCAATGAAAATTGAAGACTCTGACCACGACTTTCTCGGCAAATGCTATTGACTTCTTAGGCTATGTGTAGTATTGTATACATACAAGGTATTTAATATTATAGTTAGTGATATGACTTTTTTTTTAAGGTTTATCTATTTATTTGACAGCAAGAGAGCACAAGCAGTGGAAACAACAGAGGGAGTGGGATAAACAGGGTGCCTGCTGGCAGAGAGCCAAATGCAGGGCTTGATCCCAGGACCCTGGGATCATGACCTGAGCTGAAGGCACTCAACTGACTGAGCCACCCAGGTGAAGTGAATGGCCCTAGGGCTTTTGGTGATTGGCCCTCACCTTCAGAACAAATACCAGGGCCTAGTCAGTGGCTGCGTGGGTATTGCGAGGAAGAGTGTAGCATGTCAGTTGTGCTGGTGAAGAACATGGCAGGTATTGTACGATTTAGAGGTAGACAGCATTAGCAGCTGGGTGGGCAGCTTCCTGATTGGCTCCTGATCATAGTGACTTCATGATCCATCTGCATTCCTGTTAGTGTGTGCATCCTACTTGTGGTGAGGCACTGTCTTTATGGAATTGGCCGTGGCCCAAGATGGCAGGCAGCTGATCACAGAGGAAGCAGTGGTTCTTATGGTGGCCCAGTTCTGTGGTGTGCTTTGAGAATTAGTTCTGATGGCTTGGCTTGGCTTAGATGTTTTTCTTCAGCCATTTCCAGTGATTCTATATGTCATTTAATTTTCTGCACACAAATTGTTTTTCTTCTTAAAGTAGATTTCTTCTTAATGTCTTTAAGGGTAGATTCTGTCCTAACTTTACAATGGTGTATATCCAATTGAGCCACGTACTTCCTCCAGAATTTTCTAAGGTCAACTCAGTGGCCATT
This sequence comes from Vulpes lagopus, assembly GCF_018345385.1. NCBI lineage: Eukaryota > Metazoa > Chordata > Mammalia > Carnivora > Canidae > Vulpes > Vulpes lagopus. Next base: position 96,516,271 of record NC_054831.1, on the reverse strand, counting down.
ATATTATTTCATGGAAAATTGTGGAAGTACCAATAGAAGTAATCATAGATATGATTGGGACTTTTTTCAAGTCACTGCCAAATGTTTACACATACCTCATATTTTCCCTCTAATCGATGAGTTACAGTTGGTGTTTTCCCCAGGCCCATTAACATGATTTATAAAATATCTCTTGAACTGTACTTCGAAGCCCAACAAAATTGAGTTGTTTGAGCTAGAAAAGCAGGAGCAAGCAAAAGTACAGAATCTCCACAGGAAATGTTTTGCCTCCAGGGTCCCATGGTTGAAACTAGAGATTGAAAATGCCAGCATTGGGATCCCTGGGTGGCGCAGCGGTTTGGCGCCTGCCTTTGGCCCAGGGTGCGATCCTGGAGACCCGGGGTCGAGTCCCGCGTCGGGCTCCCGGTGCATGGAGCCTGCTTCTCCCTCTGGCTGTGTCTCTGCCTGTGTCTCTGGCTCTGTCTCTCCTTCTATCTCTCAAGAATAAATAAATAAAATCTTTAAAAAAAAAAAAAAGAAAGAAAATGCCAGCATTACAGCCGATATCTCTGGCTGCTCATTTCTGTGTGTCAAGGCACAGGGATAATTAGAGGCCAGGGTGGTGGGTCCTGTTGCCAGGTGGCCATCTGGCTTTATTCTCTTCCAGGGCCTCAGCCTGGACTTTTTTGTCCAGACTGCTCCTACTGCCTGTCTTTGAGAAGAGAGAGAGAGAGAGAGGTCAAAAGGTGGCAAAAAATACTTTCTCTAGAGATAACGGGTCAGCAGCATCACTTTCATACCCTAGGGATGGTATCTTCCTGTAGTTTCCAGAGAAGGGACAGAAATGTATTCTGTTAAGTAATTGTGAGGAAGAAGCTTTGTACACAGGCAGGAGAGGGAGCTCATTAGCTTGCCCTGGGTGAGAAATTTTAGCATCAGGAGAAATGATGTGTAGGAGAGGGATGGAAAAATACTGAGCATATAGGAGTGTTTAATTAGCAACAGAATAGGAATTTATTTATATTTTTAAAAGATTTTATTTATTTTTGAGAGAGAAAACTACCCCAAGCAGGAAAGGAGGGGCATATGGAGAAGGAGAGGTTGGCTGCTCGCCAAGCAGGAAACCTGATGTGGGGCTCCATCCCCAGACCCTGGGATCATGAACTGAACTGAGGGCAGATACTCAAGCAGATGAGCCACCCAGGAACCACCAAATAGGAGTGAGTGAGTTTGTTTGTTTGTTTATTTATTTATTTATTTATTTATTTAAAAAATTTAATCATTTATGAGAGAGAGAGAGAGAGAAAATGCGTGCACCTGTGGGGAAAAGAGAGAAGGAGAGGGGAGGGAGTCCTAAGCAGACTCTACACTGAACGTGGGGCCTGATTCAGAGCTCAATTTCATGAGCCTGGGATCATGACCTAAGTTGAAGCCAGGAGTTGGATGCCTCACCTACTGAGCCACCCAGGCACCCCCAGAATAGGAGTTTAGAAAGGATAAAAAGATTTGGTAGATTAAATTGCTTAATAATTATACTCAGATATGAGGAATGCAGACTCTTTTGCACATAGTAGTTTAAAAACACAAACGTTTGATGTCTCATGTCAAAAGTCTGGAAGTAGGTAGTATGAAGCTAGCGTATCAGTTCTAGAAGATGATTATGGACCCAATTTCCTTGTATTTATTTATTTTTTTTCCTTGTATTTCTGTTATCCATTTTCTAAACACACAACTTCGGTTGTCAAAGTCAAGTCACAATCCAAGGTAGCTGCTGGAGTTCTTATTATTTCCACATCCCAGACAGTAGGAACGCAGAAGGCCAGGCCTTCCTGGAGACCCACACAGTCCTTCCTCTTACATCTTATTGGCCAGAATTTAGTCACATGACCTTTACTTAGCTAAGAGAGAGAGACTAGAAAATTTAGCCTGTTTTGTCAAGTAGCAATGGGTCTAGTTACGATAGTTACGATTGGGTTTTTGCTAGGAAGGAGGAAGGAGAAGGTGGGTACTTGACGGGCGTCTAGTGATCTCTGCTACAGAGGCTGAGCCAGACAGGGCTTGGGGACTGTGCTGTTGTTGACTGTGGCATTCTGGCTTTTTGCAGAGGCCCCTTTACACCAGAGATGGAATTTCTTACTTTTACATCTGGGTTATCCAGGAAGCTGGGGTGGTTTCCAGAGAATACTGCCAAGAATGGCTGAGCATATACAGGTCTGTGTGAAATCAGAAACGGTGCCTGAGACCCTTTTACCTGACTCCTGTAGAGTTTAATCGATTGAAACCATAGCAGGTGTAAGTGGGAATTCTTTGGCACATAGCCTGTGACCCTTGTCTGATTAATACCCTTATACACATGCCTGCAACAGCTGAAGCTTTAGAAAGGTTCTGGGAAGAGGGCACAGTGTAGGAATCTTTTTGGGCTTATAGTCATGGGGAAGTGTATTAAGGTATTTTTAGAGCCATCGAATCCCAAATCTGAATAAAGACCCTTTGACTACTACAGAGACCCTAAAACATGCTGGTTGGTTAATCTCAAAGAGTTGAAGAAAAAAATAAGCCAACATTTGAGAATGAGTTTCATTGATATATGTTTGAGAAATTAGACCATCCCACAATAACCATCCTGCATTCCTGCCTCTCAACAACTTTCTGGGGGCTCAGCGGTGATTGTCGTCTTTAGACGGTGCTTGCGTTTACTGGCTCCGTAAACTTATCCACACATTTCTGATACCTTATGTCTGGCCTACTTTTCACTTATTTATGTATCCTGCTGGGCATCTGTAAGCATCTATGTTTGTACCCGCTGTCAGGATGACCAGGAGGTAGCCAGGACCAGGGCAGGGGGTGGCTACTGGCCTGCCTCAGTTGCTGAGTAGGAGGCATGAATAGAGGACTCCTGGCCTGGAGAGGAAAGAAAGGGTGCCATTGAAACTGGGGCCTATAAGGAAGGCACCTGACAAGGCCTGTGGCTTGTCCTGTACAACGATTCCTGGGTCCATCTGTGGGAAGACATACAGTTGCATCCCAGATATCTCAAGATATCTTGAGATACTCCAGGTATCTCAAGATCTGAATAGGCTCAGATTTTTCCATGGTTTACAAAGCTAGAATCAGGATGTGACTGTTTTGTAGCCAAGTTGTTCCCATATAGGTAGACTAGATTCCTATGGTGTTTTGAAATTCGATGATTGGCCAGGCCAATATTTTTAGGGTAGTGGTTCTAACAGATTGTGCTGTTTGGAAAATTTCCCTACAATCTCCAGGAATTACTCTGTAACCTATTTAGGAGGTTTGTTCTAGTGGCTCACAGGCTAAGCTTGTATTCCAACTATTGGCAGTATGTTCACTGACATCGTTACCCAAATGTTTGTAGTGGGCATTATAGTTTAAAAAGAGAGATACCCAACTACTTCCCAGGCTACCCTTGAACCAAAGGAATACTGGGTTAAAACCTTAAAAAATTTTTTTGGCAATGTTAAAAATTTACTTGAAAACCACTTTAATGTGCAAAAGATGAAGAAAGAAAAGCTTCATCCCTTTTAAAAAGCTGCAGGATTCAGATACATGCAAAAAAGAGACATAGTCCTTCAAACTACATAGGACTGAATGATTTAAGGCAACATTTTCCTCATTTGAAGCTTTTATTTAGGGACTGCATGTATACATTTCAGAAGGAGCTCTTTTCCCTTCTTCCAGCCCAGAAGTCACTCGATTGGTATTTGCTTCCTTGGACTTGGCTTGAAATGAAATCTTTTCTCTCTACCTTGGTAAATGTCAACAGTGTAAAATGGCACGATTGTGATCTCTAAATGTGCCCTACTGCTGACTGCTACCAATAGGGAAAAAAGGAAAATAGAACCTATTTGCTACCTTGAGAAACATTGTGATCTCTATTTGGTTTTCTTCAGATGTGAGGTCTCTAATGGTAAGGCCTGAATTTATTAATTATGACTGGGTAAAGCCTCGACATTATAATTAGCGATAGTGACCTAAATGACATCAATTGTATTTCACTTCCTTGATTTTTAATTTTTCTTAGGTGTATTTAATTTATAGAAAAACATCTACGCAGGGATTCAGTCAACTTAAGGATAATTTTGCTAGAACTTGAAATAAGGTGCTTTCAGTGACTGAAAATATCAGTATATTAGGCTACAACCTGCGTATAAGAAAAATGGTGGTTTGCTTTCTCCCTGGTGTTTCCACTAGTATCTATCATGGCTGTAACCTAATGAATTCAGCTTTCCCCTGTCATATTCCATTTGGTACCTTAGCTTACCTATTTGATTCTAAATTTACTTTGTAGTATTAGGTTTTAGTTTATGAATTTTCATATAGTTGGGGAAACTGTTTGCTCAAAGATATATTTTTATGCCTACATTGTAGTTAATAGTACTTGGAGTATTTCTTCTAATGGTCTAAATGTGAATCTTAGTAAAATGGAATTGCAAATTCTGTTTTCAGAGAATATTCATATATGAAATTTCATTCTGTATCTAATGTTAGGGCACTGAGGCTAAGGTCTGCTTTTTTGATTCTATATTTTTTTCTTTAAAATGTACATTCAGGGATCCCTGGGTGGCGCAGCGGTTTGGCGCCTGCCTTTGGCCCAGGGCGCGATCCTGGAGACCCGGGATCGAATCCCACGTCGGGCTCCCGGTGCATGGAGCCTGCTTCTCCCTCTGCCTGTGTCTCTGCCTCTGCCTGTGTCTCTGCCTCTCTCTCTATCTCTCTGTGACTATCATAGATGAATAAAAATTAAAAAAAAAATTTATAAAAAAAAATAAAAAAATAAAATGTACATTCAGTTAGAGAAGTAATACAAGTTCTTCAAAGCTTTATTTCTCCTCCTCCTCCTCCTCCTCCTCCTCTTCCTCCTCTTCTCCTCCTCCTTCTTCTTCTTCTTCTTCTTCTTCTTCTTCTTCTTCTTCTTCTTCTTCTTCTTCCTCCTCCTCCTCCTCCTCCTCCTCCTCCTCCTCCTCCTCCTCCCCCCTTCCCCTTCTTCCCCTTCCTCCTCCTCATCCTCCTCCTCTTCTTCTTCTTCTTCTTGTAAAATAGAGACAAGCTGGAGAAAGAAAAGAACAAATACCATTGAGGTCTAAGAAGGTCATTGTATTGGAAATTGAATTTTGAGCAATTGGACTTAACATCATTTCATGAGAATTTTCATCTCTAATGTATATGTAACTATTCCACCAAGTAATGTGTCATAGGTCACCGAGGCAGTTTCTAATTTTCTTTTCTACTAAGACTAATGCTATGTGGAAATACCTTTGTGTACAAACCATTTCCATGTTTCAGATTTTTAAAAATTGGAATTCCAAAAGCAGATTTGCTGGCTCAAAGGATATATTTTAATTTAGTGTTACTTTGCAGGAAGCAAAATAGACATTTCCTAATACTCTACCTGGCTTTGCTTTCTTGTTCAGGGCATCTTTGAGAAGTTGGAAGGAGAAACCTTGCAAAGGAGAAAGGAATGATAAAAATTGTTGTAATTTTGCTACAGAATTGTTGTAGGCCTTGTTTGCAAACTTAAAAGGGTTTGCTGGAGGAGGAAATAGCACAAACTAACTTGTCCCACATCCGTGTTTTCCCTCTTGGTCCTGATGCCCAAGAGGTGGTACCATCTTCTGAGGGGCTTCTGAGGGGTTTTTTTTTTTTTTTTTTTTTTTGAGACAAGTTAAACTAACAAACACTGGAGGTTTGCTGTGTGCTTTGCAGGGCGAATCAGCTTACTCCTTCAGCAAAGTTGTGGGCAGCAGGCAAAGGCTCGCCCACTTAATTGGCAAGGCAGTCACTTGTGTCTTGGGCTCTGATTGTGATGACTCCAAAATAAATGGAGAACAACTGGGTCTGGATTACAGTTCTTTGGAAGTCTTGAGTCATGCTGAATTTTAGCTCTGCAATCTGGCACCTTGATGGATTTTGTACTTCCTTCCTCTGTTGCGCATTTCCCCCATTATAGCAGCTGAACTACTCCATGTGCATGGCCTTCTTCCCCAGGATCTTCAATTCTTGAGTTCCTTAGGCAATTATAGTGAATTAAATAAGTGAAAATACAATTGATGGTGTGCGTGCATGCGTGTGTGTGTGTGTGTGTGTGTGTGTGAGAGAGAGAGAGAGAGAGAGAGAGAGAGAGAGAGAGAGAGAGAGAGAGAGAGAAGGGAAATTTAAGATTTTGGATGTTAAAGGCAGCTTTCAGACCTGTGAAGATTGAGAACTGTCTGTCTATACTATGGGCAAATGAGAAGAAGGAGGGGCAAAAGATGTTGCTTTGTGTATCTCGCATCTCTTGGGATTGTGGGACCACCAAGATGTGTTAATTTTGCTCCAAACTCTTAAACAGTTGGCTCTTCTACAGCAGGTTTTCATCCTGGGTCATCAAGGTGGGGCCATGCTACCAGGTAGCAGCTGGCTTCAGTAGTACATTAGTTTTCTAGATTGGTGCTTTCTCATTGGCTTTGCTGTTTGAGTATTTCCTTTCTTTCTTTCTAAATCATGCCCACACTTAAGTATTTAAAATTTACCTAGCATTTTTTTGGTTGCTTTTCACCGCAACACGTATTATCAGTATCTCTGTGAGAGAACAGAAGTCCTTCTTTCCACAATTGCTGGAAATGAACCACACAATCCATTCTCTCTGCAGCAGCCAGAGTGATCATTTAAGAGCTATATCAGATCACATTGGTCCTCTGCTGAGTGAAGTAAGTCAATCGGAGGACAAACATTGTATGTTCTCATTCATTTGGGGAATATAAATAATAGTGAAAGGGAATATAAGGGAAGGGAGAAGAAATGTGTGGGGAAATATCAGAAAGGGAGACAGAACATAAAGACTCCTAACTCTGGGAAATGAACTAGGGGTGGTGGAAGGGGAGGAGGGCGGGGGTGGGGGTGAATGGGTGACAGGCACTGAGGGGGGCAATTGACGAGATGAGCACTGGGTGTTATTCTATATGTTGGTAAATTGAACACCAATAAAAAATAAATTTATTATAAAAAATTACTATAAAAAAACATTCTGGACTTTTCATTGCTCTTAGGTGAAAAGCAAAAGTCCTTATCATTTCCTACAAATGTCTGTATGATCTGGCTCTCTTGCTTCTTGAACTAGACAACTCATTCCTTCTGGGGGCCTTTGAACCTGCCTGTTAACCTCTCCCTGGCTGCCTTGGAAAAGCCGGCTCTTGGCATCATTCTGGTCACTGCTCAAATGTCTTCCTCACAAATACCTTTGCTGACCACCCTACTGAAAGTAGCATGCTTTGCCCTTACCCCATCCTTATCCCATCACCCTGTTTGTCTTTCTGAAATAATTTTGGCTGTTCGTTCGCTTGTTTACAATTTAGAATGTAAACTCTGTGGGAGCAGGTGTCTCTTTTCCATCATTCATTGCTTCAAACTCAGGATTAGAGCAGTACCAAGAAAGACTTGTTGGGGGACGAATTAATGAATTAGTGTAAATTATTTCCAAAGTTGACAAAATACCATTATCACAATTTTATTGATAAGGGAAAATGGGATGTAGAACCATGGGAGGGACACCTAATTAGCATTAAAAAAGCAATGCTTTATTTGGACTCATTCAAATCAAGGGATGTCACAACACAAAAGAGTGTGTGTTTCTATCAGCTCAGACTCTATTTTTACAGAAGTGAAAACTGAGACTCAGTTTTTGGGAGTGGTTCAGATCTCACATGTTGTGGTAGATCTCAGGCCAGGTCATGTATCTCCTGATTCCTACCCAGTGACTTTTGCTTATATCTCACTGAGCATGAGTCATGAGTCATGGCTACATCATAGTGGATCAGACTCAGTAATGAATATGAGGGTGGCAGTTCGCTCTAGATTTTGCAAAACCATCAGAAACAGATTGGACATATTTTTCTGGTCATTTTTTAAAGAGGCAGTGCATAATGACACTTGAAGATAGTAGAAAGAAGCATCTGAATACTTTTTTTTTTCCCCTAAAAATCTGCAGGGTGAATAGAGAGAAAATTGTAGCTTTCCTTTCTGCCGATTGCTTTCCAAATGTCAACAGGTAACTTTCTTCAGCTTGCATTAGAATGTCACCAGTAAAAGCAACATTGTCCCATAAACTCTCTTCTGTCAGAGTCACTCTGGTGCTTTTCTCATTGGGTTTGCACCAAGGAGGACACACTGGCTGAATTTCCCTTACAAGGGCAGGAGGAATAAGATAATGAAAAAAGATGATTCATCATTACCATGATCTTGGGGAAAATGGGAACATTCATCCTGGCAAATTCAAAATCTATTACAAACTCATACATGTTGCATGTGTTTTCCTGATTTCTTTGTCCTTATAACATTTTACAACCTACAAGAAAATGAGAAGGGAGAAGACGGAAATCTTAAGTTTGAAGTTTTTCACTGAACTAATAGCTTTGTATTTTACTCATTGAATGTAAGCTTGACTTTTTTTTAAAGCAGGTTAGGAGACTATGAATGTGCTTCAAAAATTCTTCAGTGATTTTTTTTCTTTCATTTAAGTAGAATTTTGGATTACTCTGGAAGACAGCTTAGTAATATGTTTCAGTCATTTGAACATATTTATTCCCTTGGCCCAGTAATTGCACTTTTAGAAATTTATCCTGTTTTAGTAATCTAGCTTAGGGTAAGAATCTGACATTCAGTCATTTTTGCAAAAAAATGTTTGCAACAATACTACTTATGATAGAAAAATGTGGGACAGCTTCTAGTATTCAAATATACATATAAGGTAATTTTTCTTTTTTCTTTTTTTTTTAAGTAGGCTTTACACCCAGTGTGGAGCCCAGTCTGAGGCTTGAACTCAGGACCATGAGATCAAGACCCAAGCTGAGGGGCACCTGGGTGGCTCAGTGGGTGAGCATCTGCCTTTGGCTCGAGTTGTGATCCTGGGGTCCTGGGATCGAGTCCCATGTCAGGCCCCCCACAGGGAGCCTGCTTCTCCCTTTGCCTACGTCTCTACCACTCTCATGAATAGATAAATAAAATCTTTAAAAAAAAAAAAAAAAAAGACTCAAGCTGAGATCAAGGGTTGGCCTCTTAACCGACTGAGCCACCCAAGCATCCTCCATATAAGATAATTGTTGGTGGGCCCATTTTATGTAATTTTCTGCAACTATTTAAGAAATTTAAATGTTTAAAATTATTTGAAAGATAAAGGGATTGAAGTCCAAGGGATGAGGTCATCTGGAGGAAGTAGCAGTTATGGTGTGGCCAGAGGCATGGAGAAGACCCCTTTGCTCCTGGAGACTCCCCTTGTGCACAGAGAAGGAGGGGAAATACTGTGGCTTTCCCATACTCTGCTCTTGCAGCCAGCTGACGAGGGAACCTGCATCAACCATTAAGTGTTGGGGAGCAGAATCAGGGAAGGGGGGAGGGATGGCTCTAAGATGGGCAGAAATTCCCATCTCAGAGAGCTGTTGTGAGGGTTACTTGGCTATTGTCCACATGGTATTTAGAACTGTGTGTGACATACATGTGCCCGGTAAACATGACTGTCATCACCATCATCTTCGTTGACACCATTTGCAGAGTACCATCTCCTTGTGAATATAGCTTGTATATATTGGGTGCCAGGAGGTTGTTGCTGGCATGGCTTCCTCTTTTCTGGGCTCTTCCATAGACAGGTTGCTAGTCATTTCTGCATTTCAGTGTCTGGTCAGGCAGAGGTGTTCCACATGCCTCCTTCAGTGTCCTGTTCTAATCTGTACTGTGCTGAGGTATTTTTTTTTTCTTTGAAGGTTTTATTTATTCATGAGAGACACACAGAGAGACAGAGGCACAGGCAGAGGGAGAAGAAGGCTCCCTGCAGGGAGCCTGATATGGGACTC